>NW_028261387.1:86974045-87284045 GCF_051295495.1 Thamnophis sirtalis
AAGCTGTCAAGTTACAAGACCCTTGCACCCCTAACCCTTTAGAAAAAAAATCCCCCAGGGATGTTCAAACTTGACAGCTTTAAGACTTGTGGATTTCAACTCCCAGAATTCCTCCCTAGTCATGTTGGCTCAGGAACTCTGACATTGAAGTGTGCAAGTCTTAAAGCTGTCAAGTTACAAGAATCTTGCACCCCTAAACCTTTAGAAAAAAACCCAGGGGTATTCAAACTTGACTGCTTTAAGACTTTAAGGTTTAGATAGGACTCTTAGAGGTGGGGGGCGGCATTGGTGAGCCAGACAATCAGTGAGCAAGCGTGAGGCAAGTGTGGTGTGGACGGGCGGGGGGAGGGAGCTGGAACCGGTTCTAAATGGCACAGTAGATTTGTGGAACCTCTTCTATAGAAGAGGTTAGAACTGGCAGGAATCCACCCCTGGTTCCTTCCTCCTCCTATTTTCCCCACAGCAATAACTCTGAGATGTAAATTGGAATGAGAGAGACGGATTGGTCCAAAGTCACTTCCAGCTTTCAAGCCTGAAGCAGGACTAGAACTCACGGTCTCCTGGTGATTGGCCCAAAGTTACCCAGCCAGATTCCATGCCTAACGCGCAAGTGGAACTCAGTCTCCTGGTGATTAGCTTGAAGTCATCAAGCCCCATTGTTGACTTCCATCTTAACTCCACTGTAGTTCTGTGAGACACTTCCAAATGTTGCTTGCCACCTCTGAGGACATAAGGGCAGCATTGTTTGGTAGTGTCTCAGAATGCACACAGTAGAATTTATCTGCCATCTCAAAAAAGGGTGAATAACATTTCAATTTAAAAGTAAGGAAAGGTCTAATATGGCTAAGAAGCACAGCGAAAACATTCCATAGTATTAACCATATAGGAAGCATCCATGCAAACCAGGGGTGAAATGCTACCGGTTTGGTCTGGTTTGCCCAAACTGGTAGTGAAAAATGCTTTAAAAAGTTTTTTAAAAGTTCCGATGATCGCGCAGCACAGCTAGCTGATTGTCACCCAGCTGATCGTCGGAACTTTTTTCAAACTTTTCTTTAGCGTTTTTAAACTACCGGTTCGCCCGAATGATCAGCTGCGCAACAATCAGCTGTGCTGTCCGATTTATATTCTCTAGAAAGCAGGAAATCCTGCTTTCTAGTGAATCTAAATCATGTGGCACAGCTGTTCTCCTCCCCCCCCCTCGCCGTTCTACTTACCTTTGCAGACTCAGAAAAGGTTTCTTAGTGCCTGTTATGCGCCTGCATGTGAAGCGCGCATGTGTGAAGCGAACCGGTAGCAGTTTTCAGAGCATTTCACCCCTGATACAAACCCTTGCTCACAATTGCATAAAAGATTTCCAGAGAAAAAATGGTGTTTCTCTCTTCCCTCTTCCAATAATCTCTCTGTTCATGTTACCCAAAGTTCACCAGTTTTCAAAGACTGCATGGACCCCGACTGAGGCAACGGTTCATATTTGGTTCTGCAACATTTGTTTCTCCACATGAGTGGCGTAACTTCACCTCTTATGCGTTAGTGTTGGACTTCATCATGGGGAAAAAAGCATATTGGGAAATAGGACAGGCTTCTCTTTTATCAGGCTGGAAAAGCTCGTGGAAATTGCTCCCATCCTTTATATTGGCATTCCCATTTTCCCTCTGTTCCCCATCTGTTCACAATCAGTACGTGAAGCCTGCATCCATGGCCATTCAAGGTGGCTATGAAAAGAGCAATCGTGAAAGAACTAAGATTTATTCATCTGGTACTCACTAATGAAAAATGAAGCTCCTGGTTTTGTTTGAAAATAGAATGAGAATACAAATAGTTCTCGATTTACAGCAGTTCATTTAGTGATCACTTGAAGTTATGACACAAGAATGGAATGGGATAGGCTAGGACAGGATAGAAAATAGGGTAGGGTAGGGCAGGGTAGAATAGAATAGAATAGAATAGAATAGAATAGAATAGAATGTAGGATATGGTAGGATAGGATAGGAAATAGGGTAGGGTAGGGTAGGATAGAGTAGAATAAATAGAATAGAATAGAGGGTAGGGTAGAGTAGAGTAGGGTACGGTGGGATGGGATGGGATGGGATAGGATAGGATAGGATAGGATATAAAATAAGGTACGGTAGGGTAGGGTAGGATAGAAAATAGGATAGGGTAGGGTAGAATAGGAAATAGGGTAGGGTAGAATAGAATAGAATAGAATAGAATAGAATAGAATAGAATAGAATAGAATAGAATAGAATAGAATAGAATAGAATAGAATAGAATAGAATAGAATAGAATAGAATAGAATAGAATAGAATAGAATAGAATAGAATAGAATAGAATAGAATAGAATAGAATAGAATGTAGGGTAGGGTAGGATAGGATAGGATAGGATAGGATAGGATAGGATAGGATAGGATAGGACAGGATAGGATAGGATAGGATAGGATAGAAAATAGGGTAAGGTAGGGTAGAATAGAATAAATAGAATAAATAGAATAAATAGAATAAAGAGAAGAGAAGAGAAGAGAAGAGAAGAGAAGAGAAGAGAAGAGAAGAGAAGAGAAAATAGGGTAGGGTAGAGTAGGATAGGATAGGATAGGATAGGATAGGAAATAGGGTAGGGTAGGATAGGATAGAGTAGAATTAATAGAATAGAATAGAGGGTAGGATAGAGTAGGTGGGATGGGATGGGATGGGATGGGATAGGATAGGATAGGATAGGATATAAAATAAGGTACGGTAGAATAGGATAGGATAGAAAATAGGGTAGGTAGAATGGAATGGAATGGAAACTTGATTGTTACTTTAAATGTACGCTAATCAGCATATATTAAAATGAAATTCTATTGCATTCAGCTATCAAAAAATAACCATTATGCATATACCCACATACACACAGAGAAACATCATAATCTAGTTAAATGTATACATATACATGGCGGAAAAAAAGAATCTTGCAAATTTAAAAGATGGATGGCATAAGGAACAAAGCTGTTACAGAATCTAGTACTCCTGCTATAGATACTTTGAAACCTCCTCCAAGAGGAGAGCAACAGAAACAGACCGTAAAATGGGTGCGTGGGGGTCTAAGAATGCTTTGAGCTCTATATACATAGCGCTTATAAGCAGTATCCTGAATAATGGGAAGAGAACTTATAATCTTCTCTGCTGTCCTTACTTCTCTCTGTATGGACTTTCTATCTGAGGCGCTGCTGCCACTACACCAAGCACTGATGCAGTTTGTTAAAACACTCTCAATCATGCCTCTGTAAAAAGTGGCCAGGATAGAAGGACAAAGATGTGCTCTCCTCATCCAATGCAGGAAATGCAAACGCTGGTTTTCAAAAGTGACTTATGACCATTTTTCACATTTACAACCGTTGCAGCATCCTCATGGTTACATGGTCAAAATTCAGATGCTTGGCAATTTGACCCATATTTATGAACGTTGCAACATCCCACGGTCATGTGGTCCCCTTTTGTGACTTTCTGACCAGCAAAATCACTGAGGAATCCAGATTCACTTAACAACCATGTTACTTAACTGAACAACTGCAGCAGTGGTGGGTTCCAGGGAGTTACAGCGTAGTACCGGCGTACCGGTGGTAGCTGGGAGCAGCGGCTACCATACCAGAATGGTGGCTCATTTGGCCCACCCCTTTTTCCTTACTGCTTTTTGATGCAAATGGGCCAATTGCGCACACACACACAGCCTGCGGTGCCTGCTGAGTGTTTCTGGGCGGTGGCGTGTGCATGCGTGCGCAGTGCGCGTGCCTGATGAGGACGCCTGACCCCGTCGCAGTAATGGTTGTGACGGGATCCAGAGCCCACCACTGGACTGCAGGGATCTACAACTGTGGCAAGAAAGGCTGTGAAATGGGGTGAAATTCACTTAACAACAGTCTCGGTTAGCAACAGAAATTTTGAGCTCAAATGTGGTTGTAAACCAAGGACTACCTGTCATTTTAAAAAAAGCTACTTTCTTCACAGTTCCACGTTTTACTACAGTTGAATACTTGGTCTTCCAAGAATGTGTTGATGGGATCCATGTACCAAAACGGAGACAAATTTTCAATTTTTGTTTAGTATTTGTTTTAAAGCAGTGGGAAAATAGAAACCGAAGAATAAGGAGAAAGACAAGAAAGAGTGATTCTATAATCCAGGATGCAACTCCCGGCTGCAATAATGTGGAAGATAAGGGTGCTATGTGCAGTCACAATATTTAAAAGAAATTTGTGTGAATTCATTGACATCTTGGTAAGTCTAAATTAAGCAGGGAATTGGGCAGGGCTCTTCTCATATATAATTGATGTTCATTTCATTTGTTTATTTTGGGATCTGTGGGGGTACTTTCAAAGAACAAGTTAAAGCATGGCCTTAATTCTTCCCCCCTTTTGGTTTAACACATTTTCTCATTTCAAAAGTTTTGTTTCTTTTAAGGCAAACATTTCATCATTCCCTCAATCAGTAAGACATCGAAGTACAATTTCTTGTATATCAAAATAATTCTAGTTTACCACCAAATTCTTGTCTAGCCTAATATATACCCCTCCCTCCCTCCCCCTCCCCCCCAACCCCCTTCACCTTCCCCCCCCCGACTTCCCAGAACCCGTACACGGTATGGATTTCTAACAAACACAGTCTAAAATCTATTGAGAAAAAAAAAGAAAAAAAATTAATAACATTCTACATTGACCTTAGCTTCTTCTTGTTGAACCAACTTTAAACAATTTAAATCATTTCTGATCTTAAGCATAGGCTAACTGGAATTTCTTGGTCCCGTATTTTTTTTTGTATATAGTCAATCCATTCTTTCCAGTCTCGTTTATATCTCTCATTTGAGTGATCTTTAAGATATGCCGATATTTTAGCCATCTCGGCTAAATTTGTAACTTTCAATGTCCATTCTTGAGTTGTAGGCATGTCTTCCTTCTTCCAGTGTTGCGCCACCAACAGTCTTGCTGCCGTTATTAGATGCAAAATCAAGTTTAACACATTTTCAAAGACCTCAAAATGAGAGAGAGGGACAGAGGGAGGGAGAAAGAGAGAGAGAATGACATTATTTAATTCATCAAGAAAAACTAAGGGAGACAGGGGAGAGAATGAATCATTTGGATGAAACCTATGAAGAACGGTGGCAGGAACTGGGTATGACCAGTCTAATGAAAAGTGTGACCCGTCAAAACCGCGTTCCACAAAAGCGCGGTCGACGAAATCGCGTATGTGACGTCATCACAACACGACGAAAAAGATAAAAAAATTGAAATAAAAATTGAATTACAGCAAGCCGATTCACATAAAGGTAAGCGTTAGGTTAAGGGTTAGGGTTAGGGTTAGGTTAAGCGTTAGGGCTAGGTTTAGAGCGTTAGCGTTACATTTAGTGTTAGGTTAAGGGTTAGCATTAGGTTTTTCGTTAGGTTAAGGGTTAGGTTTAGGGTTAGGTTTAGGGTTAGGTTAAGGGTTAGGTTTAGGGTTAGGTTTGGGGGGGTTAGAGGAAGGTTTTAGCTTTATTTTTAAATTTTTCGATTTTTTTCGTCGCGCTGTGATGACGTCACATACGCGCTTTCGTCAACCGCGATTTTGTCATCCGCGGTTTTGTGGTGGAACCAATGAAAAGAAGGAGTGGGGGGGAATATGATAGCAGTGTTCCAATATCGGAGGGTTTGCCATAAAGACCACTTAAGTGGTCAACTTATTTTTCAAAGAACCAGAGGGCAGGACAAGAAACAATGGATGGAAACTAATCAAGCTGGAATTAAGGAGAAACTCCCTAACAGTGAGGACAATTAACCAATGGAACAGCTTGCCTTCAGAAGTTGTTGAGGCTTCATCACTGGAGGTTTTAAATAGCAATAGCAATAGCAGTTAGACTTATATACCGCTTCATAGGGCTTTCAGCCCTCTCTAAGCGGTTTACAGAGTCAGCATATTGCCCCCAACAATAATCTGGGTCCTCATTTTACCCACCTCGGAAGGATGGAAGGCTGATTCAACCTTGAGCCGGTGAGATTTGAACAGTCGAACTGCAGAACTGCAGTCAGCTGAAGTAGCCTGCAGTGCTGCATTTAACCACTGCGCCATCTCGGCTCTATAAAGCCTATAAAGAAGAGACTGGACAGCCACGTCTCTAAAATAGTACAGGTTCTCCTGCTTGAGCAGGGGGTTGGACTAGAAGACCTCCAAGGTTCCTTCCGACTCTGTTCTGATTGATTGAAATCCTATTTAGAAATATTCAGAGATACTCTTCTCAAAATACTGAAACTGTAATTACTACCTTCCTGAAATGCTTCCCTGATGGAAAGGCTTGTACAATGGAGTGATAAAAGATATCATATTGATAGTTTTAACTATCACTTTCACCCCCCCCCCCGCCCTCTAAGACTCTGTTCAGAAACAGCTGGATATGAAGTCATTTTCATGATGGGATTATACTGCATTTGTGCTACTTGAGCTATTTTAAAAGTCTACGTGTCATTACATTAATAAGTATATTTGGTTGAAAGCTAACACTTAAGATTCATTTTCGAGCAATTCTTCTTCCCTGCAGTTTCTTCTTTCCATGGAACAGCTGAGTGTTGTACATCAACACTCTGAATAACCTCTTTCCTGGTAGTAAAACATGAAGTACAGTTCATTTTTTAATTTGTTATTGTATGCAAAAAATAGAAGAAAAATACTCTCCAACACTACAAATCTTTTGCTCTAAGCAAGATCATTTTTACTTGTACACCAGCAATACAATTAAATTATTAGCATTTCAATCATAATAGAATATATTAATAGAACATTTCTAAACAGGTCTCTGAAATAAGTTTCAGCAATAAAAGGCTTGTTTTAGTATTGAAGGAAAGCTACTTCAAACTACTTACTGGAAATTGAGTGTGCCTTTTAGATGGAAATAGTTTTGTTTCGTGTGATTTTTTTTAAAAGGGAAAAAATGTGCCATATTCTTTTTCTTCCTGTTAGTAGAACAGAAGTTGTACTTAAACTGTCATAACTCAAGAACATATTAGATGAATTAATTTTGCATTTGAACACCACACATCTAATAATAGATCAATCCATCAATTTTGCACCAAAATGATGCATAGGTTTCCGGGGGGTGGGAAATAATCATTTTGAAAATTTTGAAAAATACAGCTTGGGAAGAGTAAAATAGGGAACTTCCTGTTAAAATACTAATGAAGTGAACATTTTTAGGACATATAAATGTTTGTAGGTAGGCAGTGGGTTGCATGTGGTCTGCTGGAAAGAAGCATGTAAAAAAGAAATGTAAGTGACTGTGTTTAAGAGGATGCTTCTGCCCACTTTGTTATATGGAAGAGAGAGTTGGATATGTGTTCTGACCCCACTTCTCCATCCAGGAACGAAAGCCGAAACAAACGTAAATGAGAATGTTTTTTAATCAGTCCAGACTCTTGTTGGCTGAAAGCCACATAAACAAAGAGATAAGCACTCTGGCAGCAAGTCCTACAATGCAAACAAACTCTGGCAGCAATCCAGCCTGCCAAGTTTGTTTCTCATTACTTCTGCAAGAAGTGCGTGGCACAAGCAGTCTCTTTTATAATCAGGAGAGGATCTTAATGAGCATCAGCTGAGTGTAATTACCTCCTGTAATTACGTAGTTGTTCTTGACACCGAGTAGCCCTTTGACGGCATGCATACCGGAACAACTCACAGGTGGTTTCTGGATCACTCACTCTTGTCTCCTCCACATTGATCCAAGGCTCAGGTGCCACCTGGTGGCCAATCAGTCTCTCTGCGCCCTGCTTGGAGTCGGAACTCTGTCCAGGGTTCTCCACCTCCTCCAGGGCTGACTCATAAGACTCATAAGACAGCGAGGGGTTGTCGAAGTCTGGTGGGAGCTCCAACGGCTCCTGCCGGGCCACAACAGATATGCCAAGAGGAAAACAACACTTGGAGGACAATAACAGTTAAGAAGCATGGGTGGTAAGGAAGGGAGGGACAGAGGCAAAAATGAATGGTGGTTAAATGAATGCAGATTGAATGCAAAAGTTAATTACAGTATGAAAGAAGTAGATGGAGATTGTTTGTAGAGAGAAATGGATAAAGGAGAATATTTGTAGTTCAGAGTTGAAATGAGGGTTAATAAATAAATAAATAAGTCCTTATTCATTTCTAACCCTAACCTTTGATGCTCTCTGAGCTTGGTTGCTGTCTTGAAAATGTTTCATTACTCAAACTGTGGGTGCTGCATGAATGCCACGTAGTTTGGGTGATGAAATGACTGCAAGAAAACAACACAACTCAGAGAGCACCAAGGGTTAGGGTTCGAAATGAATAAGGATTTATTTGTGAAATAAATAGTTGAAGGCAAAGAGGAAAAAAAAAAGATTGAGATGAAGAGAAACCGTGGTTGGTTGGCCCTGGGGAAGAGCCTCAGAAAGAGCTGAGCAGTTCCAAGAATAAAAGCAAACATGTGAAGTGATTTGTGGGTCATGTCATGTGATGTATGATTTGTGGTCCCTCTTTGAACATGGAAGGATTGAAAGAAATGCAGCAGCATAGTGAACAGTATTTTCTTATTGTTTTGTTCTTTAGCCTCATGCCTTTAATGTGTCTGTCTTACTACTCAGGTATTCTGCACAACAGTATTTCTTAGCCTCAGCAAACTGGAAGATGTATGGATTTCAATTCCCAGAATTCTGGCTATCTGGGGAACTATGGGAGTTGAAGTCTATACTCCTTCAACCTTCTGAGGTTGAGAAGCATTGCTATATAATTCGGTTTAACCTAAACGATGCAGTGTGATTGTGTATATGTATATGTTTATGTATATGATGTACATCAGAGATGGTATTCACCAGTTCTGACAGGTTCTGGCAGGGGTGGGTTTCTCGCCCCGTTCCAACCGGTTCGGTTGGAACGAGGCCGGCATCGTCCTCGCGCGCGCGCGGGGCGTCCTCGCGTGCCCACGCGGCGTGTGCGTGAACACACGCGGTGCGCGCATGCATACTAGCGTCTGCGCGATGCTCCAGCTGCTCCTGGAGGATCGCGCAGGCGCTGTATGCGTTCTGCGCATGCGTGGAAGTGCAGAATTCGTAAAAACCGGGTAAGGAGCGGGCGCGGGTGTGCAGGCGTGCGCGGGCGCGGGGGGGGGGGCTTCGTCGTTCCCGGAAGTTACTTACTTCCGGGTTCGGTGACCAACCGGATCGCACCGGTCCCTGCGATCCGGTTGAAACCCACCCCTGGGTTCTGGAGAACCGATAGTGGAAATTTTGAGTAGTTCAGAGAACTGGCAAATAAGCTGGCCACGCCCCTGCTGCCTCCCAGCTGATCTTCTTTTGTTGCCCTGAACAGGAGAACAGAGCTGGAAAGCAGGTTAGTGGGGTGGGGAGGGAATGGGGATTTTTCAGTATCCTTCCCCTGCCACAGCCACAAAGCCATGCCATGCCCACAAAGCCACACCCACAGAACTGTTAATAAAAAAATTTGAATCCCACCACTGATGTATATGTACACATTTGTACATATGGATGTACACCCATCTACCTGTGTTGAAAAGAATTGGCATCTTTTTTTCCCCAGGAAATTGTTTGTAATAAATAATAGCAGTAGACTTATATACCGCTTCATAGGGCTTTCAGCCCTCTCTAAGCGGTTTACAGAGAGTCAGCATATTGCCCCCAACAATCTGGGTCCTCATTTTACCCACCTCGGAAGGATGGAAGGCTGAGTCAACCCTGAGCCGGTGGGATTTGAACCGCTGAACTGCTGATCTAGCAGTAGCTTGCAGTGCTGCATTTAACCACTGCGCCACCTTGGCTCTAAGTGAGTTGAACTTTGGGGTTCAGAAACTCCAAGGGATTATGGGTCTCTCTGAGAACTTAATTGAATCGGAGGAATGACTATCTTGAAAGAATTTTATTTTTTCTGATCTTTGCAATCCATCTCCTCAGCCCAAAGTGGGTGGGGGATTGTTTTTCTTTCCCCTCTAAAATAAAGAGCTTAGGTAAACCTCTGTGCCCTATGTGGTCACTCACTCTATTGATTAGGACTATTCAAGCCCTCTGCTATAAACAATGTCCAGAAAATCCTGTCAATTCAATGTGGAAAGGAAGAAAATCCCTCAGATTTAATATGGTTAAGGAAACAACTTCTCAAACTCTGCCCAAACTCAAGATAATGAAACATATAAATATTATCTCTTCTGACATATGTGATGTTCCATTTTGTTTCACTAACTCGCCTATGGTGGACTTGAAGTCACCACCTCCAGCATTATCTGGTATGCACAGAGGAGGAGGAGGAAATAGAGGAGGAGGAGGAAGAAGAAATAGAGGAGGAGGAAATAGAGGAGGAGGAGGAGGAAATAGAGGAGGAGGAAGAAGAAATAGAGGAGGAGGAAATAGAGGAGGAGGAGGAGGAGGAGGAAATAGAGGAGGAGGAGAAGAAGAAATAGAGGAGGAGGAAATAGAGGAGGAGGAGGAGGAGGAAATAAAGGACAAGGAAGAGGAGGAGGAGGAGGAGGAGGAGGAGGAGGAGGTGGTGGTGGTGGAGGTGGTGGTGGCTATCCATTCAGACGTGTGCCAACCTTGGTGATTCTATGGGCCGGGTCTCTCTTCTTCTTCCAATCTTGCAGTGCTTCTTTGATGTCTGTGGAGATTCTCAGTCATCCAAATTATGGTTGTCTTAAAGGTGCTTTTTCAGAAGGCAATCGGACTATGTTTTTTCCCCTTAAGGAAGAAAAAGACATTTCGCTTCTCATCCAAGAAGCTTCACTAGTTCTTCATCGGCTTTTTGGATGAGAAGCGAAATGCCTTTTTCTTCCTTAAGGGAAAAGAAACATAGTCCGGGTGCCTTCTGAAAAAGCACCAGTGAGACCACTTCATGTTTTTCTATCCTCTAGCTGGTGGTAGCTTGGATGGCATCCAACCACCATGTTCTTGATGGTCATGTGACTTAGAGCTGGGATTATGATACTGAACCTATGCAGATGTTCTGAAACCTCGACATGGTTGCCAAGGAACATTGAACATGTTCATCTGGGCAGATGGAAGTTAGGGGTTCAGTCTCTGACTAAAAATTAATTATTATGTTTTTTTGGTATGTGCATTTTTAATAATCTTGCATGTGTAAATCATCAATTCATAAAATAGGTTCCTACTCATGTAAAATTCTCGATCAGCTTACAATACTGTAAAAACAAAATACATATTTTTGCACTTGTGAATTGGTGTACATAGAGCAGGGGTTAATTTCTCATCAGACGTGTTTACATGCAGTGTGCAACCCACAGTTGAGATTTCTGCAAAAGGTCAAATGCTTTTTAGTGTTTCACAACACCTTTTGGAGGCGTTAGGGATGGTAAATTGCCATCATCATTTCTTGAGGAAGACAGTACAGGTAGTCAATAGCAATAGCAGTAGACTTATATACCGCTTCATAGGCCTTTCAGGCCTCTCTAAGCGGTTTACAGAGAGTCAGCATATTGCCCCCAACAATCTGGGTCCTCATTTTACCCACCTCGGAAGGATGGAAGGCTGAGTCAACCCTGAGCCGGTGAGATTTGAACCGCTGACCTGATGATCTAGCAGTAGCCTGCAGTGCTGCATTTAACCACTGCGCCACCTTGGCTCTTAGTCATTAACTTATGTTGCCAGTTGAGCCCAAAATCTTCTGTTGCTAAGTCAGACATTGGCGAAGTGGGTTTTGCCCCGTTTTACAACTTTTCTCGCCTCACTTATTCAGTGGATCACTGCGGTTGATAAGTGAGTCACTTGGTTGGTAAGGGAATCTGGATTTCCCCCTGGACTTTGCTTGTAGGAAGGTCATAAAAAGTGGTCACATGACCTTGGGACACAGCAACGGTCATAAATATGAGCCAGTTGCCAAGAGTCCAAATTGTGATCACATGATCACTGCAAAGGTCGTAACTGAAAAATGGTCATAAGTCCCCTTTTTCAGTGTTATTGTAACTCTGAACAGTCACTAAATGAACTGTTGTAAGTCAAGGACTACCTGTATGTAAGATTGATTTTAAAACCAGATAAGACATTAAGCTTGTTGATCAGAAAGGTTGGCAATTCGGCGGTTCGAATCCCTAGTGCCGCATAATGGAGTGAGCTCCCGTTACTTGTCCCAGTTTCTGCCAACCTAGCAGTTCAAAAGCATGTAAAAAATGCAAGTAGAAAACTAGGGACCATGGGAAGGTAACAGCATTCTTTGCGCCTTTGGCATTTAGTCATGCCAGCCACATGACCACGGAGACATCTTCGGACACTGCTGGCTGTTTGGCTTTGAAACGGAGATGAGCACCGCCCCCTAGAATCAGGAACGACTAGCACATATGTGCGAGGGGAACCTTTATCTTTACCTATATATATATCATCCTATCAAGGAGTTGGGTGGCAAATAAATTTAACAAATGGTATTATAAACCTAGTTCATTAACTAATGTGATAGTAACATCTTAACTACCATACTGATTAGACAGTTGCAGAAGAAGGTCTTACCAGATATAGTTGATCCGTTTTAGTTGAAGTTTATCGCAAATTGTCAGACACTAGATAATTTATAATTATTAATTGGTATATTAGCTACAGCCAAAGATAAAATGGAGCCTGCATTATGAATATCTAAAGAGTTTAATGGAAGCAGAAAATGTCTTTGATTTGGTTTGGATGAAAGTTTTAAAGCAAGTGATGATTAGATTGATGGATTAGACTTTGTCTAGTGGATTGACAGCTATTATTTGTAACTCTGCAGCAGAGTTGTAACAAAGCATGTGATTTCAGACTTCTTCCGATTATAAAGTGATACTCGTCAGAACTGTCCATTTTTCGAGAGAATAGCCCAGTTTATTTAGGGTGTCTGGACTCCCTTCGTGACTCATATGATATGGTCATGTGATCATTTGTTATCTCTTTGGGTTAGTGTATTAATGTATATAAGTAGATTAATGGGGGGAAATCTTTAAATGTTAAAGGTGTTGATGTAATGTTAATCTTGGCAGTTAGAACAATTCACCAGTGGAATGACTTGCCTCCAGAAGTTGTGAATGCTCCAACACTGGAAATTTTTAAGAAGATGTTGGATAACCATTTGTCTGAAGTGGTGTAGGGTTTCCAGCCTAAGCAGGAGGTTGGACTAGAAGACCTCCAAGGTCCCTTCCAACTCTGCTATTCTATTCTATTCTATTATTTACCAAAGCTTTGGAATTTGACTGTTTATCAGGAATTATGGCTATATTTTGCGTGGGGGGAAAGAGGGCTAAAAGAATCATATTGAAACAGAAATGTGATATTACTTCATATATCAAGAAATGGTTATCAGAAACATGTAGTCTGTTCTGGAAAAGGCAATATATTCTACTAATAAAGGATGAAGCAGTACGTGTTACTAGGGTAGAAACTTTGTGATATTTCACAATAAGATTTTCTACTGCTCATATTAAATACTATATGTTAGCCAACTACTGACTACCAATTTTAATAATAAAACATAAGGGTTTTTTCCACTTTTCTTTATTAGTTTATATTTTTAGTTTCTTTTGGGTTGAGTCTTTTCTAATGTTTTTTAAAAGACTTTTAAGTTTAAGATTATTCTGTTTAATTGTGTATGCTCAAAATAAAATATTTATGAATTCTGTAAAGCGGCATGGAATAGTTTACTTATTAGCAAAACCCATTACATGCATGGCATATTTCAAAATAAATATGCTTAATATCTGTATGTCTTATTGTGTGTGTGTGTTTGTGTGAGAATGAGTGTCAAAACAGCGCCAAATGAAGACGAAACTAAAAAGTTCAGTTAATACAAAATAAATATAGAAGAACAGTGTGTGTTAAGAAGGAAATCAATTGATCAATAAGCGTAACAAATAAATACCTGCCATAGATTCGTTGCTTTCAGATCTCTAAGGAACTGACACTCAAAACCATTTCCTTTCCACCATTGTCAGAATTTCATTTCTCTGTGGTGACAATTGTCTGAGTTATCTGAAACCCAGGTAGACGATTATTGGGAGGGGTATTTTGAAGACCACCAAGGGACACAGCAGGCTGGAAATAAATGATGACAGGCTGGTTTATTTTGTATAGAAAATGGAGAGGAGAGGAGATAGAACGGAACAGAATAGAATCTCATCCGTCCATCGCCCAGCCAAGGAAACGCAAACCAAGCTTGTAAACAATGCAGACACAAAGAAGCTGATATAGGTTTAATGGCTGAGAACTGGCACGAATGGGTCCTGCTAGAGACAAAGTCAGTGGGCATGCCGGTCTGGAGGGGAGGACGGCCTGCGCCCATCAGCTGTTCCCGCTGCTTCACAGTCAGCGCCGGTCAGTTGAGAAAGAACAGGGAAGGCTGGTCCGGAAGAGAAAGTAGCCAGGATGCCCACGCTGTTCCCATCTCCGTCGCTCCCAACTTCCCCCCAGGTATGGCATGCCGGTGAGTTTGACACAGAACAGAATAGAATAGAATCTGAACTAGAATAGACTAGTTGATTAGTCTAAGTGTGATTAGACATACAAAGAATTTGTCTCTGGTGCAGAAGCTCTCAGTATACAAAGCAAAGCAACTGAGTAATGATCATCATAATAACTAAGTAATAATCATCATTACAATGATACCAATATCTCACAACAGTCACTCGGGCCCTTGTGACCTCTAGGCTGGAATACTGCAATGTGCTCTACATGGGGCTGCCCTTGAAGAGCATCCGGCGACTTCAGCTAGTCCAGAACGCGGCCGCGCGAGTGATTGTGGGCGCACCTCGGTTCGCCCACATAACACCTATCCTCCGCGAGCTGCGCTGGCTACCTGTTGATCTCCGGGTGTGCTTCAAGGTGCTACTCACCACCTTTAAAGCCCTCCATGGTAGTGGATCTGCGTACTTGAGAGACCGCCTCCTGCCAATTACCTCCCTGCGACCTATAAGATCACATAGATTGGGCCTCCTCCGAATACCATCCGCCAGTCAGTGCTGACTGGCAACTACACGGAGGAGGGCCTTTTCAGTAGCAGCTCCGACCCTCTGGAACGATCTCCCTGTGGAGATTCGTACCCTCACCACCGTCCAGACCTTCCACACAGCCCTCAAGACCTGGCTATCCCGTCAAGCCTGGGGATAAGATCACAATCTGTCCCCACCCGAATGAAGAATGAATGTTGAGTACTATTTTAACTCTTATGTATTGTTTTATGTTTATTGTTTATACCCCCCTCCCTATTTTATGTAAGCCGCCCTGAGTCCCCGCGGGGAAAAGGGCGGCCTATAAATAAAATAAAATAAAAATAAGTATGTTCTTTATTCACCTAAGAGCTTGCTACCATCTTTATTTGTAAAATTGGGAATTGATTGTGTCAATATACACAGCCGTTGCAGAAGCCTGGTCTTATGACAGTAGCTAAAGGTTCAATTTGTTTGGTTCAGGAGAATTGAGACCCAGTGTTGTATCTGTTTGCATATATCCATGGCTTTGGAGGATTCCTCTTCCTCTTCTGTGAAGAAGTCCCATTTGGCTGAGGATCCAGGAACTGGCATAGACTGTAAAATGTTGCAGAGCCTGTTGGTTCTTAGTTCTTATATGTGTGTACATCTATTTTATTGTCTACTATAAAGAAAAAAATAGTAACTGTGCAACAGAAGAAGAAAAAATCTCACTCAATGTCCTATGATCACCTTGTTTGTACTGCAGATCACTAAATGATCATTGATTAAAAAGGTAAAGATTTCTCTGTCAGTCATATCTGAATCTAGGGCACTGTGTTCCTCTCCTTTTCTTCAACCAGGGGACCAATACTGTCCAAAGACAATTTCCGTGGTCATGTGGACAGCATGGCTATATCCTAAAGGCTCGTGGAACGCTGTTATCGTCCCACCAAAGTGGTACCTATTTATCTGCTTGCCTTTGCATGCTTTTGAACAGATAGGCAGGTGCTGGAGCAAGTAACGGGAACTCACCCTATGGCATGGAGCTCGGGTCTCGAACCCAGGCTCTCAGCTCTCAGCTGACAAGCTCAGTATCTTTAACCACTGAGCCATCAAGCCCCTGATCATTGGTTAGGTGCCATCAAATCAGTTTCGACTCTTAGCGACTCCATAGATAGATTTTCTTGAGCAGGACATGTCTTCAATCTTCAGGTCTTCTAACATTATCCTATCATCACCGTAACTAAGTCCATCCCTCTTGCTGCTGTCATCCCCTTCTTCTCTTCTTTCCACTTTTCCTAGCATTGGAGCAGGGATGTCAAACTGGATTTCTTTGTGGGCCGGATCAGCATTGTACTTCTCTGTGGACCGGGGGTGTGTGTGTGTGAGGATGTCTCCTGCAGCACCCTGCTGGCCAAAATGTGGAATGGGGGAGGGGGTCCATGCATGCCCCTCCCTGCGCCTCATTTTCACCCTCCATGGCCTCCTGCTGTACTCTACTGGCTGTTTTTTGACCCGGTTTTTGGCCCATTTTCAGCAACCAGAGTGCTGCAGGAGGCCATGGAAGGTGAAAACGGGGTGTGGGAGTGCACACACAGCCTGTTTTAGCTACCAGAGGCACTGTGGACTGGTCCTTTGATATTTCCAGGCCAGCCCTGTGAGCCAGATTTAAGCACTCCGTGGGCAAGATCTGGCCCGCAGGCCTTGAGTTTGACACCCCTGCATTATAGCCTTCCCCAGAGAGAGCTGAGTTTTTGCAAAATGTACCCAAAGTAGAATAATTTAAGCTCTGTCATTTGTGCCTCTAGTGAGACCTCTGACTTGATTTGTTTGATGATTCATTTGTTTGTGTTCTCAGATGCCCACTGTAAAATCAGATAAGATGGGCTCAATCTAACCTTGTAATCCAATCTTGGATTGTTCCAGGGCAGGAGAAGCACATTATCTTTCCTCCTCTTGTCAGATGCCCTGGCAATCAGCTTCACTAAAAAGAGGAGAGAAAAATAGAAGCCATCCTCGACTTGAAGAAGGTAGCAGGAAGTCGCCAGAATAAACCAAGATCCTTGGAAATCAGCTTATGTTATTTTTCTAAGCTGATGTTACACTTGTCAGCTCTGCGACAAGTCCAGTTGTGCTTAATTGAACAGATTCCTTTACTCTGTTTAAAATTGCAGCACTCCTTCCTGAACTGTTGGCCATATCATTTCTCTTTGGCTCCCGTTACTCTGATTTTTCAAAATAAAACACAACTTGCCTAACTAGTTATATTTTTTTTTCTTTTTATGTACACTGAAAGCATATGCATCAAAGACAAATTCCTTGTGTGTCCAAACACCCTTGGCCAATAAAGAATTCTATTCAGTTCAGTTCAGTTCTTTTCTGTTCTATTCTATTCTATTCTATTCTATTCTATTCTATTCTATTAACACAAATTTAAAACCAGACTTACAAAGGAAGGGATAGACGTGATGCCTGATCAATCTTCTGGAAACTTTGACAGATTCAGTTACTTCAGAGAAATTTTCCTTGACCTGTATCATCTTATATCCTGGTTTCCTATTTTATTTCTTCATTTCTTCTTGTTTTTGTGTTCTTATGTTATTATCATCTTCATAGTGTTATTTGGTTTTAGCCACATAGTGAATGTTCTCATTTTTTTTTTAGCTAGCATGTAAGCTACCAAAAGATTTTATTGTTATGTAATATATAGATAGATAGATAGATAGATAGATAGATAGATAGATAGATAGATAGATAGATAGATATAGATATAGATATAGATATAGATATAGATATAGATTAGATATAGATTAGATATAGATATAGATATAGATATAGATATAGATATAGATATAGATATAGATATAGATATAGATATAGATATAGATATAGATATAGATATAGATATAGATATAGATATAGATATAGATATAGATATAGATATAGATATAGATATAGATATAGATATAGATACAGATAGGGAGGGAGGGAGGGAGGGAGGGAGGGAGGGAGGGAGAGAGAGAGAGAGAGAGAGAGAGAGAGAGAGAGAGAGAGAGAGAGAGAGAGAGAGAGAGAGAGAGAGAGAGAGAGAGAGAGAGAGAGAGAGAGAGACTAGTATAGATCTATTTCAAGCTATTTAGCTCTCATCAGCTAGCCATACCCTTGCTGGGAATCGAACCTGTGCTCTATTGCCTCTTATACACACACACACACACACACACACACACACACTACATATAGCTGGAGTGGTAGCTTGATATCTCAACTACTTTGAAACTCATCCTTTGTTTGGTATTCAATGCATTTTGACGTGAAAATGTTGTCCCAGTACTCATCATTTGTTTGGTATTCAGCGCACAAGCTAGAATTTGTCAGTGTTGGCTGCCTTGTGACTCAATACATTATTCCTTATGGGAAAAATGTGTTTGGTGCTCAGTGTTTTTGATATTTATCTGGAACCAATTAATGATGAGTACCAAGGTACCACAGTGTATATAAAAATCCTTTCTCAGCTCAGTGGGAGATATCTTTTCAAAACCTTCTTCTTAGTCAATTTGGGATCTTGACCAGAGACCTAAGGTTTAGTGCTGTATCTTAGCAGTTCCTAACATGGTACTTTTTTGGACAGAGAGTTCTGGTGTCATTCCTGGGATCTTTTGGGGCCATTGTCCCAGCCCTGTCCTAGCCCTGATCTCCTACCACTACTTGGATTTAACTTTCCTCAGCTTCTCCAGTTCCTCTTTAAGGAACTTTCCTCTGGTGTTTCCCCAGCTTCTCCTTCTTCCTGAGGTCACTCTCACTTGGCACTGCAACATGTATCACTGTGATGGCAAACCTATGGCACACATGTGCCAGAGGTGGCATGCAGAGTCACTCTGTGGGCACATGCACCATCACCAACTGCTCTTCTTGATCTTTGCGTGTCCAGAGCACACCAGCCAGCTTCTGGGACTCTGGTGCATGCATGCGCGTTTCCAGTTCAGTGCCAAAAAGGTTCGCCATCACTGGTCTAGAACCATGATGGCAAACCTATGGCAAGTGTGCCAGAGATGGCATGCAGCACCCTTTCTGATGGCATGCAAGCCATCACCCCAGTTCAGCTCTGTTGCGCATATGCCTGCACCTCCCGCCAGCCAGCTAATCTTTGGGTTTCTGCCACGCATGTGTGGGGGGCACACGTGGGGAGGTCCACATGTGTGCATGGGAGCCATGTGCACATGCACAGGGGTGGAGTGTATGTACAGGGGGTGCACACATTGCATTTTGGGGGTTTGGGCATAGGCACATGCTTGTGTGCATGCTTTTGGCCACTCAGTCTGGAAAAGGTTAGTCATCCCTGATCTACCACCTCGGCTTCTTTAGACCTGAGAACATTACAACAAAACTGCATTAAAAATGCATTTTTGAACAATGACGTGCCACCCAATCAACAATGACTTTTAACCGTCGCATAGATTTTTCTCCAGGAAGATCTATCCCCAACGTGGTCCCTCAAGACTTCCAACAGTGAACCTTATATAGAAAAGCAAACGTTGAGCTCATGGATATTTGCTTCATTTATAAGATGCCATTCATTTCTCCAAGAAGGCTTTCTCAGTGTATTTATATTCCACCATCTCCCTCGAACACGGTGATTTATCATGTCTTCTGAACACACATCATTAAGATGATCGTGTGCATTTACCAATGTGGCAAGGCTAGTGCTGAAAATTCATTTCATAATGACATCTGAACCTTTGTTTTCTCAGCCGCTGCTTTGCCGTGATTTAGTACTGGCATGCATTGCTTATCAGAAAGTGTCATGTTTGATGTCCTTATTTATTTTCCTTTCATTGCTGATTGGTATAATTTATACGAATGCTTTAAACCTCCTACTGTGCCTTGGCTACTTAAAATGCACATCTAATTATGAACCTTTCTTCCTCACGGGGTTTATAGAAAAGAAAGTTAGGATTTCCCCCCACCCCTTCTCTTTTACTTTCAAGGTTGTCAATTTTTTTAACGGATCCCTCCTCTTCCTCCATGAAAAAGCTGCTTGATTTGGGGATGTGAACAGTGGAAACGATTCTCTTTGAATTATTGACCCCTGATTTTTATAGATTCAGTCCAGGCAGAAATAGAAAGTTCTTTCTTTTAAATGTTTACTAAGGTTTTATTTTATTATATAAAATACAAAGAAGGGAAGAAAAAATAGGAAATTAAGGGAGGGAAAGGGAACAGGGGAAAAGGGGTGTGTGATATACAAGGGGAAAGAGAAAAAGAAAGAAAAGGGGGCATTGACTTCCAACTCTTCTTAGGACAGTACAAGATAAACACACTCCATTCTCTATTTTTTGCTTTTACACATTAATATATAACCAGCCATTTCTATAACACCAAATCTTTCTGATCAACAAAACCAAAGTTTTGCTTTTTTTCTTCACAAGGACAAATTCCAGAAGTGGTATCCAAAGAATAGAATAGAACAGAACAGAACAGAACAAGGAATGGAATGGAACAGAACAGAACAGAATAAGGAATGGAATGGAACAGAACAGAACAGAATAAGGGATGGAATGCAATGGAACAGAATGGAAAGAACAGAATAAGGAATGGAATGCAATGGAATAGAATAGAATAAAATACACTATATTGCCAAAAGTATTCGCTCACCCAGCCACATAATCAGAATCAGTTGTGAGCGAATACTTGTGGCAATATAGAATAGAATAGAATAGAATAGAATAATCAGATAAATAAACATATAACAAATAAAAACATATTTTCTTCTTTGAATAAAGTAATTAATTTAACCATTCCTGAATTCCAGGAGTAGGTAGTTATTGACTTACAGAAATTCGTTTAGTAAGCGTTTGAAGTTATAATGGCAGTGAAAAAAGTGAAATTGTGGTCATTTTTTCAAATTTGTGATCTTGCAACATCCCCATGGTCATGTGATCAAAATTCAGATGATTGGCAACTGACTCATCTGTATGATGGTGAAACTGTCCCAAGGTCATGTGATCACTTTTAGGGACCTTCTGACAAGCAAAGTCAATGGGGAAACCAGATTCACTGTGTTACTAACCTAACAACTGCAGTGATTCATTTAACAAATGCGGCAAGAAAGGTCATACAATGTGTATGTGTGGCAGGGGGAAACTCAGTTAATAAATGTCTTGCTTAGCAACAGAAATTTTGGGCTCAATTATGGTCATAAGTCGAGGACTACCTGCATTGCTTTTTTTTCCCCCAATCCTTTGGCATTGAACAAAGATTTATTTGCCAGTTCACTTCACCCTAGGCCAATTCCTCTAAGGTTGAAGATCTGAGCCAAAACCAGCTGGTATTTAATTTGATTTTTAAAAACAAATGTTATTTGATTTTAATTGCTGTTAAGAGTCTCAGCCAGGAGGAGAAAACTATAGACCTGTGTTCCGTATAGAACAATAACTTTTGATTATCGCTCAAGGATGCTGGTAGTAATTTAGGTCTGATTGACTTGTCACTCAAGAAGATGAATACAGACCACCAAGGTTTGTGTTGTGTTGCTCTAGATCAGGCAGAGGTAGGTTCCTACCGGTTTGGACTGGTTTGGCCAAACAGGTAGTAAAAATCGGGGGTTGTTCTCCAAACTGATAGTACCAGCAGGCTGGCCACACCCCTGAACGAGTCCAGCCCAAGCTTGGCTGGGCTGGGGGTTCACGAGGCTTCGGGCCCAGAGCAGGCGAGCACAGCCACCACACCAAGAGGAGCACTTGCCTCTGTTGCCTCTGAAGGCAGAGGGCAGATGTGCGGCAGTGAGGATCAGTGGGTGCTGCTGCTGTGCATTCAAGTCCACCTCATAGAAGTTGCCCAGCAAGTTGCCTTCAAAGGATGCCAGGCAGTACTGCCTGAAGGACCATTATCTTCATCCCTGGGCTCTGTCTCCAGGGCAGATGGAGTGTCTCAGGCAGATGGAGCAAGAGCCCAGGGCCAAACCCATCAGCCACAGCCACCGCTTCAAGGGCAGGCTGCTTGGCTTGCCCCCAGCACTGTCTAAGAGACAGCAAAGAGCCCCAGCCTGCCCCTCCCTTGTCAAAAAATTTCGCCACCGTTTTGGTGGCCATAGCTTGGGGGGGTTATGTGACTGAGTGTGTGAGTGACATCAAGTTGGCATGCCCACTCAGTCACATGCCCCCCTCCTAGCCACGCCCACCAAACTGGCAGTAAAAAAAATTGAAACCCCAAATTTCAAAATTTTGGGTATCAAACTCAAGGCCCACGGAAGAGATTAGGCCCATGATGTGGTCGGATCTGGCCCGTGGGGCTGTCCTGGAAAATGTAAGGGGCAAGCCCATATCACTTTGGGTGGGTCTACCCAATGTGAAGAGGAAACATGCCAGCAGTTTGGGGAGTGGCATCAAGCCAGTTGGCCACGCCCACCCATTCAGTCATGCCCAGCCAATTGGCCACACCCGCCCACCTGCGCCTAAATCAGTCCTGATCCAGCCCTCAATGAAATTGAGTTTGACACCCCTGCTCTAGATGGCTGACAATTTCCCTACTTGTGTATCTCAGACAGTGGGGCAGAGAGAGGGAGAAAAGAAAAAAATAAAGAATATTTTACATCTTTGGATGACTTGCTGGAGAATTACTTTTACTGTAATGTGGCTCAGCCATAGTTCAAGGATTAGAGTACCCCTTGATGGGCCTGATTCTATATTTCTGTTATCCAATCATG
Organism: Thamnophis sirtalis; assembly: GCF_051295495.1. Classification (NCBI taxonomy): domain Eukaryota; kingdom Metazoa; phylum Chordata; class Lepidosauria; order Squamata; family Natricidae; genus Thamnophis; species Thamnophis sirtalis. Next base: position 86,996,635 of record NW_028261387.1, read on the forward strand.
GCAGTTTATCGGGAAAAATCTCGATCTAGGAACAGGCTGCCATTTTTATTCCCCAGAATGCCCTGGAGTATTGTGAATTATTTCAATGGTGGTTTTTGCTTCTCCTTTGATAAACAAAAAAACAAGCAGCTACAATGGATCTAGCTAACCATGGCATTCGCTTTTCTAACTAATAGATTGTGCCGCCCTACACTAATCTATGGACAAACAGAAAATCTGTGGATTTGAATCACTTTGGTTACACCTGCATTATCTCTTTCACCTGACCCCATATTCATTTCCTGTGCCCAAAATTTATTTATTTATTTAATTCATTTATTTCATTTGTCAAACATGTACAAGATAACAGGTATAAGTATCAACATGGACCTGAACAAAGGAAATAAGTACAACTAGATGGGGACAGTAGGACAGGGACGGTAGGCACACTGATGCGCTTATGCAATGTCCCCTTTACGGACCTCTTAGGAATGGGGTGAGGTCCACGGTAGACAGTTTGAGGTTGAAGCTGTGAGGATTAGAGGATGTAACCACGAAGTCAGGTAGAGCATTCCAGGCGTTGACCTCTCTGTTGCTGAAGTCATATTTTCTGCAGTCGAGTTTGGAGCGGTTTACCTTGAGTTTGTATCTATTGCTTGCCCCTGTGCTATTGTGGTTGAAGTTGGAGTAGTCGTTGGCAGGTAGGACATTGTAGCAGACAATCTGGTGCCCTGCGCTCAGGTCAGACCGTAGGCGGCAGGGGTGGGTTCCTGCCAGTTCTAACCTCTTCTATAGAAGAGGTTCCACAAATCTACAGTGCCATTTAGAACCGGCTCCAGCTTCCTCCCCACCCACCCATCCGCACATCATCAAGATGAAGAGCGAGAGGAGGAATTCTGGGAACTGAAGTCCACAAGTCTTAAATCTGTCAAGTTTGAACACCCCTGGGGTTTTTTTCTAAAGGGTTAGGAATGCAAGGGTCTTGTAACTTGACAGGTTTAAGACTTGCGTGCTTCAAATGCCAGCGTTTCTGAGCCAACATTTTGGTTGCTAAGCAAGAGCATTGTTAAGTGAGTTTCACCACATTTTACAAGTTGGCCACTCCCACCCAGTCACATGGCTGGCAAGCCACTCCCACAAAGCAGGCCACACCTACAGAAGAGGTTCTAAAACAATTGAAACCCACCACTGGTAGGCGGCATAGTTCCAGGTTGTCCAAGCCCAAAATTTCAAGCCTGGTGGCATAAGGGATGCTATTGTGAGATAGAGCCGAGGTGGCGCAGTGGTTAGGGTGCAGTACTGCAGGCCACTTCAGCTGACTGTTATCTGCAGTTCAGTGGTTCTAATCTCACCGGCTCAAGGTTGACTCAGCCTTCCATCCTTCCGAGGTGGGTGAAATGAGGACCCGGATTGTTGGGGGCGATATGCTGACTCTGTAAACCGCTTAGAGAGGGCTGAAAGCCCTATGAAGCAGTATATAAGTCTAACTGCTATTGCTATTGCTAAGAAAGAGGAGTGGAGTACTCTTCTCGTGAAATACCTCTGAACCCGCTCAATCCTATCAATGTCCGATGTACAGTGTGTATTCCAGGCAGATGAGCTGTATTCGAGAATGGTCTGGCAAAAGTTTTGTATGTCCTAGTTTGCAGTACAATGCTCCTGGAGAAGAAGCTTCGCAAAATTAGGTTAACAACTCTTAATGCCTTTTTGGTAATGCTGCTACAGTGCACTCTGGGGTTTAGATTGTTTGAGACGAGTACAATGAAAGTTTCTAGCCTCTGAGCATAGTTGTGTTGTGTTGTGTGTGAGAGAGAGCAAGTGGGAGGGAGGGAGGGAGAGAGAGGGGAGAGAGAAAGAGGGAGGGAGGGAGAAAGGGAGAGGGAAAGAGGGGGGAAGAGAGAGAACTGTTTAATCATAGCTGCTCACTAGAGTAACAACAGAACAGTCTTCTGTTCGAAGGTTTTCCTGGAAAAAACTGAGTTCTTCTCAAAGCATCCATTGTTTGAAGAACTGTGTGGCCCTAGTTAGTTTTAAATATTAGAAATCCCAAATTAGTTGAATTAGGGAGCGTGAAATTGCCCACCAACAGTTAGTCCTGCAGATTATAATTTTAGCAGTGTTCTAAGCTTCTAATTACACACAGAGAGAGACAGATTGCTTCTGCTACAAACTTAAGGTATTTATTGCAGTCGTAAATTTTTAATTGAAGTAACACAAAGCATGTTGTGCACTTAAAACATGGTGCAACAAAAAATGTAGATACAAAAGCTTATCTTTCCAAAATGTCTGGAGACACAAATCCAGGATGCAAAAGGCAATGTCTAGCCCATGGGTCAGTCAGGCAATCCAACCCAACAGATTTTCAGAAAACAGAATAGAACATTATTTGTCATAGCCAGTCAGTCATTCTGTGGTCCTTTTTTAATAGCCCAGAGAGAAATAAAGGCAGAAACTAGCTAGCATTTCAATATCTTCATTGTCAGACTAAACCAGGCAGTCACCATGAGTTAAAACTGATGTGAAGGCACAAAGCTAACTATGTTTATCTGTCTGTATGTCAGCCAGCCAGCCAGCCAGCCAGCCAGCCTGCCTGCCTGCCTGCCTGCCTGCCTGCCTGCCTGCCTGCCTGCCTGCCTGCCTGCCTGCCTGCCTGCCTGCCTGCCTGCCTGCCTACCTACCTACCTACCTACCTACCTACCTACCTACCTACCTACCTATCTATCTATCTATCTATCTATCTATCTATCTATCTATCTATCTATCTACAAATGGATGGATAAATAGATCAGGGGTGATATTCAGCAGGTTCTGACAGGTTCTGGAGAACCGGTAGCAGAAATTTTGAGTAGTTTGGAGAACCGGCAAATACCACCTCTGGCTGGTCCCAGAGTGGGGTGGGAATGTTGCAATATCCTTCCTCCAGGAATGGGGAGAGAATAGAGATTTTGCAGTATCATTCTCCTGCCATGCCCACCAAGCCACACCCACAGAACCAGTAGTAAAATAATTTGAATTTCACCACTGGAATAGATAGATAGTAAGTAGATGATTGATTGATAGATAGATAGATAGATAGATAGATAGATAGATAGATAGATAGATAGATAGATAGATAGATAGATAGATGATAGATAGATGATAGATAGATGATAGATAGATAGATAGATAGATAGATAGATAGATAGATAGATAGATGGATGGATAGATAGATAGATAGATAGATAGATAGATAGATAGATAGATAGATAGGCAGGCAGGCAGGCAGGCAGGCAGGCAGGCAGGCAGGCAGGCAGGCAGGCAGGCAGGCAGGCAGGCAGGCAGGCAGGCAGGCAGGCAGGCAGATGATAGACAGATATAACTTATCAACTTCTATTTATCCATCCGTGTATGCATGCATCCATCTATTTATCTTAGATTTTTTTTTAAAAAAATCACCTCCCTTTCTGGGTTTTTAAAATTACTATTAAATGTTCCCATTTTGCTTTACAGTGTCATTTTATTACTATGATTTCTGTCTCTTCTTTAGAATTGCACATTTGCTTACTTTTAATTCTGGTTTATCTTGAGTATACATTTAGTATTTTAAAATGGGATACACATCACTAAATGAAACAATACTCTTTTTACTTTTATTTATGTACAGACTTATTTAAAGCCATCTGCCCTATTTTAAAAGCAAATTGCTTACGTAGTCAAAAGGCATCAGAGGGATATATCAGCACTGTGAAATACAGTGAATCACAAAGACACTGCATTGTGATATGTGCGTGGCAATAGCATTAAGGAACTGGGTACATCTAGTTTAATGAAAAGAGGGACTAGGGGAGACATGATAGCAGCATTCCATTATCAGGGGCTGCCACAAAGAAGAGGGAGTCAAACTATTCTCCAAGGCACCTGAGGGTAGAACAAGAAGCAATGGGTGGAAACTAATGAAGGAGAGAAGCAACTTAGAACTGAGGAGAAATTTCCTGACAGTTAGAACAATTAATCAGTGGAACAACTTCCCTCCAGAAGTTGTGAATGCTCCAACACTGGTCATTTTTAAGAAGATATTGGATAACCATTTTTCCGAAGTGGTGTAGAGTTTCCTGCCTAAGCAGGGGATTGGACTAGAACACTCCAAGGTCCCTTCCAACTCTGTTATTCTAAATTTTGCATCATACAAATATCGTCCTTATCAGTGGTGGGTTTCAAAAATTTTTTTACTACCTATTCTATGGGTGGGGCCTATTTTGTGGGTGTGGCTTGGTGGTCCTGTGACCGGGTAGGCGTGGCCAACTTGTAAAATGTGTTGAAACTCATTTAACAAAACTCTTGTTTAGCAACCAAAATTTTGGGCTCAATTTGGTCATAAGTTCTCTTCTTTCTTTCTTTCTTTCTTTCTTTCTTTCTTTCTTTCTTTCTTTCTTTCTTTCTTTCTTTCTTTTTCCTTCGCTCCTGTTCCTTCCTTGGCTGTTGGAAAAAGCCCCACGCTTCATTCTCTTTGACAGCTGCCTCATTTGCAATGGGGTGGGAAGAAATCCATGTGTTAGAGGGAGGAGAAAGCCAAGCTTCTGCTAGAGACAGCCTTCTCCCCCCCTCTAATGCATGGATTTCTCCCTACCCCATTGCAAACGAGGCGACTATCAAAGAGAATGAAGCTCAGGGCTTCTTCCAACAGCCGAGTCCTTCACTCTGGCAAAGGAATTGGGTGGGCGGGGCAAGCATGGTGCGGACAGGCGGGGCGAGAGAGAGAGAGAGCGGCAAGCGGGGGAGCAAGCGGGGGAAGGCCAAGGGAGGTCCAGTATGGGGGCCTCTGGTTCTACCGGTACGCAAATGTATGCCCAATTTCTGCTACTGGTACAGGCATACCAATGCAGACCAGTAGGAACCCACCACTGGTCCTTATATACCCTTGTTCCAATATCTTATACAAGAAACTAAATCAGGGTTTCCCAACCTTAGCAACTTTCAGATGCATGGACTTCGACTCCCAGAATTCTCCAGCCAGGCTGACTGGGGAACTGTGGGAATTGAAGTCCACATGCCTTAAAAGTTACTAAGGAAAACTGTGACTTAGATAATGGTGCCCACATGATGATATCATTAAGAATATTTTTATCATCAAATGCACTCATTTTTCCACCCTTTCATCCTATCAAGGATCCCGAAAGCACTCAGGACAGTAAATTATCCATTTTTAAAGGTAAAGGTTCCCCTCGCACATACATGCTAGTCGCTAGACTCTAGGGGACAGTGCTCATCTCCGTTTCAAAGCCAAAGAGCCAGCACTATCCGAAGATGTCTCCGTGGTCATGTGGCCAGCATGACTAAACTTGGAAGGCACACAGAATGCTGTTACCTTCCCACCAAAGGTGGTTCCTATTTTTCTACTTGCATTTTTATATGCTATCAAACTGGCCAAACCTGGGACAAGTAATGGGAGCTCACTCTGTTACACGGTGCTAGGGATTCGAACCCCCGAACTGCCGACCTTTCTGATCGACAAGCTCAGCGTCTTAGCCATTGAGCCACCGTGTCTCTTATCCATCTTTAGAGAGAAGGAAGCCTTTATTGGGATGCCATAAATCCTGGAATCCTGATTGGTTCTTATATGGCCGGTTGAAAACCAACAGAACGTCCATGTGAAAGAAATTGGTTGCCTAACAAATTGTTGGTGCCCCGACCAGCTCTAATTTGTTTCCCCTCTATTTTCTTCTTGTGTTTTCTTTCCAATTTCTCAGGGCAGCATAATTTCACATTTTTTTAAAAAAAGTATCCATCCTACAGGGTTATAAAGTCACGTCTGCCAAAACTAGTAAATTTAGCAGAAGCAGCAAAATATAAAAGCATGATGTACGGCTGGCTGAATGGCTGGCTTGACCCAGTTATGGCAAATGGGCTGCTGTTTACAAGGGCCAGGCCTCCGTTGCTTCAGTTAGAAATTCTGTAACCCAGACAAGGTTTCTGTGGTTAAATCAGGCAGTCAAGGATCATTGTTCATGGCAACGAGCAGATTAGCCCTCCCTGTGAGAGGGTGAAAAGATTTTCCTTCAGGAACATTGGCTTTCTGTCAGAGAACTCAACAAAGTATGAACCCCCAAGGGTGGAGTGAAAAAGCAACATAGTAAAAATGCAACAGATTGATATGCAAGGGAGATCATTGCGGTCTCCATAATGTGCTCAGAAAAGTTGAAGAACTAAATAAAACCATGATTGAATAACTTCCTGCATTCTCTTTGGAAAACATACGTGAAAATTTCTGTTTCCTGGGTAGGAGGAATATTGTGGACATGAGGATAATGCCACCTGGGGTATTGTCCTTATGTCCATAATATTGGTTGAATTTTCCCCTTCGTGGTCAGAAGAACAGTTACCGTATTTTCTGGAGTATAAGACACACTGGAGTATAAGACACACCAAGATTTTGAAGAGGCAAATTTAAAAAAAAAGGTTTTGCACTCTGGAGACCTCCACAAAATGGCCCATTTTTCAAAAAGAAATGGGCTCGTTTTTTGTGAAAAAGAAGCATGCATAGCCTTTAGGAGGCTTATAGAGTGCTCCTGGGGGGTGGGGGACATAAATGAGCAAAAAATGGCCCATTCTTTGCACATTTTTGCCCCCCCCCCAGCCCCCAGGAGAACTCTATAAGTCTCCTAAAGGCTATGCACGGCCATTTTTGCAAAGGGGACGGGGTTTCTGGAGACCAAAAAATGCTATATTCAGTGTATAAGACGCACCCAGATTTTCATCCTCTTTTTTGAGGGAAAAAGATGGATCTTATACACTGAAAAATACGGTATGCCACTGGAGTGGGGAGGCAGAATTTTGAAAGCTTTGTAGTAGGCAGTGGTGGAAAGCCAAACCTTCTAATGTTGTAGGAGAAGAGGAGGCAAAACCTGGTGGTGGAATTAAATGCATCGTCAGCTTAGAGCTATTACATCAGGGGTGAAATGCTACCGGTTCGGACCGGCTCTTCTGAACTGGTAGTAAAAAAAATGCTAGCGGTTCAGGCAAACCAGTATTCCCATTGATCAGCTGTGACACACGATTTATATTAGCTAGTATCATCGGATTTCCTGCTTTCTAGCTAATTTAAATTGCACATCATAGGTGATCGTTGGAAATCGAAGGTGCTGCACATGCGCAGAGGTGGCGCATGCACGCTCACATTTGCGAACTGGTAGCGAAGGTAGATTTTTGTGTGTGGCAGTAGCAACAGCTTGAGTAATAAATCCTTTCTGAATTGCAACTTAACATATGGTCCTCTTCCTTTGTGTCTGATATTTAAGTAGTCAACTTCTCATCAAAATTGTTCACCAGTTGTTTCAGAAGTGGGGGAAGATGATTCCTTTGAAACTGCTTTATTGCCTCCTCAGCCAAGTTCTCATGAGAATCCCTACTACAATGGCCCATGGAAGAGGGAGGGAGCCACATTGGAGGGGAAGGTGATGTAGGAGAAAAGCAGGAAGAGCTGCAGGAGGAATGAAATGCATCATCAGTCATTATGTTGCCACAAACGGCCCTAGTCCAACCTTTCTTGAATTTCGTTGACCTTTATTTGGCACCAATTTAGTACTGGCCTTTAGTTGACTAGATCAGGGGTCGGCAACCCACGGCTCTGGAGCCGCATGTGACTCTTTCATCCCTCTGCTGTGGCTCCTTTTTGCTGGTCAGCTCCACAATTGATAGGGCTTTCGGTTAGGACAGGTAGAGGAAAAAGGATGCTGAGCTAGGAGGAGACTCTATCGTTGAAGAACCGGACTTCTGGTTGGCAGAGGAAAAAGGACACCGTGCTAGGAGGTGATTCTATGGTGGGGGAACCAGACTTCTGGTCAGCTCCAGAATTGAATGGAGGGCATCCAGTTAGGAACTTTGTGGCTCTTTGAGTGTTTAAGGTTGCAGATACATGGACTAGATGCTTGCATATAGGGTTAAGTAATAATTCCTTGTTGAACTGCAACTTAGCTTATGCTCCTGTTCCTTTGTTCCTGACAACTGTGTCCTTATTTGGGGGGGAGGAATCAGCATCATACCATCATCCCTCCTTTCAACTTGGCCTTTCAGACATTGTGGTTGTCAGGGTTCCAAATAGCATCCAAAATTAAATCAGAGTCCAAGGCAAAGTATTGCTCAAAGTTCCAATTTATTAGAAGAGTCGTGTTGGCACATCTGGGAAAACCCGAATCTGAAAGCTTCCTGGTTTTCCCACCCAGTTCAAAGTTCAAGATCTTGCCCCCACACCCACAAATCCATCACATGGTCCAATCTTCCACTGCCATGCTGGCAGTTCCACCCATCCAGTTCCGGTCAGGTGCAGAGGTACCAAGACAAAGGATGACCTTGGTAATCTAAAAGGAATTTTATTTTGGTTACATCACTTCCTACTCCTTACTATCCCCCCTCCCATTTCCCCACGATAGAAGCAGCATATTAGATAGAAGTGTGGCAAGTCAAAGATTCAAAGGGATTCTGGCTGCAGGCTTGACAGTGATACTGAATATGTCGTAGTCTTCAGAGGGTGAAAATGATATTTCTCTGAAAATTGGTTATGCACACAGCCAATAGAAGTGTATTTTTTAAATAAAGTCAATAACAATTTCAAGTCAGCAACTCCACAGCGATTTAGGTTAGCGTGTGGTATTTGTTTATTGCTATTTCTTTATTGTACTTTTTATACAGCTCAATAACAAGGAGTTTCTCGGCAGTTAAAACTTAGTGTGGACTTTAAACAATACATAAAATTAAAAAGAGAATGGTGGGGCAGATAATATAAACCCAAGGAACAGCTGTAATGCCATAAATGCAGAATAAAAACTCAAATAATGATGAAAGTCATTATAATAAAGTGACAAGAAATCAATGAAATTACTGCATTTGTCTGTCGTTTTCTTAGCTTTCAAGTAATTAAAAAAAAACAACAGCCTGATTCCATAAAATAGAAGAACTGGACAAGGGTTCTACCACAAAACCGCGGACGACAAAATCGCGGTCGACGAAAGCGCGTATGTGACGTCATCACAGCGCGACGAAAAAGATAGAAAAAGATCGAAAAATGTAAAAATAAAGCTAAAACCTTCCCCTAACCCCCCCAAACCTAACCCTAACCCTAACCCTAAACCTAACCCTTAACCTAACCCTAAACCTAACCCTAAACCTAACCCTTAACGTAACGAAAAACCTAACGCTAACCCTTAACCTAACGCTAAACGTAACGCTAACGCTCTAACCCTAACCCTAACCCTTAACCTAACCCTAACCCTAACCCTTAACCTAACCCTTACCTTTATGTGAATCGGCTTGCTGTAATTTAATTTTTATTTCAATTTTTCGATCTTTTTCGTCGCATTGTGATGACGTCACATACGCAATTTCGTCGACCGCGCTTTTGTGGAACGCGCTTTTGACGGGTCACGCTGGACAAGAGTTAAAGAGAAACCACTCCCCTTCAAGATTAAGTGGCTTCAGATTGGAGACTTCTATCAGCATAATTATTATTAATTTATGGACATCAATTTCTATGCCCACCTATCTCACAACAGCAACAATGGATGGCTACCATAGAACCATGATGGCGAACCTATGGCACGCATGCTACAAGTGACACACAGAGCCATTTCTGAGGTCATGCGAGGCGTTGCCCTGTTAGCTCCAACGCACATGCGCACACAGGCCAGCTGATTTTCAGACATTTTTTGCCCCCCAGAGGCTTCCCTGAAAAACTGTCCAAAATGCAAACTGGAAGTTTGGGAACAAATTCCGGTTTGCGTTGGGCTGTTTTTTGTCCTCCGGAGGGAGTAAAACTGTCCAACCGGAAATACGGGTGAAAAACAGACCTACCAGGCCAGGGGTGGGTTTCTCGCCCCATTCCAACCAGTTCAGTTGGAACGAGGCTGGCGGCGTCCTCGCGCACGCACGCGGCGTCCTCGCGCGCACCGCGCGCATGCGTACTAGCATCTGTGCGATGCTCCAGCTGCTCCTGGAGGAGGATCGCGCAGGCGCTGTATGCGTTCTGCGCATGCGTAGAAGCGCAGAATTCGTAAAAACCGGGTAAGGAGCGGGCGCGGGTGTGCGGGCACGCGCGGGTGCGGGGAGGGGCTTCGCCGTTCCCGGAAGTTACTTACTTCCGGGTTCGGCGACCAACCGGATCGCAGGGACCGGTGCGAACCGGTCGAAACCCACCCCTGTACCAGGCCCACCGGAAGTCAGAAAACCTCTGGAGGGGCTCCTGGGGGGGAGGCCATTTTCGTCCTCCAAAGGCTCCAAGAAAGCCATGCATGGGGCACAGGGGGGGTCACGGACACATGCGCAGGGGGCACAGTGCATCTGGGCATTAAATTATGGGGTTGGGCAGGCGAGCATGCACAATATCGCACATGCATGCACATCCTTTTGGCACCCAAGGCGAAAAAGGTTCACCATCTATCTTCCCAGCCTCTCTTTATAGATGGCAATCAGTATTTTGCATCGTATCCAGAAGGACGTTGAAAGCCACTGCAGCTCACATAGCAGAAGTGTAACCTGGGTGTAGTCAGATTGCTCATAACTATCTGTGCTTGTACTGTACATTCTGGACTAATTGAAGGGTCCAGAGTAACCCCATACAGAGTGCATTGTGATAGGCATATATGGGTCTTCTGACCCCCCTCCGTACAGTGAATCACACCGACACAAGATTACTGCTAGACAATTTATTCACAGTAAATTAAGACACCGACAAGGCTTTGGCAACAACCCAGACTTCCACATATTAGAAATACACATGAGAGCTTCTCCAGCTTTAGTATAATAGTTGTGTCCTGCAAACAACCTCCTCCCAAAGTCTCTTCTTATATACTCTCTTGGGAAGAGCCTAATCACAACCACCTGGCCCCAATTATCTTCTGTATCTCCGTAGTTGCTGTCAGTGCTTATCTGCCCGTCTTTGCCTGGCGTCCGGAACTAATTCCCTTAGCTCTTCCCCACTGCTCCAGGGCCTGACATCAGGGACAAACTCCCTTTGGCTTTCACCGCTGCTCCATGCCTCAAGTGCCTCCTGGTGGCCAACCAGCCTCTCCGGTCCTTGCTCAGAGTCTGAACCCTTTCCAGGGTCCTCCACATCTTCCAGAGCTGACTCATGTGGTCCCTCACTATTGGGGTCTGTTTGCAGCTCCAACGGCTCCTGCTGGGCCACAACATATGGGTATCCCAAAATTCTAGCTTATTCAAACATGTACATGTTGATTTGAACACTTAACTGTAGCAAAGAGTAAAGCAAGCATTTCAAAAAATATTACTGAGATAAGAACAAAAGGTGTTAAATCAACTCAACAACACTGTTTATGCTAATTGCAAAAAATAATCAGCAGTTATTGTGAAGCAGCTGGAATTAAATTCTATAAAGGTGTAGTAAATTTTATCGGATAACACTACAGAATTAATTTGCTAGTGGTAAATGATACCCATTCCAACCATTTCTTTGTCTCCTTGGCATTTTCTTCCTTTCTTTAGAACCTCCAAAATAACCTTCAAAAGGGATGGCATTTTAAAAGCTACATTAAAAGAAAACCAGAATGAAAGCAATTTGCCCTTTTTCAATATATCGTGTAAAGGCATTGTATGGCCTCCAGGGAATTTTATGCCCTCCCCCCGCCCCGCCCAGGGCACAACCAACTCTTTGGCTGTCCTTGTCCAACCTACAACAAAAAATCAAAATCTAGAAATCAACTGCAAATAAGTCTATGCCACGCATGCAATACAACTGCATCGCTTTTGTTTTGAAGGCAACTGCTATCCCCCCCCCTGGTTTGCATAGCGATAGCAGTAGCACTTAGACTTATATACCGCTTCACAATGATTTACAGCCCTCTCTAAGCGGTTTACAGAGTCAGCCTTTTGCCCCCAACAATCTGGGTCCTCATTTGACCCACCTTGGAAGGACGGAAGGCTGAGTCAACCTTGAGCCTGGTGAACTGCCAACCTGCAGGGAGCTGGCAGTCAGCAGAAATAGCCTGCAGTATTGCACTCTTAACCACTGAGCCACTGCAGCTCTCCTATGCTATCCCTATATTATTCTGGATAAATGGCTATTCCATGTCTTTTTGAAAGACTCCAGTGATGGAGGAACACCCACAACTTCTGAAGCAATAGCAATAGCAATAGCAGTAGACTTATATACCGCTTCATAGGCCTTTCAGGCCTCTCTAAGCGGTTTACAGAGAGTCAGCATATTGCCCCCAACAATCTGGGTCCTCATTTTACCCACCTCGGAAGGATGGAAGGCTGAGTCAACCCTGAGCCGGTGAGATTTGAACCGCTGACCTGCTGATCTAGCAGTAGCCTGCAGTGCTGCATTTAACCACTGCGCCACCTTGGCTCTTAAGGAAAGCTATTCCATTGATTGATTTCTCTAACCATTAGGAATTTCCTCCTTAGTTCTAGGTTGTTTCCCTCCTTGGATAGTTTCCATCTATTGTATCTCGCCTTGCCTTCTGGTGCTTTGGAAAATAGTTGGGCCACCTCTTCTTTGTGGTGGCGCCTGAGATAATGGAACACTGCTATCATGTCCCCCCCCCCAGTCCTTCAGTACTGCATTCTAACCAATGTGTGACCACGTGCTTGTATGCATGCCTATGTATGCACCTTCACAGGCCTATCTTTTCGGCCCTTCACAACAGTTGCAGTTTCTCATGTGGCCCCTTGGGAAAATTTAATTGCCCATCCTGGGTATGATATCCAGTTATCTATTTCAACCAAGGTTGAAAGGCTGCCAAGGTTCTTCTGATCCATGTCTTGAAGGCCATACGAATTAGATGGGAAGGAACTACCAAGGAGAAAGCTACACCTTGACCAACCACACCTCTACCAACACTGGCAGGGCAAGCTACTGTGTATAAACAGGGAGCAAACCCCACGTTCTCTAGCACAGATAATGTTACCCAGTTGGGTAATGAAATGTCTGCAAGCCAATAGCCAACCTCGGAGAGTGTCAACGGCTCCACCATTCAACCCTCGGCTGTATGTATTCTCTTCTGTTGGAACTTTGTTTCTTCGTGATTCTTTATATTTTCAGAATTAGGTTAGCTCAGCGATGGCTAACCTTTTATGTCATTGCGTGCCGACCTGCGTGCAGGAAATGGCATGCAAAAGCATCCCGCCTGGACCACACAGCCTTGCTGGCCTTCGCGTGCGGGAGGCGTACTGAAACCCAGAAGAGCAGCACTCCAGCGCACATGCATGTGCTGGCACCCAAACCTCTGGTTTCCAGCTTGGGCCTGATGAACAGCTGGCCATTGCGCATGTGCGCGACAGAAACCTGGAGGTTTGACTGCTGGTGCGCTGGAATGCTACTCTCCCAGGTGTCAGCACTCCCATGCATGCAAAGGCCAGCTGACTGGCACGTTTATGTGCACAAGAACACAGAAAAGGAGCCAGCGAGGTTGCGCATCCTGCGTGGGATGGCTCTCCGTGCTGCTTCCACCACACGTGCCAGAGGTTTGCCAACATGGGGCTAGCTGATAAAAGACCTACTGTGCCTTTAAAATGAAAAGCAGACTGATGCAGCCTTTTTATTGAAAATAAAATGGAAATAGAAAATGCCCCGCTTCAATTGCATATCTGGAAGGTTGGCTTTGATGCCATGGCAACCTAATATCTGTGAGAAGCAGTCAGTTATGGAAGCCAAGGTCAGAGGGCAGGAATTTACTGTTCATTTCTCCCAATGACCTGCTCAGAGCTACCCATCCGTTCAACTCCTGGCAATAGCTCCACAGTACTGCAACGGTGTGGATATTGTGTTCAACAACAGCGCTGTGCCGAAGCAATCTCAATTTTTCAAACCCCACTCAGTTCTGAACATTCAGTGCTCAGCAAACTGGGTGCCAGCTGGTAATGAAAGCAGATAGCAGTGCAGCCTTGCTGAAGTTTTAGTATCTTCCAGGTGAATGGCCAGATAGTAAGGATATTAAAATGCATCTCACCCAGACGACACCTGGTTCAAGAAGACTAAAATGGAAAGTACAGGGAATGGTGTCACAATCAAACTCGAAGATTCCTTACCAAGAAATGTTGCATATCGGCAATATCTAAGTTACACTAGAGTTGCATTTCGGGAATCTTGGCCTCAGCTGATTCTTCCTCATGTTGGATGGTGCACAGGATGCATGGACCAAAAATGATGGTGATTTCTTTTGTATAAAGCTGAGTTTTCATCATTCATGGCTTGCATAACTCGGATGTGGTCTATATTGTTCTTCAGTTATTTGACTGCCAATTCAACATATCACAGTGAAGCAGAGGTGGGTTCCTACCAGTTCGCACCAGTTCGGTAGAACCGGTTCGTCAAATCTACCAAACCGGTTAAAAGAGGTTCCACCAGTGGACCCGAAAAGCAGGCCACACCTACAGAAGAGGTTCCAAAAATTTTTGAAACCCACCACTGACACACACACACACACACACACACACACACACACACACAGACAGACAGACATACTCACACAGAGAGAGAAAGAGAAAGAAAGGAAGAAAGAAAGAAATAAAAAAGAAAAAAAAGAAAAAGTGAGAAATGAAAGAAAAAAAGGGACAGAGAGACAAAAGGAAGGAAAGAGAGAGAGAGTGAGAGAGAGAGAAAAACACATGGCCGGCAAGCCACTCCCACCAGGTCACATGGCCGGCAAGCCACTCCTACAAAGGAGGCCACACCCACAGAGTAGGTTCGAAATTTTTTTGAAACCCACCACTGCAGTGAAGTGAACAAGAATTTATAAACACTAAATACAAAAAGTCAACCGAAATTAAAATGCATTACATCAGGTGGGGTTGCACACTCATTACAGCAATAAGTCCTTAAAATTGATTCATCTTGCTACTAGGTCTAGGACCAATTTCTGGTGGAAAAGACAGTGCTGGAGATTACTAGGCTAAAACTGAGGGAGGGGTCAAATGCATCTTCAGTCTCAAATCCCTTTGTGCCCATAAGAGATTTAAGTCCAGCTCACTTTGAATTCCATTGACTCTTGTCTATTCCCAATTTGCTTTGACCATTAGAAGTTCAGATTCCCCCTGGGAGCAAAAACGGACTGGAGGGGGACCTTACCACTCCCTGCGCCCAGTTTTGGGCCTAGTAGGCGTGCTTGCAGCCTTTGGGGAGCAAAAATAGGTCGCAGAGGAGACATCCGGCCCCCCTGTGCATGGGCAGCAGAGACCAAAAAAATCAACTGGCCAGCGAGAGGCACACTCACATGTGCATTAGAGCTGAGCTGGGGCAACGGCTCGCATGCCCACGTGTGCCATAGATTCACAGGTCTGAGTTATCATTAGTTATCAGTTCTATCTGGAGCCAGGAGTCTACAGTAAAAATGCAGAGTTCAGCTGTGCATCCCAAGCTCTGTCCTGCTCACTTTGTCTCTGCTAATTCTGAAAATTCCTCAAGTCTTAAAAATAGACTGCGTTGGGTTTTCTGTTCCTTCTCTCCTGTTATCATCGAGGAAAGGGCAAAGGCTAAAAATTCCTCAGCAGCTGAGACGGAGGACCTTTTAAGAAGAGGTCATGTTCAGCGTAACTTCTTGTGCCCGTTCTGAATTTAGAACTTGCATTATGGTCACCGCAGCGTGGAGAAGCAAACTTTTTCATCTCTGAAATAAATGCGCCTACCGTAAGATCAGAATATAGCGAGACATTTGGCATGTGGGTAATTAGCAACTCTCTCTCAAAAAAGGAAAAAAAGCCATTTGGGGTTGGGTATGTGTGAGCGATCTGAAATAAATAGATGCATGTTTTTTTCCCCTGCTGGTTTTTGTTATGCGAATTGACGTGGTTAAGGAAGACGAGATATTTCGCCACTTGAAATTAGAATTGCTTGCAGCGAGTTCCTGAATATTTGAGGTAATCTAGGAAAGGTTTTAGATTTTAAGACCTTGCCTCGGGTTGGATCCAGTGGTGGGATTCAAATAATTTAACAACCGGTTCTCTGCCCTAATGACCAGCTGGACAGGCGGGGCTCGGTGGTCATGTGACTGGGTGGGCGTGGCCAACTCAACGTCACTCACGTTGATGGGCGCTTCATCTTACCTGTTAGAATGTAATAAGGGTTAACCGGAGAGGCAGTTTCTGTAAGCAAGGCAATAAAAATTAGTCTAGAAACAACACCAGAATGTTTCCTTCCTGCCTTCCTTACAGGATTAGCCTTGTAAAGTGGGAAAAAACCAAAAGGAGATTTCTTCCAACAACCGGTTCTCCGAACTGCGTAAAAAGTTAACAACTGGTTCTCCCGAATAGGTGTGCACTGGCTGAATCCCACCACTGGGTGAGCCCCAAGAAACAAAACTGTGAGAACTATGAACATTTATATTATTTTTAGAGGGGTTTCTTCTCTTTTCTTAACATTTGTAAACAATACTACAGGAGATTTTGGCACTAAACTCAAAATGTTATACTTCTTTCTTAAATCACAAAAGAAACAATGCATGGCTTGGTATCATTTACTAAGGTGATATATAACAACACAACTTCAGTAGTTATCTGTTGATTCCTAGATATCCCTCTTTTTTAAAAAACAACAACACTGTTTTGTTTTAAATAAAAAGCGTATTGTAGGTTTTCTTTCACAGAAAGAAAAGAGAAAGATTCAAGAGTTAATTACACCCATTCTGGCCATCATTTAATGTTGCTCAGGGCAGCAAAGTCAGAACGCTTTCCTTTCACTAGCTATAATGTTTTATTATCATCACTTTCTTTCTTTCTTCCAATGAATCTCAGGATTGAAATCTTTTGCTCTCCCCTGGAGGTCTCAGGAAATTGCCTCGCTCCCCCGTCCAGCCAGAGCTTTAAAGAAAGGCCAACCATTGGTTGTAAAATAAGCAGGGACTTGTCTATGCGATTGAAGTTGTGATAATTACACGTTGATCAAAAAAACAGGATGAGATGAACTATTATGTAAATCATACTCGTGGAGGCAAGGTCAGGTAAAACCAAGGATTCTGATACGTGGAACATAGTTTAGAACATTTCTACAAGAAAATGCACTTTGCTTAACAAGAAATGAAATTATAACATGTATAGGCCAGAGATGGCGAACCGTCATGCAGAAACATTGCGCACCCATGTGCTTGCCAGGGCCACACTCTGGAAAAGCCAAACCTCCGGGTTCTAGCGCACCCGACGATCAGCTGACCAGTGCACATGCATGGGCCTGTTTTTGGCACTGCTGTGCGCTCAAATGGATCACGCTCTGGAAAACGCCAAACTTCCAGCTTCTGGCGTACATGTACACCCGGCAATCAAATGGCCAGCATGCATGCATGCACACCCGGTTTTTGGCACTGCCAGGTGCGAGGAGGACAGCTGATTGTTGCGTGGACATGCACACCAGAAACCCCAGAAGACAAACAGGCAAGGCTCCACATCCCGGGTGACATGGCTTCATGTGCCACTATGAGCAACCTACAGTGTTTTCCCAAGCAAAGAGAAGGCAAGGCAAGAAACAATGGATCGTGTGGTTGTTCAGCACTAGAACTAAGAAGAGGTTTCCTGACAGTTAGAACAATTCACCAGTGGAACGACCTGACTCCAGGAGTTGAGAGTGCTCCATCATTGGGGGCTTTTTTTAAAAACTGGACAATCACCCTATACCAATCCGAAATGGTCTAGGGCCATAAAGGTGAACCTATGGCACGTGTGCCACAGTTGGCATGCAGCACCCTCTCTGCAGGCATGCGAGCCGTCACCCTAGCTCAGTTTCACCGCGTATGCATGCGCGCCTCCCACCAGCCAGCTGATTTTTGGATCTCTGACCGGAGGTGGGTTGCTTCCGGTTCGGCCCAGTTCAGCCGAACCGGTAGTGGAATTCAGGCCTGGGGTGCAGAACTGGCAGCAACCCAGACCTGCCATGCCCCCATAGCAGTTCCCTCGCTGCCACTGGGCTGCCACCATTGGGGTTTTTAGTGACTGTGCATGCGCGCTTCACTGTAAATTGTTCTGCACATGCGTGGAGAACAATTTACATTGAACAGCACACACGTGGGGGTGGGGCACATGTGCAGGGGGTGGGGAGGTCATGCACACATGTGCGGGGGCAAGGGGGTTGCATGCGCATGCACTGAGGATAGAGGGAAGCACGGGGGGAGTTGTGCGCCCCACCCCCATGGCCCATTTTTTGTCCCAGGAGGCTGCAGGGTGACCTACTAGGCCCAAAACGGGGAAGGGGGTTGCAGCACACACACCTGTGTGCACACACACACACACACACACACACACACACAGACACACACAGACACACACAAACACACAGAGTGGCCTGTTTTTGCTTCCAGGAGGCTGCAGGAAGGCCTACCAGGCCCAAAATGGGGCATTGGGGGGGGGGGGGTTGCACATTCATGCACAGGGATGGGGGGGCGCAAGGGTGTCTCTCGTGCATGCGTAGGAGGGTAGGGGGTGTCGTGCATAGACTGCACTATGCATGCATGCTTTTGGCATGCAACGACAAAAAGGTTAGCCACCACTGGTATGGGGGTCTTCTGCTGGAACAGAGGGTTGGACTAGAAGACCTCCAAGGTCCCTTCCAACTCCGTTATTCTGATATTTGCGATCATGTCAAAATTCCCCTAAAACGTTCATAGTACTCTGCCTTTCTCCATCAGCCTTAAAGGAGACGTGCTGACTCCCTGAATGTATGCAATATGTAGATGTACCCTAAATATTTACTAAAAAACGAGAGAGCAAATCCCTCCGATCTTTATGAATATTCATTCTGCTGCTTAATGGTTCCCTCTAGCATGGATTTGTGCTACTTCTTCACATTGGCATTTTCCCTGAAGTGAGGAAATAATTTCTTCCTGAATTCCCCCCCCCTCCCACCTCTTTCTCTGCAACACATTAAAAATTATCTGCTGCTTCCTTTGCAGTCAGTAATGCAGAAACTATTGGAACACTTAAGATACCATTGTTTATGGAGGAGAATTTGGGGGAAGAAGGGGGATGAAGTAAAGCAAAAAAAAACCCTCCTAGATACAATTTTCCAGCTCAGCCCTAAAACCTTTAGAAGACCAAGAAATGTTGATGAGGTTGGAACATTTGGTGGGAGGCAAACATCATTCTGGCAAAGCCAAAGAGTGTAGTTTTCTAAAAGAAAACTATGTTCATGGAGTAGCTGCCTCTGTTATTTCAAATCCCCATGGACTGTGTAATCCTGCCCCATTAGCTCATTGATACACCAACAGCCTCACTGATTTCATTAGGTGTACAATGCGCGATGGAATTTGGCACCAACTTACAGGAGGGAGTAAACATCAGCCTCGAATCCTTGCTATGCAAAATGCAGTGCAGAAAAGATTCACCTTAATTCTTCACGGCATTTATCAAATAGTTTTGCAGAGTGTGCTTTACTCTGCCACGATTCTGCCTATCGTAGGCGAAGAGCAATAAAGAAAATGATTTGAGCATTTGAGTGTCCTTCTTGGTTTCCTGGCCCTGACACATTGTGCCGGGCATATGAAAACCAGAGAAAAGCAACAAAGAGGATTAGGAGACTGGAGGCTAAAACATATAAAGAATGGTTGCAGGAACTGGGTATGTCTAGTTTAATGAAAAGAAGGACTAGGGGAGACATGATAGCAGTGTTCCAATATCTCAGGGGTTGCCATAAAGAAGAGGGAGTCAAACTATTCTCCAAGGCACCTGAGTGTAGGACAAGAAGCAATGAGTGGAAACTGATCAAGGAGAGAAGCAACTTAGAATTGAGGAGAAATTTCCTTTCAATTAGAACAATTAATCAGTGGAACAGCTTGCCTCCAGAAGTTGTGAATGCTCCAACACTGGAGGTTTTTAAGAAGATGATGGATAACCATTTGTCTGAAGTGGGGTAGGGTTTCCTGCTTGAGCAGGGGGTTCGACTAGAAGACCTCCAAGGTCCCTTCCAACTCTGTTATTCTATTCTATTCTATTCTTAATATTTGATTATCTCTATTTGCAATCAAACACCTTGCTACTCTACACACACACACACACACACACACACACACACACACACACACACACACACACACATATATATATATATATATATATATATATATATATATATATATATACGCCCTCAACGTATAGCAGTTCATTTATTGAACACTCAAAGTTACAATGGCACTGAATTCAAACAGTCACTAAAGAAATAGTTATAAGTTGAGGACTCCCTATGAATGACATGCAGGAGTCACGGATATGCTTGCTAAAATGATAAATGCCATTTTAGGTTGCATCAATAGAAATTGGTTTCAAACTCAAGAGAAGTCTATGTTCTTTTATCTTCTACCTCCTTCAGGCCTCACTTGGAGTCCTTGATCATATTCTGGGCAACATATTTTAAGAAAGATTCAGAGAAACCAGGAAAGGTGCAGAAAAAAATGCAAAGAATTAGATCTGAATGTCTGCAGCTTGGGTACTTATTGCTAGAATCAGCAAATCTTTTTATAACTTCCCATGCCACCAAGGACAGGTTCTCTTTATCTTATTTGCCAGATATGAACAGACTATGTTAATTTTCCACTAAAATCGATGTAAAGCATTTAACTTTGGGGAATTGTGTCCTATCTTAATTGATTTTGGAGCCGACTTTCTCTTCATCGCTGACTTTCTCCTCATTGGTACAGCAACGGACACTTGCTCTGAAGCATATGGGTGAGCAACAGGAAGAAATTAAATTTCTTGAAATTCTAGGTCTTCATATTTAACCTTCTAGCAGCCTCATAAGGAATATTTGACCAAGGTGGCAGGGAATAGAATGGTTTAGAAAGGGTATTATGGTTCATCACCGTCAGTCAGATGTTTTGACTGGATTTGGAATTAGCAGATTAACAGAGTTGAAAGGGACCTTGTAGGTCATCTAGTCCAACCCTCTGCTCAAGCAGGAGACCCTGTACCATTTCTGACAAATGGCAATCCAATCTCTTCTTGAAAGTCTCAAGTGATGAAGCTCCGACAGCTTCCAAAGGCAACTTCTGCTTCATTAGTTGATTGTTCTCACTGTCAGAAAGTTCCTCCTTATTTCTACCCCAGGTTTTCTCAAAACACCTATTCAGCACCTTATTGGCTGAAAACAAACTGGGGTAGGCCTGAATTGAAGGGTACAATTTGTAACTTTTTTGTGCAGGAAAACTTAGTTCTTAGCCTGACTTTGCTGCAGCCAGTATCCTTTAGTAACCAAATGGAGTCAAGGGTGTTTCTTTCCTAAGGGACTTATCTTGAAGAGGCCTGACACCTAGCATCGTCCAGTTTAGCAATATCAATGGACCAGACTTTTTTTTCTTTTTGAGTGAATGTTATATCTGACATGTTATGAACAAGGCACTTGTCTATTTGGGTTTTAAAGTCCCGTAAGATCTTAGCCCATTTGTTTTCCAAAACCTTCTCAACTCGATTGTCCCAGTATATCCAAATCCAAACCTCTGGCAAAGTTTCCAATTTTTATTATTATTATTATTAAAGGTAAAGGTAAAGGTTCCCCTGCACTTGCGTGCCAGACATTTCTAACTCTAGGGGGCGGTGCTCATCTCCGTTTCTAAGATGAAGAGCCAGCGCTGTCCGAAGACGTCTCCGTGGTCATGTGGCCGGCATGACTAAACGCCAAAGGCGCATGGAACGTTGTTACCTTCCCACCAAAGGTGGTCCCTATTTTTCTATTTGCATTTTTACATGCTTTCGAACTGCTAGGTTGGCAGAAGCTGGGACAAGTAACGGAAGCTCACTCTGTTACGCGGCACTATGGATTTGAATCGCCGACCTTCTGATCGACAAGGTCAGTGTCTTAGCCCCTGAGCCACCACGTCCCATCATCATTATTATTATTACATACACAAAAATGTGAAATCCCAGCTGCCAATTCTTTGGCCTTCATGCACCCTGGGTTATTTATCATTGAAAGCAGCTAATCTATGCAGGGTGATCATATACTAGAAAACAAACCCTCTTGACTTGACCAAAAGAGATCATTATCACATTTTATGGCTTAGCAAAACTCAAGAAAAAAGAGGAAGGAGAATCTGTTGGGGGGAATCCAATCATGAATTAAGCAAAATTAATTTTGTAACTCAAGAGACCATCCCAATATTCACGGATATGTTGATCAGTGACATCTTGAAAATCTGCCTGAATGGGTAAGATGCAGTCAGTACGACAACACCATGGCTCCCATTTGTCTAATTAAATAAGAAAAACTGTCCCACCGCTTCCGGCTCTAAGCAAGAAGGATGATCAGGGAGGACTGATCAGCAGCCTTGAGGTAGGCAGAAGTTCAAACGTAGCCATAAAGAAAGAAAATAGCAGGGCACCCTTCTAAAACAATGCTTAGACTATGTTTTCTTGGTCTCATTAAAGGAAATTGCAGCCATTCTGCATAGCAAAGCATTTTAAAAGTTCAAATGTGTGCCAGCGTTACCCACAATGCTGAAGCGTGGCCTCATTTGCAATGTGCTTAATACATGATGGCATTGGTGAACCTCTGGCTGAGGGCCAACCTTTGTGTGATCAAATAATTTTTTCTCCGGTGCTTTTTAAAATTAGAAAACAAAAAGCAAGACCAACATTTCATAAGTATAACATTCAAAATTGTCCTCTGATGCTAAATAGGTTTTATATGATTTGGCATTTTCTCTTCCTATTCCTAGATGTGGCATAGAATAGAATAGAATAGAATAGAATAGAATAGAATAGAATAGAATAGAATAGAATAGAATAGAATAGAATAGAATAGAATAGAATAGAATAGAATAGAATAGAATAGAATAGGTCTATTGGCCAGGTGTGATTGGGCACACAAGGAATTTGTCTTGGTGCATATCAGAGGTGGGCTCAAACCGGTTCAGACAGGTTTGGCCGAGTAGGTAGCAACCTGCCGCCCATCCACCCAAATCAGTTCTATTGTCGGCGGCACCATCTTTATTTTTATTTCTGTGCATGCGCAGAACAATATCCATTGCAGAATAGTAGTTTTTCCCCTTTTCTTGAGCATGCACAGACCTTTTTAGGTGTAAACGCTCATGCACGTGGAAATTCTTGGCACGCCGAACTGGCAGTAGCGCTGGTAGCAACCCGCCACTGGTGCATATCCTCTCAATGTACATAAAAGAAAAGAAAAGTGGCTCAGAGCTCAAGATGTTGAGCTTGCAGACTGGAAAGCCAGCAGCCTGGCTGGGTTGAAGAACCGAGTGCCACACATTGGGTGAGCTCCTGCCCCTTGCCTCAGCTCCTACCAACCTACCAGTTTGAAAGCATGCAAATGCAAGTAGACAAATAGGTATCACTTTGGTGGGGAAGGTAATAGCACTCAGTGATGTCGTGCTGACCACATGACCACAGAAATGTCTTCGGATAGCACTGGCTCAATGGTCTTGAAATAAAGATAAGCACCGACCCCTAAAGTTTGCAACAACCAAGTGGAGTAAAATCCTCAGGGTCTCCTTTACTTTTTACTGCCTATTACTAAGATCCAGTGGCTTGAGACAACTACAATTTACTCAGCCGTTCCTTTATCTTGTTCCTTCCTATTTTTTAACTATATTTTTTCTTGCAAAGTTATAACTGAACTAATTGGCCAAATCATTTTGCTTTAAATTAGAGGTGCAAAACCCACAATCTAGGGGTCTGAATTGCACTGTGATTTCCCCCCCCCCCCAAATCTCTGTGGGAAGCCCCCAAAGACAATTCAAAGTTTATTGCCAAATTGCTTTTTTTTTATTGTGTCCAAAGGATCAAATAATTAAATCTGTGAAAATATCTTTCACGGGTGGTTTTACTTCCAGACTGCTGATTGGTAATTATATTTAAATTGGAGTTAAATTAAATCAGGTTTTGTTCTACTCTCTCCTATCTTGGGATTATGGGGCACAATTTAAAGTCCAAAGGAACGAAAACATTTGTGAAAACATTTGTATATCCATGCCTTGAACTAAACCAGCTTGCTATCCTCATATTGTATCTCAAAACAGGCAATTGCAGTGTTCAGCCAGAGTAACTATAGTACAAATAAGGTAAAGGTTTCCCTCGCACGTAAGTACTAGTTGTTCCCGACTCTAGGGGGCGATGCTCATCTCCGTTTCAAAGCCGAACAGCCAGCGCTGTCTGAAGACGTCTCCGTGGTCATATGGCTGGCATAACTAAATGGCCACACCCACCCAGCAACCGGGCAGAGAACCGGTTGCTAATTTTTTTCAATCCCCATCCCTGCCCACTCCCTCACCAGTCTGCAAAACCAGGAAGGTTGGGGAACTCTGGCCTAGAAGACTTCCAAGCGCCCTTCCAACTCCGTTACTCTGTTATTTGCTCTGTTAATTTCAGAGCGCCTCTTCCAGGGACATCAATATGTCCCTTGTTGTCTTTATGCAGGGTTTGGGGCAGTGGTGGGTTCTGGATCCCGTCGCAACCAGTACGCTGCAACGGGGCCGGACATCCACCTCAGGCATGTCCACTGTGCACATATGCACATGCCAGCGCCCTGTGATGCCCCAGCTACTTGGCAAGATCAGCAGGTGCCGTACGGTGTGCACGCATGCACAATTGGCCCTTTTCCCTCAAAAGGAGGTAAGGAATGTGGGCGGGTGGGGCCACCAAAAACACCATTCCGTACAGTGACCGCTGCTCCCAGCTGCCACCAGTATGCCCGTACCTCCCGGGAGCCACCACTGGTTTGGGGGCAGAATAAGAGGGGCAAACACCTCAAACCCACTTCTGTGTGGGTTAGGGGAGCTTCAAATCCGATCACTGATCTGCCTGAATTCTTTCTGTGCTCCAGCTGGTTGTTCATAATATGCATACCTTCTTCATTCTTTGATCTCTTGCAATCTAAAACTTGTTTGCCTTCCATTCCCTGTCATCTTATGTCACTTAAATAAAATCTTGTAAGTGCTTGAGAGAATCACGGAAGCTTTCTTTAGCTTTTTTCCTTTCCCCCAGTCTTGTTTATTTTTTTCAATGGCAAAGTTGCTATATATTTCTCAACATGCTCACCTTCAGGGAAAATATTATATATTGCAAAGACGGTCACCCCATCATCTCTTACAATGCAGAGCATTTTTTTTTTGTTCACAGTTGTTGGTGAAAAGAGGAGAAATCAGAAGAACCGACTGGGGAAAAAAAAACTAATAGTTTTTAAAGAACCTGCAAGGTTAGAAAAAAATGGAGGGAATAAAACGAAATCACCAGAAAGACTAATTCATACGATTTACATCTGAAATTAACTGTACGATGAAGTAACAATGTGAAATATGAATGACGCATCACACAGCTATTACACCAGGAGTCATTCCCTGATTACAACAGTATACAAGTAGGCTAAATAAATGCTAGATTTATTTTAAAAAAATAAAAATTATAGAGGTTTAAACGTGAAAATTTTATGCATGGGCGTTCATCACACTTTCCCCCATAGCAATGGGAATATGTAACATCTTCTAACATTGCTAAAAGTATGGTGTGATGAAGCATAGGCTTTACAAGCAAAAAGACAACAATTCCATTCCTGAGACTATGTGTTAATCTTTAATTTAGCTAGGTTGCTGAAAATGACAGTTTTAAAAGCTGTTCTGTGTGAAGAAAAACAGGATTGGTTGAGGAGAGAAGCAGTCCCAAGTAACACCCCCAACGAAAGACGACTCTGAGGTTTGAGGTTCCTCAAAGTTCCATTTTATTAGAGATGTCATATTGGCACATCTGGGAAAACCCGAATCTGAAAGCTTCCAGGTTTTCCCCACCAAAATGAAAGTCCCTGCTCAGCACCCACATGTTCATCACATGGCTCAATCAGGCACCATCCCAACTGGAGATGCCTCCCAGTCACACCACCCAAGGTGCAGGGCAAGTTGTCATTGACTCTCTGAGAAAGGAATGTTATTTTGACTATATCTCTCACACTCCATATAATCACCCTATTGTGACCCGTCAGCGGCCAGCAGAGCTGGCAGCAGAGTCGGACAGTGAGGAAGTTGGGGAGGAACATGGGCCAGTCCTGGAGTCTTGGGAAGGCTCTGATGAGGGCTCTGCGTCGGAGGCAGAGAGGGGGCCAGAGCCGTATGTCAGTTATCAGCTGCCTTCCGAGTCAGACATCAGTGAAGCAGATGAACAGCTGGAGCCTGTTCCCAGCGTGTGCATGTGTAGAGTTGCCAGATGAAGGGAACAGCTAAGGAACAGGGGTCAACTTGGGAGTAAGGCCACAGGTGGACGATGAATAGCCCCTTCCAGAGAAAATAAAAGAGGAGCGAAAGGGGAGTGGAGTTTGCAGGAGATAATTAATTTGTTTAATTGGTTCGTGACTCTCTGAGACTCCTTGCCAAGTTTTGCAGATATCGGTCTGTCAGCTCTCCAAGCCAGATAAGGTCTGTGACTGTAAATTCTCCCTCGAAAGACTTTGCTGTATGTGGATGAGTAGAATTCACAGCAAATTAATAAAACGGTTTTTTTGTTGGGACCAGGAGTTTGCTTCATGCTCTTGGGAAGCCTCGCTCAGGACACCCCCTTCCCAATTTCCCACAGCATTAAATGTGCCAGGCCTGAAAGTCCAGTGGAAAAGATGGCTTCCAGGCCTGACAGGAGCTTCATATTTTAGAGTTCTCATAGGTAGTCCTTGACCTATGACCACAATCGAGCCCAAAATTTCTGCTGCTAAGTGAGAAAGTTGTTAAATGAATTTTGCCCCATTTACCCCCCTTTCTTGCCATACTTGTTAAGTGAATCACTGCAGTTGTTAAGTTAGTAACACGGTTGTAAAATGAATCTAGCTTCCCCATTGACTTTTTGCTTGTCAGAAGGTTGCGAAAGGAGATTGCATCACCATAGGACATTGTAGCATCAATACGAGTCAATTGCCAAGCATCTGAATTTTGATGACGTGAACAATGTAACAGTTACAAATGTGGAAAATGGTCGTAACCAGGGGTGAGCGACTGGGGGTTCACAGGGGTTTGGGAGAACCTCTAGTTAAGATTCTGTGCAGTTTGGAGAACCCCCAAATCCCATTCCTGGCTGGCCCCGCCCCACCCTGAACCACCCCTCCCAGGAGTCCCCACGCCAAGGGTGGGTTGCTGTCGGCATTACTGCCAGTTCGGCATGCAGAAAATTTTAATATGCAGATAGTTCAGCAGTTGGAATCCCTAGTGCCGCGTAACGGAGTGAGCTCCCATTACTTGTTCCAGCTTCTGCCAACCTAGCAGTTCTAAAGCATGTAAAAATGCAAGTAGAAAAATAGGGACCACTTTGATGGGATGGTAACAGTGTTCCATGTGTCTTCAGCATTTAATTATGCCAGCTATATGACCATTGAGACGTCTTCGGACAGTGCTGGCTCTTCAGCTTTCAAACAGAGATGAGCACTGCCCCCTAGAGTCTGGAACAAGTAGCACATACGTGCAAGTGGAACCTTCACCTTTACTTTATGGTATATATTCCCTTCCTTTTGTTTGGGAAGTTCAATAAATCAACATTTTCATATATATATATATATATATATATATATATATATATATATATATATATATATATATATATATATATATATATATATATATATATATATATATATATATATATATATATATATATATATATATATATATATATATATATATATATATATATATATATTATACACACACATATACACATATACACATACATATACATACATACATACATACATACATACATACATACAAAGAGCCGAGGTGGCGCAGTGGTTAAATGCAGCACTGCAGGCTACTTCAGCTGACTGCAGTTCTGCAGTTCGGCTGTTCAAATCTCACCGGCTCAGGGTTGACTCAGCCTTCCATCCTTCCGAGGTGGGTAAAATGAGGACCCGGATTGTTGTTGGGGGCAATATGCTGACTCTGTAAACCGCTTAGAGAGGGCTGAAAGCCCTATGAAGTGGTATATAAGTCTAACTGCTATTGCTATTGCTATTGCTACATACACGGGTGTAGGTATGCTGGTCTTGTTGTATTTGGGTCTTTTCCCGTGTAAGATTACATGGGAAAAGACCCGAATACAACAAGAACAGTGTATGTATGTATGTATGTATGTGTGTGTGTGTATGTATGCATGTATGTATGATGTATGTATGTATGTATGTATGTATGTATGTATGTATGTATGTCTTTGGTTATTTGGGTTTTCTCCCGCGTAAAATTGGAGGTGTCTTGGCAACGTTTCGACAAAGTCTCATTCGTCATCTTCAGGCTTTGTGCTTCCAGGAGCAATGTGAGATCTCGGCTGTTTCTTCCTTTTAACTGCCAGTGGGGGTTTGAGCTGATTGGGTGGGAGCTTGGCTGTGTTCTGATTGGTTGGGGGTTTGTGTTTCATGTAAGGATAGGAGGGGTTTAAAGTGGCTAATGGTGCAGTTGCAGTCTGGCTTCTGGTCCTTGCTTGTACCTCATCATCAGTGTGGGTTTTTGTCTGCTTTCTTTGTGGATGTTTGGTGGTGACATCCTGTGTGGCTCTTGTGAGTGTGGGCCTGGTGTCATTCATCATGTTAGGGACTCGTTTATCAATAAGGGCAGGCTTCTAAATGGCTGGCAGGCAGGAGGTATCGTCCCGCCTGTTCATGCTGTGTAGGCGTTTTTCTATCTCAATGGCTTCTCTGATTATTCTGTTGTTAAAATGTTCAGCCTTGGCAATAGTTCTGGTCTTTTTAAAGGCAATTGATTTTATTGAATCAATTGTGTGTGTGTGTGTGTGTGTGTGTGTGTGTGTGTGTGTGTGTGTATGTATGTATGTATGTATGTATGTATGTATGTATGTATGTATTTACTCACACAAACACAAAGCCCAAAACCCAGCCTGAGGATGGCAAGTGAGATCTCAACAAAATGTTGCCAAGACAATCTCAATCTTACATGGGAAAAGATCCAAATACAACAAGACCAGCATACATACATACATACATACATACACACACACACACACACACACACACACACACACACACATACACACACACAGTATACACACACACATATACAATGTGTGTGTGTGTGTGTGTGCGTGTATGAAAAATTCCTTTCAGTGGCAAGACGAAAATTTCAGCCACAAAAAAATGCCCATTTCATTAAAAAAGCAACCCTAAAAGTTCTGCTGATTTCAGTCAATCGCCAATTAACCCAACATTCTGTGTGAGAAGATGGCACGTGGCCATCAAGATTAGTAGCCATTGATATCTCAGTTTCGTCTGAATTCATCCAGTCCCCCCTTTAATACCATCCAACAGCACTGAATTCCCATTTAATTCCATCCTTGTATAAAGGAGGACTTCATTGGATTGGTAACGCCTAATGATCGTGGCGGTGTTGGGGAGGATGATGAAAGTTATTGCAAAAGTGCTCTCACTCCTACTTTGGAAATACTGTCTTTATTTCAAAGGGAGGGGGGGGGGAATGTCCATTTAGTATGCAGAGCAATTAGGAGCTGTAAATTATACTTGCAAAAGCGTGAGGCTGGAAAAATGAAAGTGGTTTTAATGTGTTTTAGTGATAGTTTGAATAAAATAGGGGGGATTGGAAAGCTCTCCTCACTACCTCTTTAATCAAATCCTTTCAACCCTTAGACGTATCCCATAATGAGCCATTAGTTCAATGGGAGATTCCAAATTCTATCATCATGAGACAGGGAGAAAAACTCAAAATGTTTTCCATTTGTTTCCTATATGTATCTACCGCACAGCCACATTCAGCAGTTACCTTATCTAGGCATGCAAAAAATATATATAACAGAATAACAGAGTTGGAAGGGGCCTTGGAAGTCTTCTAGCCCAGTTAGGAAACCTTTATACCATTTAAGACAAATGGTTGTCCAGTCTCTTCTTAAAAGCTTCCAGGTTGGAGCATTCACACCTTCTGGAGGCAAGCTGTTCTACTGATTCATTGTTCTGGGAAATTTCTCCTTAGTTCTAAGTTGCTTCTCTCCTTGATTAGTTTCCACCCATTGCTTCTTGTCCCATTGCAATTTTCTTATCACTTTCATATGTCTCTGTGGTTTATTGATCTCTGTCCTCAAATTTCATCATTGTTTTATAAGTATTCTCAACTCTTACCTCTGCACTTTCTGTATTTTGATCTATAATTTCAAGTCTCTTTTCAATTCTCTCTGTGATTATTAAGACTTTTTGAATTTCTAGCATAATTCTTTGCAATGTTAGTCCCTTTTCTTCTTCATATTGGGCCATTTTTCCAGGTTATAAACACTGCCACTAAAACATCCAAGGCTTTTGCTAGGTTTCAAACAAATTCAGTAAAGTTTTTCAAGTCAAAGCTGTCTCTTTCCTTCAAAGAAACACCTGAATAAACAAGACGTTTTCCACTGATCCTTTCAGTAAACAAAGTCAATAGCTTTGTATTATCAGATGTTGCCAAGCCTCTAGCCTCTAGGTGGCAGTGTTACATCCTTTCCCTTTGTTTTTGCCTCTCTTTCTAAGCTCCAAACTCTGGAAAAGAAGAAAAAAATGTTTAAAGATTACGATCCGACTGAGCCTTGCGAGGAAAGAAACTTTTAATCCACAAATACAAAAAATGGAAAAAGTATAGAGGAAGAAGGGAAAAAAAGATCAGCCCAGTTTAAAAGTAAAAGGCATTTGTAAAAAGTCCATCCATAGAAAACAAACAAAATTAAAGTGAAAAAAATAACATGATAGTTTTAAACCAGGGTTAATTCGCCGCTTGCTTCCTTCTGTCTTCAATTTAATTTTAACTCTAAGTCTTTTGGGTTTTCTCTTCTCTAATAATAAGTATTTTTCTCACCATTTTGACACATTGTCCCTCCTATTATGCTTCCATTTCAGGGGTCTGTCCCAACCTTCTGTAGCCATTTTGGCTGCGTCTCTTGTAGCCGGCAAAAAGAGCTTTTACCTGGATCGATCAGAGGCTTCGTGATGCCCCTGAGATCAGCAGGACGTGCCCTTTTCTATCACTGTTCCTTCAGAGCGGTTTAGATCCAAAAGGATCGTCCAGCAACAGAGATCTCGACAGCAATCCTGGAGCCCCAAGATTGCATGTCATATCGTAGCGAAGTCAGGCCCCTCCTCACACTGTAATAGCTTTTGTTACACTAGACCAGGGTTCTCCAAACTTGGCAGCTTTAAGACTTGCGGACTTCAACGCCCAGAATTCCCCAGCCAGCTTGGTCCAGACTCCTGCACTAGAACCATCTTTATGTCATGGAGAAGAGGGAAGAAGAGATAAGACCTTTAATTTGGTCCCACTCTCTTCACTTGTCATGTCAATGGCATTTTCTATTTCTGAAAGTTTGAGCCCATAGCATAGAACATACCCGTGATGGTGAACCTTTTCAGCACCAAGTGCCCAAACCAGAACATGTGTGCACATGAACCAAGGTGGCGCAGTGGTTAAATGCAGCACTGCAGGCTACTTCAGCTGACTACAGTTCTGCAGTTCGGCTGTTCAAATCTCACCGGCTCAGGGTTGACTCAGCCTTCCATCCTTCCGAGGTGGGTAAAATGAGGACCCGGATTGTTGTTGGGGGCAATATGCTGACTCTGTAAACTGCTTAGAGAGGGCTGAAAGCCCTATGAAGCGGTATGTAAGTCTAACTGCTATTGTTATGTGCCGCCGGAGCACCGGAAACCCAAAGATCAGCTAGCTGGTGCGCGCATGCCTGTTGTTGTTTTTTTGCTGGTTTTTCTTTTTGCTGTTTTCAGACTGTTTTTCTGCTGTTTGGGGGCCAAAAAAAGCCCAGAAAACAGCCAGAAAAACAGTCTGAAAATTGCCTGAAAAACAGCCTGGTTTTGGGGCGTTTTTCAGGCTATTTTATGGAGCTCTGGCACCCGCGAAGACCAGCTGGCCAGCGCACATGTGTGTGCTGAAAACCAGAAGAGCAGCTGGTGATGGTGCACATGCCCACAGGGGCGGGCTCTGCATGCCACCTCTGGCACATGTAGCAATAGCAGTTAGACTTATATACCGCTTCATAGGGCTTTCAGCCCTCTCTAAGCAGTTTACAGAGTCAGAATATTGCCCCCAACAATCCGGGTCCTCATTTTACCCATCTCGGAAGGATGGAAGGCTGAGTCAACCCTGAGCCGGTGAGATTTGAACAGCTGAACTGCTGAACTAGCAGTCAGCTGAAGTAGCCTGCAGTACAGCACTCTAACCACTGCGCCACCTCGGCTCCTACCATGTGCCATAGGTTTGCCATCACAGGAGTATACCTTGTTGTTAGTGTTGCAGTTCTATATATAATTAACTCTTCAGGTATGTGTCCCTGTGTGTGTATAACATTTATTTGACTATCGTGCTTTTTTTTTAACCTACTGTGCTTTATATAATTGAGCCCCACAATCCATTACATTTATCCATTCAAGGTCTACATCTGTAGGGAATCTGTTCGTAGGCAGTAAATATAAACAGGTCTTCAATCCATTGAGTGACATTTATTTTTCCAAAGCGGCAGTCTAGCTATAATAAGGGCATGGAGAATCTATGTACATTGTCCAGTTGTCAAATTTCGTGCATTAGATTTGTAATTCAAGAGAACGTCCCTGCTCTGCAACGCTGAAAGTAATAACTAAGGATTTTGTTAAAGCAACTTCCCAGAAGCCCATGAAAAGAAACATTTTGGAGGTGGTTTTTTTAAAAAAA
This sequence comes from Thamnophis sirtalis, assembly GCF_051295495.1. Taxonomy (NCBI): domain Eukaryota; kingdom Metazoa; phylum Chordata; class Lepidosauria; order Squamata; family Natricidae; genus Thamnophis; species Thamnophis sirtalis. The sequence continues at coordinate 87,029,196 of NW_028261387.1, forward strand.
TAAAGAAATATTGTAAGCTTGTCGATCAGAAAAGTCGGCAGTTCAGCGGTTCGAATCCCTAGTGCCACATAATGGAGTGAGCTCCCGTTACTTGTCCCAGCTTCTGCCAACCTAACAGTTTGAAAGCATGTAAATGTTCAAATAGAAAAAAAAATAGGAACCACCTTTGGTGGGAAGGTAACAGCGTTTAGTCATTTAATCGTGTTGGGAGTCTATTCCAAGCAAGGATAAATAAAAAAAGAAACAGGTGAAACAAGTTGACTCCCAGGTTCCAAATTGATTTGTTTCATTCTGGCAAAGCTTTGGCCTGAGCTCAAAAATATTGAATAGGGAGAGGGAGGGAGAACTTCCAAGAGAATAAAACCTGCCATGTCTTAAAGCTAAATGAGGACAGAATATCCTCCGGAGCTGGGGAAATCAGTCTGGGTATGGAGAAGGGAGGAAAAAAACTGGATGGGAGGAATATAGAATGAAATCATTGAAGCATGATGGAAGAAAAAGAAACATAGATAATAAAAGGCAAAAATGGACAGCCACATTTGCTTTATATATTTGATGGTATTTCAACTCTCTTTCATTTCGTTTCATTCATTTTATTTGTCTTGTATGCTGCCCACTCCTGGAGGACTCCGGGCGGCTCACAACAGACAAGGGAAAGGGGATAAATAGACAAGACAACACTTTAAAAAAAGGTGCAACATTCACAATTTCCGTGGGGCTGGATGTTTCACAAGCCCCCCGGCCTGCTGGAGCAGCCAGGACTTGGTGGCTTTGCGGAAGGCCAGGAGGGTAGTAAGGGTCCGGATCTCCACGGGGAGGTCATTCCAGAGGGCTGGAGCTGCAACAGAGAAGGCTCTCCCCCGGGGAGTCGCCAGCCGACATTGGCTGGCAGATGGAATCCGGAGGAGACCTAACCTGTGAGATCTTATCGGTCTGAGGGAGGTAATTGGCAGGAGGCGGTCTCTCAGGTACCCAGGTCCGATGCCATGTAGGGCTTTATAGGTAGCGACCAGCAACTGAAGTCAGAATAATTAATCCATAGAATTATGATTCTTTTTGCAGCCGAAAATATATGAAGGGGAAAAATATAGAGCATATAATCAGAGGAGGAGGAGAGGGGGGGGAGAAGGAGGAGGAGATAGTTTCACTTCTCATCAATTCTTGTGGCAGGGGGATGGAACTGATGAAGCTTCATGGATGAGGAGCAAAATGTTTTCTTCTTCCTCCTCAAATCCAGTTGCCTTTTGAAGAAAAAAGCACCTTGAGATTCCAGTAGTAGAACACTCACAACTCCAGGAGGAAAGCTATTCCACTGATTAATTGTTCTCACTTTCAAAAAAAAAAATCCTTAATTCTAGTTTAAATATTTCTTTAACAAGCTTCCTCCCATTACTTCTTAGTCTGCCTTCTGGTGCTTTGGAGAATAAATCGACCGACTTCTTCTCTTTGCCTCTGGAGGCAAAAACATATGAAGAACGGTTGCAGGAACTGGGCATGGCTAGTCTAGTGAAGAGAAAGACAAGGGGAGACACGATAGCCTTCCAATATTTGAAGGACTGCCACAGAGAGGAAGCGGTCAGGCTATTTTCCAAGGCACCTGAAGGCCAAACAAGGAATAATGGATGGAAACTGATGAAGGAGAGATTCAACCTGGAAATGAGACATTTTCTGACAGTTCGAACAATCAACCAAATGAACAGCTTGCCTTCAGAAGTTGTGGCAGCCATCTACCAGAGATGGCATAGGGCAATGCTGGTTAACCTTTTCGGCACTGAGTGCTGAAACTGGAGTGCGCGCCAGAGTGCCGGATGCGTTCAGTGGCTAGCTGCTCTTCTGGGTTCTGTCACGTGCATGCACGTGGCACGACAAAACCGCACTCAACTAAAGCGCGCCCGATTAAACCACGTTGCTGACGTCATCAACAGGGCAACAACAGTGAGCGCGGAGAAAGAAGGGCGCTTTAAATAGCGCTTTGAAAGCAAGCCGATTCAAGTTAAGGTAAGGGTTAGGTTTAGGATTAGGGTTAGGGTTAGGGTTAGGTTAAGGGTTAGGGTTAGGTTTAGGGTTAGGTTAAGAGTTAGGATTAGGTTTAGGTTTAGGGTTAGGGTTAGGGTTAGGGTTAGGGTTAGGGTTAGGGTTAGGGTTAGGTTAAGGGTTAGGGTTAGGTTTAGGGTTAGGTTAAGGGTTAGGATTAGGGTTAGGGTTAGGGTTAGGGTTAGGGTTAGGGTTAGGGTTAGGGTTAGGGTTAGGGTTAGGGTTAGGGTTAGGGTTAGGGTTAGGTTAAGGGTTAGGGTTAAGTTTAGGGTTAGGTTAAGGGTTAAGATTAGGGTTAGGTTTAGGGTTAGGTTTAGGGTTAGGTTTAGGGTTAGGTTAAAGGTTAGGATTAGGGTTAGGTTTAGGGTTAGGTTTAGGATTAGGTTTAGGGGGGTTAGGTTTAGGTTCAGGGGTAAATTTTAGGTTTAGCATTTACAGCGTGCTTTTTTCTCCGCGCTGTTGTCACGCTGTGATGACGTCAGCTATGCGGTTTCGTCAAATGTGGTTTGTGGTGGAACCGTGCATGCACGCTGGCCAGCTGGTCCGGCATGCATGCACCCTGGCCAGCTGCTCTCTTCAGGGTTCTGGCACATGCATGTGCACAGAACCTGGAAGAGAGCAACCGGCCAGGGTGCATGCATGCTGGAACAGCTGTCCTGAGCACATGTGCCTAACGGAATTCTGGAAGAGCAGCTGGAAATGGCGCGTGTTCCCACACAGAGGGCTCTGTGTGCCACCTCTGGCACGTATGCCATCACAGGCATAGGGTCTCCTGCTTGAGCAGGGAGTAGACTAAATGGCCCATAAGGCTTAATTTTGACCTACAATCTTCTGAACTAACAGTCTGAAAATGACCTAGCAGTACTGGAAGATAGTTAGCATGTCCTCCGCAAGCCTTATCTTCAATAAGCTAGTTCCTTCAACCATTCATTATACGAGTTAGCCTCCAGACCTTTATCATCTTTGTTGGTCTTCTCTGCAGACTCCCTTGAGTCTCAGCATTGAGCCAACCCCTACTATCAATGCAGTTGCATTTTCACTTGATTTCTCCCAAGCCGGCATTCACACACCAATTTGCCCTCTTTCCCGTTGGCGCTCATCCATGCATTCATTTTGGTCAAGAAGGAATTGCTGAGGCTCGCTGATTATTACACAAGTTACTTGTCCACATTTGAATGAAGTAATTATTGTCAGCCTTAAGAGCTTGGAGCATGCATGCTGAAATGGAAATATGTATTTGAGTGCCTATTCAAGAGGGCTACTTGAGAATTTAATCTCAGAAATCTCTCATTTAAGTCATTTGCAGAAGCGATGGCACAAGTATATTTAAAAAAAAATATTTCCATTATCTGTTACTTAACACACTTCAGGCCCTCAAACACATGCACTCACACACGTACACACACACAAAGCATAATAATTAACGTTACTTAATGTTCACCTCAATGAGTAACAAGGTGCAACTTCATTAAAATATTTCCACTAAATTCCACACTTAACATCTGTAAATACATTATTGAATGTTCTAATTTAAAAGGTTTGTATTTTCTGTTTTCCATTCAATTCAAAACGTTGGTGCCTGCGGTTACGTTCCTCTAAAGTTAAAGAGCATTGAGATATCTGCAATTGACTCCATTTTATAATACAACGCAAATAGCCCTCGTCTTACGGCCACAATTGAACCTAAAATTTCTGTTCTTATGTGAGACATTTGTTAAGTGAATTTTGCCCCATTTTAGACCTTTCTTGCCATAGTGGTTAAGTGAATCACTGCAGTTGTTATGTTCGTGACGTAGTTGTTGCGGGAATCTGGCTTCCCTGTTGACTTTACATGTCAAAAGATTGCAAAAAAGGTTTGCGTGACCCCAGGACATTGCAACCGTCATAAATATGAGTGAGTTGCTAAGCAGCTGATTTTTGATCACATGACCACAGGCACACTGCTATGGTCGTAAGTGTGAAAAACGCACACAAATCACGACACTGCCATTGTAACTTCAAATTACGCCGAGGTGGCGCAGTGGGTAGAGTGCAGGTAGAGTACAGTACTGCAGGCCACTTCAGCTGACTGCTAGTTCAGCAGTTCAGCGGTTCAAATCTCACCGGCTCAAGGTTGACTCGGCCTTCCATCCTTCCGAGGTGTGTAAAATGAGGACCCGGATTGTTGGGGGCAATGTGCTGATTCTGTAAACCGCTTAGAGAGGGCTGAAAGCCCTATGAAGCGGTATATAAATCTAACTGCTATTGCTAACTGCTATAAATGGTCGCTAAACAAACGGTTGTAAGTCAGGGACCACCTGCATAGACATGCCTTCCTATCATTTATGATTATAATGCATTTTTTCTACAACATAAGAAATACGACCCTGAACATTTGTGACAATTACCAATTCAGCACAGTTTAGGGCAGTGTTGGCGAACCTTGTCTGGAAGAGGCGCTGCCCAGGGCGCATGTGCATGCCCAAAAATGCGTTTCCAGTGCGTGCATGTGCACAGGCCAGCTAGTCTTCCAGAGTTATGGCATGCATGCACATGTGACAATCAGCTGGCCAGTAATCATGCTCATGGAGGAAAATGGAAGACCAGCTCTTCCAGTTTCCAGCACTGCTGCACGCACGAAGGGCAGTTGATGCGTCAGAAACATGAAAGAGGAATAGGCAACGCCTGATGTCCCAGGTCACATGGCTCCATTTGCCACTTCAGGCACGCATGCCATAGGTTCACCATCACGGATTTAGGGTTTTCCAGATAGGTTGGACTTTAGTTGCTTGTCCTTACAATATTCATCCAAAGTTTTCTGGTGGTGAGCTGGGTAACAGCAGATCATTTATTTCTGCCTTGTATCTTTCCATCCAGATCCCCTTTCCAGGAAAAAAGCTAGTTAATTTTTGATGATTATTAAGTAGAGATTTTAGTACCTTGTAGACTGTTTTAGATTACCATTGAATGTTTATCCGTTAAAATAAATTTACTATGATACTAATAGAGAAATAATAACCCTAGTTAGGATACCAGGCCATAGAAATACTAATGTACATTCTGGGTGATTGTCAAGTAGAAATGTTAATACCTCTTAGATTGTCTTAGATGTCAAATGTTTATTTTCTTAGCATGTAATTAACTAATTTGGGATTGACGGAAAAGTCCTACAAATCTTATTAATAAATCATTGTTTAAAGAGGGTTATAAAGTTATAATATTGAGTGGGCCTGGAGAGGAGAGGTGAGATAATCAGTAAATAACCTTTAGTTAACTACAATAATAACAGATCCCCGTTCCAAAATAGCTTGACCTATCAAATGGCAATAGCTCAAGGTTGACACAGTTACATCTTAACCCACCTATTTATTTCCTCACCTCTGCTGGAAGCAGGAATGGCATGTGTGTGTGTGTGTGTGTGTGTGTGTGTGTGTGTGTGTGTGTGTGTGTGTGTGTGTTGTATTTGTGCTGATATATAAATAAAGGGAGACTAGTATAGAACTATTTCAAGCTATTTAGCTCTCATCAGCTAGCCATACCCTTACTGGGATTCGAACCTGGGCTGTATTACATATTAGGCAGATGTGTTAACCATTAAGCCACAGGCTCTCCTCTGTTATCATCTGAGCCAGGGAGAAAGGTATATATTTAAAGTCACAACCTCTGGTATGCCCAAATATGGGAGGAAGTTCACACAATGGTTAACACATCTGCCTAATATGTAATACAGCCCAGGTTCGAATCCCAGTAAGGGTATGGCTAGCTGATGAGAGCTAAATAGCTTGAAATAGATCTATACTAGTCTCCCTTTATTTATTTATCAGCACAAATACAACACAAATGTAACACAGACAACAGTAAAAATATTGGGCTTCTGTCTGGATGGTCTCTCGTGGCGAGCCGATGGACAGAGAATGGAAGCAGTGAGCTTCCTCCCATATTTGGGCATATCAGGGGTTGTGACATACATACATACATATATACATACATACAAACATACATATATAGTAGGATAGTATAGTATGTATGTTTTCTTTTCTATAGAAAATGCATGCAACGGGATGAGAAAAATACTGTCTGGTTTAAGAAACTAGAGATGAAATCAAAACTCTTTGCTTTTTTTAGGAATTAGAAACTATAACAAGAGGGGAGGAATTAGTTTTATTTGAACATGCCTCCATTTTGTTTAGTGTTATTTCTGATTAACATTCTGACAGCATTATTAGTATAAACACCTTTCGCTTCCCTTTGACCAGAATTCCAAAACGGAGCCCATTTTGGCTAAGAATTCTAGATTTGTTTCAGTCTTTACCAACTAGGGGATAACACTTTGGGGAAAGCTTAAACTGTGCAGCATATGAACTCCAGTTCTTTATATATTATAACTGATATATATCGTACAATCAATGTCTGTCATGAAGAAAGCATTGCAATCCTTCTGGAGAAGGAAGAACTTTAAAACAGGCCGTAGAGCAGGGGTGTCAAACTCGATTTCATCGAGGCCGCCTCTGGGTTGTGTTTGACCTCAAGGGGGGGGGCATGTCCAGCTCGATGTCACCTATCGAGGCTCCATTTTGGACCGCGATGGTCTCCCCAAGTTCTATTTTCATTGGCAGAGACTTGCAGGAGGCCATCACAGCCCAAAATGGAGCCCGGGAGAGCCACACGCAGCCCTCCCGAGCTCCCTTTTCGCTGGCAGAGGCACTGCTGGCCAGTTCTTCACTGTTTCGACGGCAGGCCCATGGGCCAGAACTAAGCACCCCATGGGCCGGATCCAGCCCCCGGGCCTTGAGTTTGACACCCCTGCCATAGAGTGTGTGTAGTGACCCTGTGAAAATCATTGCTATGAGGGGTAGTAATGGCCCCATAAGCTTGCATTACTTTAGATGGGGATTGGGTAATTGAGGACAAGTATATCAAGATATATTAGACTAAAGGTGACTTCTGAGATTGCAGAGATGACCTTGAAGAGGATGTGCAAGAGGCAGTTATCAAAACACACAGAAGACGGTGGGCCAATATATTTTCCAAACGACCAGAAGGCAAGACAAGAAGCAATGGATGGAAACTAATCAGAGAGATATAATCTAGACCTAAGGAGAAATTTCCTGACAGTAAGAACAATTAACCAGTGGAACAGCTTGCCTTCAAAAATTGTGAGGGCTCCATCACTGGAGGCTTTGAAGAACAACCATTTATCTGAAATAGTTTAGGGTCTCTTGCTTGAGCAGGGAGTTGGACTAGAAGACCTCCAAGGTCCTTTCCAACCCTGTTATTCTGTTATGTAAGCCAAGGCAGGAAGAGAAAATTAGAAAAATAAAATTCACTCTGCAATTGAAATATTTGATTACCCAGCATATGTTACATGTCACATGGAATTGAAGATGTTTAAAACCATTCAAGGGTGTTCATGTTTTTCAGGAGGAGGCCTCTATCAAAATTGGTGTAGCATTATTGAGAGCTGAAGCTGTTAATCCTTTCCCTTATCTTCACAACGTAAAGGATCTTTTAGATAATGGATGGGAATGATCCATGAGACGGATGGCAAATAAATTTAATGATAAATAAAACAATTGTCACTGCAAGCAATTTTCCCCCTTTGTCTTGTGTTCCTCTCTGATTCATTCTTCTCTTTAATGTTTCATTCAGATTCGTTCAGACAAAGACAGTGAGATCCATATAAGATACAGCATCACAGGGGTGGGAGCTGACCAGCCCCCTATGGAAGTCTTCAACATTGACCCCGTGTCAGGGAGAATGTACGTGACCCGTCCAATGGATAGAGAAGAAAGAGCATCCTACCATGTAAGTTTGTGCTTCTCATGTCTTGTCTATTTTTTCCTTCCTTCCTTCCCCCCTCCATCCATTCCTGTTCTTCCTTCTTGTCTTCCTCCATCCATCCCTGCTCTGCCTGCCTGCCTGCCTGCTTCCCTCCCTCACTGTTCTTCCTTCCCTCCTTCCTCCCTTCATCCCTCCCTGCCCTTCCTTCCTCACTTCTTCCTTTCTTTCTTCCTTCCTTCCTCACTTCCTTCCTTTCTTCCTTCCTTCCTTTCTTCCTTACTTCCTTTCTTCCTTCCTTCCTTTCTTCCTTACTTCCTCACTTCTTCCTTCCTTTCTTCCTTCCTTTCTTCCCTCCTTCTCTCCTTCCTCCCTCTATCCCTCCCTGTCCCTCCTTCCTTCCTTCCTTCCTCCATTCTTCCTTCCTTCCTCCCGCCATCCCTCCCTGTGCTCCCTTCCTCCCCTCCCTCCCTTCTCTGGCAATTTCAAGCACATCTCAGTCATGATGGAATGCAAAGTTCTGAAAGTCTAGAAATTTTCTAATGAGAAATTTTGTTTGTGCATATACATACATACACACATACATACATACATACATACTGTATATGCACAGACTTCTATGTTGACTGAACAATGATAAAAGTACCTGTATAAATAGATAAAATTATGTATATGTGTTTATATATGTATGGTGGTAGATTTATTGTGCCGCTCTTATTGGCTTTTGGAGAACTTTATTTTTATGTATTTTTTGCTTGTCTATTTCAAAAAGTGTGTGTGGATAATTGTAAATTACTGTCCTCTAAAATATTCATGATAAGATTATCAAATCAGGTAAATTTTGGATATAAAATTTATACTTTTTGAAATATCTCCAAATTTGGGTTTTTTTAGATTACATTTGTTTACATGTATTATATTTCTATTCTTATTTTCTTCTTAGTTCTGTCTACCAGCTGTGAGTTTGCCAGTTATTTGCTGTGTTTGTTTGACATGTGGCTCACTCTTTCATTCAATTGATTGTATTAATTTGCATAACACACTGAATTATACAGCAACCAAACTGTCTGAGTTTATAAATTATGTGACTGAAACACAGTAGTCTGGTTAGTTGTTCATGTGAACTCTCTTACCAAAACTGTATCTTCCCAGGATTATGGATTTTTAACTTTTTTCCCTGCTCTTGCTGTTATCCTGCAAGGTTAGAAGACCTGGTGACATTATGGACACATCATGAACTCATTTCTAAAACCACCTTCTAACAATCATGACAAACCCAGACAAAAGTAAACCTAGCTTGCTGAAGGAGAAGATACCAGGAAGGCAGAAAGACATATGTAAAAAAGAGAATGGCGTTGAAAGAAAAAACCCTGTTAGAAAGAAAATGAATGTCCCGGCCATTTTGCACTTTGAACCCACTTAACAGTTAATTTAGGAGGCAGGATGGTTCAGTGCAGTGGTGGGATTCAAAAACATTTTTTACTACCAGTTTTCTGGGCGTGGCTTTGTGATGTGGCATAGTTTTGTGGGCGTGGCTTTGTGGGCATGGCAGGGGAAGGATAGTGCAAAATCCCCATTCCCTCCCCACCCCACTAACCTCCTTTCCAGCCCCATTCTCCTGTTCAGGACAGCAAAAGAAGATCAGATAGGAGGCTGGGAGGCAGCGTGGGCGCGGCCAGCCTATTTACTGGTTCTCCGAACTACTCAACATTTCCGCTTCTCCAGATCTGGTCAGAACTGGCTGAATACCACCTCTGGTTCAATGGCTTAATGACACTGGAGATTGTCTCAGTTCTGGCAGTTCGAGTCCTAGCACTGTGTGGCAGGGTGAGCTCCTGTCACTCCCCTTAGCTTCTGTCCACCTAACTCGCAAGTAGATAGGTTAGGTACCACTTGGGTAGGAAGACAAGCCGTGCTCTGTGCAGGCAGGCAGATTCCTGATGGCTCTGAAAATTCCCAGTTGCAACACCTGCTTGTGGGACAGTTTTGGGAAGGGAGGAGCCCTTGGGTTGCAGGAAGAACCACTCGTCTTTCTCTCTGGTGCAAAGCCAGATTGCCCTTTTATGGCATATCTTGGGAAAACATGCGAGTGTGGACTATAACAGGGCTGGTACCTAGGAGTGGTATTCACTTATCTTCTCTACCGGTTTGCAAATGTGAGTCGCGTCCGCACATGCACTCAGCCTTCCATGTGGGTGCTTTGGCTAAAAAAAAAAGCCCCTAAATGGAACGGCATAGAGCCAGGTTGGGTGGGAGGGCCCACTCATGATTTCCACTACTGGTTTGGGTGAACCAATCTGAACTGGCAGAATATCACCTCTGCTGGGTACCTTGGCAAGCCAAAGTATCACTCTGCAATGTGGTCTCCCAGCTACTATAACAATGTCATACGCTAATATTGGTTCAACTTCATTCAGGGGTGACATGAAAGCAATTCTATACAGTTTGGTTGCAAAGGATTTGACTAGTCTACTTGACATCATTGTCCATATCCCAAAGGTGCTTCCTCAAGAAACAACTGGACTTTCTGGTTTTCCTTTGAAGATCTCATCCCAAAAATCTTTTTCAGCTATCTTGTTTGAGAAGCGAAACGTCTTCAAAGAAAAAAAAACAGAAAGTCCAGTTGCCTCTTGAAAAAGCACCTTTGGGACAACCATGATCTGGATGACTTAGAATCTATATAGACATCACTGTCCATGGTTCTGCACTTGAAATACTGAAGTTGTGTGGATTCCAGTAATAGCTATCCATGATCCTGTTCATATAAGACCATCATCCAATTCAGTCAGATACGTGGTGTCTATGAAGGTGTCAGAACATAAACACAACTTCCCATAGACACATCTACGGAGTACCATAGTTCATACGGATTTCTCCTTGGATCAAAATCAGAGGAGAAGGAAGCCCAAGAACAGAGGTGGTATTCAGCCGGTTTGGTCTGGTTCAGGTGAACCAGTAGTGCCGATGATCAGTTGACCCCACCCACCCACTCCTGTCCTATCCTGTCCTTTATTTCCTGTTTTCTACCTCATCTCAATTGCGCAGCACAACTTGATTTCTCCCCCCTCCGCTGTTCTACTTACCGTTGCTGACTTGGAAGGTAAGCAGCTGAGCTTCTAAATGCTCCGTTTTCAGTGCTGTGTGTAAGCGCTTTAGGCGCATGCATGCAAAGTGCACTTGAGAGACCGCCTGCTGCCAATTACCTCCAACAGACCAATTAGATCCCACAGATTAGGCCTCCTCCGAATTCCATCCACTGGCCAATGCCGACTGGCGACCACCCGGAGGAGGGTCTTCTCTGTGGCTGTTCCGGCCCTCTGGAACGAGCTCCCCGTGGAGATTCGAACCCTCACCACCCTCCAGGCTTTCCGCAAAGCTCTTAAAACCTGGCTGTTCCGACAGGCCTGGGCCTGATGAGTTCTTGTCCCCGCTCGAATGGTGTGGTTGCTGATTGTTTTTAAATTGTGGTATTGTTTTTGTCCATGTCTTTTTTTCCCTATTTGTATCCCCTCCCTCCCCTGACTTGATTTGTGAGCTGCCCTGAGTCCCTTCTGGGAATAGGGTGGCATAGAAATATAATAAATTCAATTCAATTCAATTCAGTGTCAGGGCTGCTTCACTTAATAACCAAGAAAGAAATCCACTCAACTCCATTTTGCAGAATTAAGAGTACTTTTACTGGTTATAAGTAAATAGAAGCTAAGCAAAGCTGGATCTGAAACAAAAGCGTGCACAAGCATAGATATCAATGTATGACCCATTCCCCTCCCCTTGGTAACCCCAGCCCATAGTCCAATCCAATTACTCCACAGGTGTCATGTGGGAGACATCTTCAAAAATCATCATCAGGTTGGTATGCCGAACAGTTGGCCTTGGCGGGAAACTCCCCTCCCTGCCACATGCGCAGTAGATGGTGAGAACAACACCCTTATTACAGTCCTCCTGTACAGAATATTTCCCACACCCAAATACCATGCCCCCTCTCCCCGTTTCAATGGCAGTCGAAAAGCAAGCAGCAAAACAGAGGCTGACAGTGCACGCTCACTGAATCAGTTGTTAAATCGACAGCATCCTACCACTGTCCAAGAAGCATAGCTGTCAATTAAGAAAATCTGAGAGTGATTCAGATCATACAACTGATGAAAGGGAGGAAGAATTTGAATTTGTACGCTTCTAAGTCCATGAAATCCAATATATATCTGTGTTGAGAGACAGAGGTAGAACCTCTGTATCCAAATAAAGGGAGGGGAAGGAAAAACAGATTTCCTGAACCTATCCAAATCATGACAAGTGGCAATAAAGGCAGAACAGAGAAGGGCCAAAGATAAATATGTCATAAGCGCCAATGATAAATGTATCATATCTCACTCAATTGCTGGAATCAACTATGATCATTCTTGCCTATATCATTCCCCCATTTCCTTGACTTCCAGAATCGCAGTTTCTCTTTAGCTTGTCTTCCTGATTTCTGAATTGGCTTCTAGTTATACCTGTATTGTTCATAAGAACCTCTGGCCTTAACACCTGGCTATTTGTAGACTTTATTGTGTGTAGGTTTTGCTGGCTAACTGCAAACTTTGGTAGACATTCAGTTCTAGTCTGAATAACTCATTGTGATTCATTCTGTCTCTCCAGGATTTCAAATCACAGTCATTCTGTAAATTTGGAGGTGATTGATTTTTGTACTTCCTGCATGCAGAGGAAATGTGTTCTTTCATTAAGGCCCAATCTTTCCCCAAGGTTTTGTAAACCAATTGTTTCTCATACGTTGGTGGAAAGCTTTGTCTTATGGCTGTAAAATGAATTTCCCCTTGTGCCTAGGAAGTCAGCTTTTAGTTTTCTGCATTGACTTTGGGTGCATATTGTGAGACCTCTAACCCATCTGGATTTCCAAATCCATTACAAATTGCCCATAAAGTTGCTGTTGTTAGTTATGGTCATGTCTGACCCATTGTGACCCCATGGACAACGTTCCTCCAGGCCTTCCTGTCCTCTATCATCCTCTGGAGTCCATTTAAGCTCACACCAACTGCTTTGGTGACTCCATCCCAGTGGTGGGTTCCGGATCCCATTCCAACAGGTACGGTTGGAATGGGCCCAGTGTCGTCTACATGGATCCGTGCAGCATATGCATGCATCCTGTCATCCAGCTATGCCTCCGCGATTCTCCAGCTGCTTAGCGGAGCATTGCGCAGGCGCTGTACACGCCATGCATGTGCGCGGAAGTGCCAAAGACTTTAAAGACAGATAAGGAGCGCGGGTGGGTGGGTGGGTGGGTGGGTGGGCCCTCCGGAGCATCATACCGGAGCGGTACCCGGTACTCAGTGGTGGGTTTCAAAAAGTGTTCGAACCTACTCTGTGGGTGTGGCCTCCTTTGTGGGAGTGGCTTGCCGCCCATGTGACCGGATGGGAGTGGCTTGCCACCCATGTGACCGGATATGAAGATGCTGACGACACTTGTCAGAACCACCTTAAATTACCTCACACACAGCACTGGCATGCATAAGAATATGATGTAAACTTGTTTTTTAAAAGGCATCTTTGGTTTGCGTTAAAACAACTTCAACACACGCAATGTCTGATTGCACCACAAACGCAGTAGTCATCCTTACCTTTCACAGAGGCACTGAGTTTTATAAATTGAGCATGATAGTGTAGAATAATCATATCCAAGGAGCAGTGGTGGGTTTCAAAAAATTTTGGAACCTCTTCTGTAGGTGTGGCCTGCTTTCCGGGTCCACTGGTGGAACCTCTTCTAACCGGTTCGGTAGATTTGACGAACCGGTTCTACTGAATAGGTGCGAACTTGTAGGAACCCACCTCTGCCGGTACTCCAGGCAGGCTCTGGTACACCCGTACCAGGGTGTACCGCCTGCAACCCACCACTGCTCCATCCAGCCACCTCTTTCTCTGTCGTCCCCTTCTTTTGCCTTCTATCTTTCCCAGCATGAGGCTCTTCTCCAGGGAGTCCTTCCTTCTCATTAAGGGGCCGAAGCATTTGAGTTTCATCTTCAGGATCTGGCCTTCTAAACAGCAGTCAGGGTTGATCTCCTCTAGGACTGACCGGTTTGATCGCCTTGCAGTCCAAGGAACTCGCGGGTGTCTTCTCCAGCACCAGGCTCAATTCTTTGGCGCTCAGCCTTTCTTATGGTCCAACTTTCACAGCCATACATAGCAACTGGGAAAACCATAGCCTTGACTATATCCACTTTGGTTGGCAGGGTGATGTCTCTGCTTTTTAGTATGCTGTCTAGATTTGCCCATAAAGTAATACAGGCCATTCCAACCGACACTATCTTCTTAAAGAGTTCGACAACTGATATGATTTTCAGCAAGGTGTGTTTGGTATGGTATGCTTGAACTATGTTGCCACCAACTATGGACAAAGGTGGAGAGGTCAGGAAAGTAATATTAACTCCTTAGCTGCATGGCGAAAGAAATTTCTTTAAGGCTATAGGGGGCACCTGTGGCAAAATTATTTCAAATTCCTTGAACAAAAGCAATTATTTTCTCCAGTGACCCCGGCGAAATCAGAAGCAAAAGGACATCCTTGAAAAAAATAAAAGACGGGAAAGTTAGAGATGCAGGTTTTGTGCCGCTTCGGAATGGTCAATTATGTCTCACTGATGGAAGGCCATTATAGCTTGGACACTAATTTAGGTAGAGCATCTCAGAAGGATGCCTTTGATGGACTCATTAGGATTCTAGCATGAGAAACTCTCAGTCAAGAAGAAGTAACTTTGCTGGTCATAATGATGGCTTTCTCTGACCTTGGGACTATTTAATAACAAAAGTTCATTGTTAACTATTCTGGTTAAGACAATGGCTTTTGAGAGATGCTTAGAAATGGCTATTCAATTCTTTTTTATGACCCATGTAGGTGAGGAAAAAGGACACGCTGACTTTCTAAGTGCCAGAAGAACTTCCTTTCATTACTGATAAGAGATTTCAGTTTTCTGCACAGAATACTCTAGCGTGCACACACAGAGTTTAATTGACAAAATGTCATTTAAACATCCCAGAATGAGGTTGAGATGTATCCACATTTTTAGGGCTGAGGTCCAGGTGATTAAAATTGCAATGCATTTTTTTTTCCTCTAAGACAGAAAAGTCGGTAGTTTGGCGGTTCGAATCTCTAGTGCCACATAACGGAGTGAGATCCCTTTATTTGTCCCAGCTTCTGCCAACCTAGCAGTTCGAAAGCATGTAAAAATGCAAGTAGAAAAATAGAGACCACTTTGTTGGGAAGGTAACAGGGTTCCACGCGCCTTGGGCGTTTAGTCATGCTGGCCACATGCCCACAAAGACGTCTTTGGACAGTGCTGGCTCTTCGGCTTTGAAAAGGAGATGAGTACCGCCCCTAGCATCAGGAAGCACATATGTGTGAGGGGAACCTTTACCTTTAATTCGTTGCATTGGGGTGGAGTCGGGTCAACTGAATGGAGCTGATTCTTTACTGAGAAGAGTCAAAGTAGCACAGTGGTTAGAGTACAGTACTGCAGGCTACTTCTGCTGATCAAGAGCTGCCAGCAGTTTGGCAGATCGAATCTCACCAGGCTCAAGGTTGACTCACCCTTCCATTCTTCCGAAGTGGGTAAAATGAGGACCTAGATTGTTGGGGGCAATAGGCTGACTCTGTAAACCGCTTAGAGAGGGCTGTAAAGCACTATGAAGTGATATATAAGTCTAAGCGCTATTGCTACTGACCGGATTCCCTTCCTGTCGCCAATGCGGAGTTTGCAGCAGATATATTCTCATTGTGCCCAGAGAGAGAAAAATCTGTTTCTACCTAGGATTGAACTCACAGCCTCCTGATTGTGGAGGCTGATTCTGGCCCTGTGGGATTACCTTGTTGCATCTTAAGGTCTGATCCTCAAGCAGGGAAGAATATCTTGGGATCTGCAATACTGCATTCACTTCCCAACAATATTTTGACTTTCTCACCTATAATTGTGACTGTGGTGTTTGAAGCATACAATTCTCCTCCTAATGTTGAGAGCAATCAACCAATTGTTGGAAGGGAAATTCCATCTGGTTCGGTTCCAAGCCGGGAGAAAGATGCTCGAAACCAAATGGAGGCTGGAGGCTGATTGGAAAGAACAGAACCACCAGGTTCTGGGTCAGCTGGTTTGATGAGGACGTGGATTTTTATACATTTCAGTGATGCTGCTAGTGGGTTGTGCAATATCTGAAATGCCCTCAGGAGATTGTGCAATGTAGTGAGTTCTGTGCCTTCTGCTAAATGGAAGTGGGTTAATCCTATTATATCCTGAAGGATCATGTCCTGTGCTTGGAATTTGGGTGGCGGAGAATATAAAATTTTAATCCCAACACTGGAAGGTCTTTTTTTCTGAATAGCCTCGCTATTGTTGGGGGCTATTAAGAGGGGTAGGTTCCTGCCAGCATTACTACTGGTTCAGTGCCTGAAAATTTCTGTGTTCACTCACACGCATGCCAGATGCGCGCTCCGTATACATCAGTGGTGGGTTGCAGGCGGTATGCCCCTCCTGGGAGCACCGGGTACCGTTCTGGTCCGGTGCTCCAGAGGGCCCACCCACCCGCCCAAGCTCCTTACCTGTATTTGACCTCTCGGGCGCTTCTGCGCACTGAGCGTATGGCGCCTGTGCGATGCTCCACCGAGTAGCTGGAGCATTGTGGAGGTAAGGATGCATGTGTGTGTATGTGTGCATACATGCATGTGAGGGAAGCAGGGCCCTGTTGCACCATACCAGTTGCACCGGGATCCGGAACCCACCACTGGCGCACATGCACATTTGCACTTAAAAAGTTCTGCACATACGTGCACCATTGAAAAAGGGGAAAAAATACATTTTTTCAATGAAGATTAAGATAAAGATGGCGGTGCCCAGGATAGAACTGGTACGGTCACGTGTTCGGCCGAGTTACTACCTATTTGACCGAACCGGTAGGAACCCACCTCTGGCTATTAAGAAAGATTGGGTCTGCTTTCTGTCTCTAAAAACATGTTTCTCCATTTCTCCTTCAGGGAAATACAATATTCTGCCTTTTTAAATATTTCCCTAAATATTTGATTCTTCTGGGAGGAGGCTTCCACAATTGGGATACTTTGTGTTCAGAAGTTGGGTTGCTTCATCACTAGAGGCTTTCAAAAAGAGACTGGACAGTCACTTGTCTGAAAATGGTATAAGATCTCTTGCTCAAGCAGGGGGTTGGACTAGAAGACCTCCAAGGTCCCTTCCTACTCTGTTATTCTATGTTCTAGGAAATATGGTAGACATGGAAAGAAATGTGTCTCATTTATTTCAACTGAAACATTTTCAATGTAAATCTTTTGTTCTGGTATCTAAATCAATATACAAGTATTATTTGATGTTCACATGCTTCTAAATTTGGAATGGCTTTTTTTCTGAACAAAATATTCTTAGTAAAAATAAATAAACTGGATGCTAAAATACACAAATTTAGAACAAGTACCACAATGCCTGGAGTAAAGGTGAAAAGACGATACTGAAATGTACAAAGTTGGGCAAATGGATAAGATACACATTTTCTAAAGGAAATTGCCAACTCTTGAAACAATAGGATAAATTATTCTGCAGACTAAAACTAAAAAACAAACAAACTGATCATCCATCTGCATGGCTGATCCTTGCTTTTCTGCCATCAATTTGCAAACCAATTAAAATCAGAATTAGTGTCGATGTTAATCAGTCTTCCCTTTAGTAATATTCTGTTTATCAGCACATGCTTTCCTGTTAGCTTAATTGCATGACTGTGTGATCATAATCATTACATTGCAATTTTTTTAAAAAAAAAAATTATACATGTTCATTATCGAGTTTCTTAATTAATACTGACTTCTTTCTCTTTGTTTTCCTCTTCTTTTGGTTCTAAGGCAAACTGAATAATTTTCAGATTAATTTGTTAGATATGAGATGTTTATTCAGAATAAAACAAGGTTAAAAAGTGGTGGGTATTTTTTTAATGTTTACGACAATGAGTGAGTGACCTACTCATTATTTTTTCCAATTCCAGTGGTAAACAGAACAATAAAGTCCAGACCTCTCACCTTTTTATAGTTTGAAGACAGAAAGAATTTCCGCAGCTCTAATTCTCATCTCATACAATTTATCATATTGAAACTCAAAACATTATGAACAGACCAGGAAATAAGTCTGATCTCGGGCTAAATCATTTCAGATTGCAGAGGGGTGTCACATATGACCAAATAATCCTCGAAACAATTTTATAAAATCCACCCATATAGAATATAAAAACTCATAGAAATTGATTTCAGCTCAATATATCCTGTTTTGTTGCTGGGTGGAGAGCAATGGAGGCTGTTTGAAAGAATTAAAATATGTGACCTCCCCATCTGAGAGATAAGTTCATATTATCATGAAGTTGGAAAAACCCAGTGGATCCAATATTTAATTATATTAGAATAGAATAACAGAGTTGGAAGGGACCTTGGAGGTCTTCTAGTCCAACCCCCTGCCTAGGCTGGAAACCCTACACCACTTCAGACAAATGGTTATCCAACATCTTCTTAAAAATTTCCAGTGTTGGAGCATTCACAATTTCTGGAGGCAAGTTGTTCTACTGGTTAATTCTTCTAATTTCTCAAGAAATTTATTCTTAGTTCTTGCTTCTCTCCTTGATTCATTTCCACCCATTGCTTCTTGTCCTACCCATGGGTGTTTGGGAGAATAGCTTGACTCCCTCTTCTTTGTGGCAGCCCCTGAGATATTGCAACACTGCGATCATGTCTCCCCTAGTCCTTCTTTTCATTAAACTAAATCATAAAATATTAACTATGTCTTTGGTGGTCTCTGAACTTGCTTGTTTTCTTGCTGACTTTTCATTACCCAAACTAGGTAACATCATCAGGACTAGCACTGATGATGTTACCTAGTTGGGTAATGAAATGTCTGCAAGAAAACAAGCAAGTGCAGAGACCACCAAGGACCCCTCAGCTCAACCCTGAGCTATAAATATTCCCTTTTATTTGCATTAATTATGTCTGTCAAATATTTCCCAGGAATATTTGGAAATCTCATCTCCAGTGACACTAAGCACTCCACTAAAACAGACTTTCCATTTATCTATTTTAACTTTCTTTTTGACTCACTGGCAAAGAGCCTAATGCTGGGAAAAATTGAGGGCAACAGAAGAAGGGGACGATAGAGAATGAGGTGGTTGGATGGAGTCACTGAAGCAGTGGGTATGAGCTTAAATGGACTCCAGAGGATGGTAGAAGACAGGAAAGTGTTCTAAACCCCCTAGTCCCACACCAAAGCACGCCGAGCCAAAGATACTTTACGGAATTTATTAACAGACAGACAGGTTCTTGGCAGCAAACCAGCACAGACAAGCCTTGGTAGCAATCCAGCCTGCCAAGCTAACACTACAGTTCTCCAATATTAGTTAATGCGTTGACTCCTGCAAAAAGGGCGTGTGCACAAGCATTCCTTTTATAGTCTTGAGAGGAGCCTAATTACCACCAGCTGAGTGCAATTATCTCCTGTAACTGCGCAACTGTTCCTTACGTCTATTAGTTCTCTGGTGCCGGGCATCCAGGAACAACTCCCTTGGCTCCTCCCCACTGCTGACATCCTGATCACACTCCCTTGTCTCCTCCCCACTGGTCCAAGGCTCAGGAGCCTCCTGGTATCAACCAGCCTCTCTGTGCCCTGCTCAGAGTCGGAACCCTGTCCAGCGTCCTCCACATCCTCCAAAGCCGACTCATAGGGCCCCTCGCTGTCGGAGTCTGATGGCAGCTCCAACGGCTCCTGCTGGGCCACAACAGGAAAGCCTGGAGGAATATTGTCCATGGGGTCATGATGGGTTGGATACGACTTTGCAACTAACAACAATTTCTTTTTAATTAATAGTGAAAGGAAAAAAGAGCAAAAGACAAAAATAATAGTGGTAATGATAGGCTGAATCATGGCAACTGGACCAAACTTGGTTAACCTGAATTAATCACTGCTCATCCAAGCAACTTTGATCAGTCAGAGCAAAATTATTTTAGTCCAGTTGTTTGGATGAGCAGTGAAAGGTCTCAGATTAACCAAGTTTGGTCCAGTTGCCACAATTCAATCTTTAGATTCCATTGGCCTGGATGATTGAGTCTTCATTGACATACAGATAATGATAGTGATATATCTTTTCTTTTATGTATACTGTGAGCATATGCACCAAAGACAAGTTCCTTGTGTGTCCAATCACACTTGGCCAATAAAGAATTCTATAATAATTCTTAATTATATACTAATTATATAATAATAATATAGAATAAGGAATTCTAGTCTATTCTATTTTTATAATAATAGTAATAGTGGTAGTATTACCATTAAGAACACATAAAAAGTGCTACAATAAAAAGGGTTTTTTAAAAATCCCCCAAAAATATGATATTACAATAAGTTACAATTCTATATATATACTAGCCTAATGCAAATATTATTCAAAATGCATATAATTCTGATACATTTATACAATTCTCTTTTATTGGTCTCCATTATGTCTCTCTAGAAACTGCCTGTTTTTACAATGTCCTATTCTTACCGAGTTTTGAGAGAAAGTACTGTAATGGATTATATAAATATAATTGTGTGACAAATTTTGAGAGGATAATATTCTTTGGCACTACATACCCAGTATATGTAATTTGACAACTAGACAACTTAAATGGATTTTCCATGCCCTTACTATGGCCAAAGGAGTGATATTCTAAGCTTCAGAAAAATAAATGTATGGCTCCTTTAACTCAATGAATTGAAGATCTGATTGCAGTCATTACCTATATGTGGCTGCCCTATAGACATGAACTTTGAGTTGATAAGTATAATTGTTAGGTAAGCTCCCCATTGGGAGAGCGAGTATGTTCAGAGAAGCGTTGTGAGAGTTGTGTTGGAGAACACACAAACCAGCATACAGAGACAATGCAGTTTAAATAGGCTTTTACTTTCGTGGAAATAGAGGTATCAGAGACCATCGAACAGTCCAAGTCATACACGGATAAGACAGTCAGTCATCAATGCCTTTCAGTTAAGGGATAATCCAAATAACATAGTCCAGTGTCATATAATCAGTTCAGAACTCAAAGTTTGCTAGCAGTTGCAAAACTTACAATAGCTGACGGCACACAGATCAGATCAGCCCAGCATCTAACGAAAAGAGAGCTAACAGTCATTCTGGCTCCCTCTTATGGCCAATTGAGGAAACAGCAACCAATCACATTTTACAGTATGATTTAAAGAAACAGGTATAGCATTGTTATATGATATATATATTGCCAACCCAACCATTAGGTTATATTCCTAACAATAATGAATAATGGCACTCATTTATACAGAATACAGTAGGTTAGAAAACAGACATTAGAACAGACTTACTAGGACAGTGTTTCTCAACCTTGGCAACTTGAAGATGTCCGGACTTCAACTCCCAGAATTCCCCAGCCAGCATTTGCAAATGCTGGCTGGGGAATTCTGGGAGTTGAAGTCCGGACATCTTCAAGTTGCCAAGGTTGAGAAACACTGTACTAGGAAGATGGCACCCAGAAGTGAACTAGCTAAAGACATGTATTTAACAAAGTTAAAATCTACATACAGATAGTCCTCAACTTACAACCATTCAAAGTTACAATGGCACTGAAAATAAGTGAGTTTTGACTGTTTTTTTCACATGGTCACATGATGAAAATTTAGCCACTTGGCAGCTGGCATGCATTTATGAATGTTGAGGGTTTATTTGGAACCCTGACGCACTGTTCCAAAATCATATGATCCCATGACCTTTCCACAACAAAAGTCAATGGGGGGTGGGAATCCAGATTCTTTTAATGACTGCATGATTCATTAAACAACTGCAACGATTCGCTTAGTAATTGTGGCCAAAAAAAAATAAGTCGTAGAATAAGGCAAAATTCACATAAAAGCTGCCTTGTTGAGCAGTTGAAATTTTTACCAATGATCAATTGTGATCATTAGTAAAAAAAAAAAAAAGAAAGAAAGAAAACTTACCTGTATTGGTTCGTGGCATGACAAAACCGCGCTCGTCAAAATAGCGGTGATAAAACCGTGTCGCTAAAGCCGTGACGTCATCACCACGTGTCATCACCGCCGCGACAACAACGCGGCGACAGAAGGGT
Organism: Thamnophis sirtalis; assembly: GCF_051295495.1. NCBI lineage: Eukaryota > Metazoa > Chordata > Lepidosauria > Squamata > Natricidae > Thamnophis > Thamnophis sirtalis. Next base: position 87,051,127 of record NW_028261387.1, read on the forward strand.
GCTTTAAAACAGTGCGGTGGCAGAAAGCCGATTTAAATTAAGGTAAGGGTTAGGATTTGGTTTAGGGGTTTGCTTTAGGGTTAGGTTTAGGGTTATGGGTAGGGTTAGGGTTAGGTTAGGGTTAGGTTTAGGGTTAGGTTTAGGGTTAGGTTTAGGGTTAGGTTTAGGGTTAGGTTTAGGGTTAGGTTTAGGGTTAGGTTTAGGGTTAGGGTTAGGGTTAGGTTTAGGGTTAGGTTTAGGGTTAGGGTTAGGGTTAGGGTTAGGTTTCGGGTTAGGTTTCGGGTTAGGTTTAGGGTTAGGTTTAGGGTGCTGAGTGCTTTGGAAGGCGCGGATTTGCCCTCCACGGTTATGTCATCGCGGTAGGGTCGCGTTTTTCCTTAGCGCTTCGGACGGCGCGGATTTGCCCTCCGCACTTATGTCGGTGCGGATAAGGGCTTCGTGGTTTTGTGGTGGAACCGTATTGGTTTAGGTTCCATCATTTCTGAATTTTCCTCCTTCCTTTACGAGACAATGGTTTTTGATAATCTTGACCTTGAGTTCATAGTCCTGGCATAATGTGCTTCTCCTATAAACAACAAATTCCTATATTGCCCCATATGCCTCCATTATTATGCTGCATATCTCCTTGATAAGGGAAAAAGAAATCATTTCCTCTAATTATTTAGTCTAAGAAGTAACTCAGAACAGCATGAGTTGTGAATGAATTGCCATTAGTGTCACTTGTATTTATACCAGACCAAACTTCTCTAACGGATGTAGTTTTTATCAGCAAATGTACTAATTATTTCTGTTGACCCCTTTTCTGCTATGGACCTCCACTATTCAAAACATCAAAGTCAAGTCCCAAAATACAGACTCATTAATTGACCCCCTTTCCACTCCATTGATGAAACGTGATCACTTTCCACTTCTAAATAGTGAAACCGAAGTTCAAATGTGCAAGGATTTCCTTTTTAATCTTCTTTGCCTTCTTGAGTTCAGAAAAAAGTATTGTAGTTTATGGATTTTAATTAATCTCATAGACAAGCTCATAGACTCCGGGCTTAATTAACTCCCAAGGCCATCAACTTGTAATTAAGAACAGCTTTACAGAGTCAGACCGATGGTTGATCTAGAAGATACTCCGCTTCCACTAATAACTATTTGCATTTGTTTTTAAAATAAACCCTTCTTAACACAGGACAATAACAAGAGAGAGGTATTCACCAACAATCCAAGCTTCATTATAAACCACACATACATTCCCCAGAAATTATACTTAAAAAAAATAATCCATGCAATGAAATTGCTGCTTTTGCACTTCAAGTAATTGCCTTCCAACAATTAATAGAAACAATACATTCTAGATTTTTTTAAAAACCACACATTTCCACCTTTAAATATTTAGTATTTTTATTTAGTTTATACTTGCATTGTACAAGAGCTACAGATCCTCACCCCCAACATTTCCATGCTAAATAATTACATTCCGGAGTAGTTATAAATAAAACATTCTTCATCATTTATTCTTTTTTAATCTGTCTTCAGTTCACTGCAAAATTCACAGAGTATTTCTTACACACAAATGCTCATGTTGTCCACTATCAACAAGACAAGATGTACCTATGATGTTAAGTGCCAGGTTTACCTATGAAGATGATGGAGACAACACCTAAGCGAGGACCTCCAACAAATGATTCCCATCTAGGAAGTCCCAAATCAGTTTGCAACCTGGGCTAAAAGGCTGAATCAAGGATAATACTGTTGCTTTCCTTACTCTCCCTTGGTGACTAGGAAGGTAAAATGAAATTGCAGGAAATTTGTAAAATACGATGTATAAGTCCTATGAAAACAGGTTTTTGCATGGCATGGACTACAGCCTCAGTTGTGGTTTATTGGCTTCAAGCTTTCTCTGTTTAAAAAATGCATACGTAAACATTGTGTTAGTATAGGTAACGGTTACCCTCGCACACATATGCTAGTCGTTCCTGACCCTAGGGGGTGGTGCTCATCTCCGTTTCAAAGCCAAAGAGCCTATGCTGACCGAAGACATCTCCAGGGTCATGTGGCGGACATGATTAAATGCCAAGGGTGCACGGAGCGCTGTTACCTTCCCACCAAAGGTGGTCCCTATTTTTCTACTTGCATTTTTACATGCTTTCGAACTGCTAGGTCGGCAGAAGCTGGGACAAGTAACGGGAGCTCACTCCGTTATGTGGCCTAGGGATTTGAACCGCCGAACTGTCAACTTTTCTGATCAACAAGCTCAGCATCTTAGCCACTGAGCCACCGCATCCCCCTGTGTTAGTATAGATCTTGGTTTTTAAAAAAGTGGTTTCATCTCGAATAAATTCACGTGACAAAGAAGAATATTTAGGAATGTTGGGCTCAGTTTTGCTAGCAGAGTAAAGGGAGACCTACACAATCCTGGGTGCCATGTTTCCCATATTCCCACCCCTATTTCCCCCCCTCTTATCTTCCTAACCTTGCACTTTTCACAAAACACTTTTGCACCTCTTCTGCAAGAATTTTTCCCCTCCCTTAATGTCATGACACTATCTTTTTTTCCCCCCTGCTCACGCCTCAAAATATTCACATGCTAAGAAGAAGTTGCTACCATAAACAAATGACAGATCTTTTAGGAAATATTCCTGAAATAAAGGATGGGAGAGAAAAATGACTCAGTAATGCAACTTATGGAAAGGACCTGTTTATGAGCAACAGTAGCGGTTAAAGTGCTGAAGTAGAAAGTGGAAGACCATCAATGCTGGTTCTTCTTTAGACATGAAACCAGGCAAACTGACTTTGGGTCACCAAGTGTCTCTTGCCCCATCCTGCATCAGAGAGTTGTTAGGGGGGAAATAGATGGGAGCATTAAGTATAATGCCTGATGAAGAATAAAGGCAGGATAGGCAGCTAATCATAGTAAACAGGACCAGATTTCTGCTTTTAGGATCTCCCTTCTGACCTTAATGTTATATTATTCTATTTCCTTATTTTTTTTCAAAGTAAATGGTTATCCCAGAAACAAACTTTTAATTTAACTGCAGTACAAGGATCTGTCTGTCTATCATCTATCTTTCTTTCTTTCTTTCTTTCTTTCTTTCTTTCTATCTATCTATGTATCTCTCTCTCTCTCTCTCTCTCTCTCTCTCTCTCTCTCTCTCTCTCTATGTATCTATCTATCTATCTATCTATCTATCTATCTATCTATCTATGTATCTATCTATCTATCTATGTATCTATCTATCTATCTATCTATCTATCTATCTATCTATCTATGTATCTATCTATGTATCTATCTATCTATCTATCTATCTATCTATCTATCTATCTATCTATCTATGTATCTATCTACCTACCTACCTACCTACCTACCTACCTACCTACCTATCTATCTATGTATCTATCTATCTATCTATCTATCTATCTATCTATCTATCTATCTATCTATCTATCTATCTATCTATCTATCTATCTATGTATCTATCTATCTATTTATCTATCTATCTATGTATCTATCTATCTATGTATCTATCTATGTATCTATCTATGTATCTATCTATGTATCTATGTATCTATCTATCTATCTATCTATGTATCTATCTATCTATCTATCTATCTACCTACCTACCTACCTACCTACCTACCTACCTACCTACCTACCTACCTACCTACCTATCTATCTATCTATCTATCTATCTATCTATCTATCTATCTATCTATCTACCTATCTCATCACTTACATCACTTTTTAAAGCCAAGCATTATTTTAATCTCAACATTTATGATTGTGTTTTCGTAATTAAATCATGAAATGTGAATGGTGATTATGTGTTTATCCAGCCTTTCTGTTTACTGACGGTTTTGACTTATATCTGTGGAGAAATCCCCCATTGAATTCAAGCCAGCTTTTTGAACATGTCAAAGGTCAGTTAGCTTGGGAGAAAAAATTTGTACCTGGAATTAGAGTTATTATCTTCGAACAATGAAGCAATGATTTCTTCTCAGTTGGTTTTCTGCTTGGAAAATGCCTCTGTTCTGAAATGAAGCTGAGAACAAAGCAGAGAGCTCATTTCTTTCAGATTTGTTTTTGCTTCACTCCTCCTCAAGCCAAAGTTATAATTATATTTGATAGCTTCTGTTTGAAATCACCAGAAGTTAAGCTGTTTCTTTGCCCTGTAAATACAGTAGATAGCAATAGCAATAGCAGTTAGACTTATATACCGCTTCATAGGGCTTTCAGCCCTCTCTAAGCGGTTTACAGAGTCAGCATATCGCCCCCAACAACAATCCGGGTCCTCATTTCACCCACCTCGGAAGGATGGAAGGCTGAGTCAACCTTGAGCCGGTGAGATTTGAACCGCCGAACTGCAGCTAGCAGTCAGCTGAAGTGGCCTGCAGTGCTGCACTCTACCCACTGCGCCACCTCGGCTCTAGATACCGTTTGTACAGTACACAGTAGATATATTCAGTATGTAATAGAAACTGTTGTGGCCCGCCAGCGGAACTGGTAACAGATTCAGACAGTGAGGAGGTTGGGGAGGAACATGGACCAGTCCTGGTGTCTGGGGCAGGCTATGATGAGGGCTCTGCATTGGAGGCAGAGATGGGGCCAGGGCCATCCAACAGTTATCAGCTGGCTTCAGAGTTGGATATCAGTGAGGCAGAAGAACAGCTGGAGCCTGTTCCTGATGTGCGCATGCGCAGAGCTTCCAGGAGAAGGGAACAGCTAAGGAACAGGGGCTAACTAGGGAGTAAAGGCACAGGTGGATGGTGAATGGCCCCTCCCATAGGGGATAAAGAGGAGTGAAAGGGGAGTGGAGTTTGCAGGAGACAATTAGTTCAATTCATTAGGGTGAAGATCTGTTCCTGACTTCTTGCCAAGTAACCGCTGCTACAGCGTGGGGAAGATATCGGCCTGGCAATTCTCAATGCCTGATAAAGGTCTGTTGTTATGAAATCTCATGAAAGACTGTTTGCCGGGACTTTGCTGGAGAGGAATTCCCTTTAACGTAAATAAAAGAGATTTTATCGGGACAAGAACTCTGCTTCATGATCTTGGGAAGCCTAGGTCAGAACAGATACACCCTATATAGCAGATAGATAGATAGATAGATAGATAGATAGATAGATAGGTAGGTAGGTAGGTAGGTAGGTAGGTAGGTAGGTAGGTAGGTAGGTAGGTAGGTAGGTAGGTAGATAGATGATAGACAGACAGACAGATAGATAGATAGATAGATAGATAGATAGATAGATAGATAGATAGATAGATAGAAAGATAGATAGATAGATAGATAGACAGACAGACAGACAGACAGACAGAAACAAACACACACATGTATGCATGTGTGCACATGCACACACATTTGTCAAGTACATATCAAGTACATATCAATATTATTTCTATACTATGCCCTGACAACAAGAAGAAATGTTCTTGATTCTCTGGTCTTGTTTTAGTGTAGACTAGCCGATAACCCAGCATTGCCCGGGTATTTATTTATAGGGGGGAAATGTCCAGACCAAACATAATTTCTAATGTTGGATTTTCCCTCTTACCAGAGGGAGCCCCCTTGTGGAGTGTTTTGAAGCTATTACCATGGCAACTCCAATGTGCTGTACAGTAGAAGCCAGTAGGGCATTAGGGCACAACAGGCTGTATCTTAACAGAACACACACACCGAGGGGTGTTCACACTCACAGTATTTTTTTCCAGAGAATAAGTTATCTGTGTACCAAGTTTGGTTGAAATTGCTCAAGGTGTTCCAGAGTTAAGCTGGAACATACATATACATATATACATATACATATACATATACATATACATATACATATACATATACATATACATATACATATACATATACATGCACATGCACATGCACACGCACACGCACACGCACACGCACACGCACACGCACACATACGCACACATACACACACATACATACACATACATACCAGTGGTGGGATTCAAAAAAATTTACTACCGGTTCTGTGGGCGTGGCTTGGTGGCAGGGGAAGGATACTGTAAAATCCCCATTTCCTCTCCACTCCAGGGGAAGGATACTGCAAAATCCCTATTTCCTCCCAATCAGCTGGGACTTGGGAGGTAGAGAATAAATGGTGGCAGGACTTGTCACAGGTGGTATTTACCAGTTCTCTGAACTACTCAAACTTTCTGCTACCGGTTCTCCAGAACTGGTCAGAACCTGCTGAATACCACCTCTGATACATACATACATACATACATGCATGCATGCATGCATGCATACATACAGAGAGAGAGAGAGAGCCATTTTTATACATATATAGATCTCTTCACATGGTGCCCTCAGAGTATGTTGAAGCAATTCCCATAGTCTTTCAGAGAGCTGTTCTAGTGCAAGGGCATAAAAAAAGAAGGAATGGCAAAATATCCATTCATGGGCGTTGTAGTTTGAAGACAAAGAATTCTAGGATTAAATTGTTAGATGTAATAATAACAAACCACAGTAACAATACTAACCAGAAAAGGAATGCCTGCCTAGGTGGGCTGAGCCATTAAATGCCAAAGTGAAAAGAAAGAGAAAAAGAAAATTGCAGCAAATGCAGTTAAATGTTCCAATTGTTTGTACATTAGGAGATGCTGGAGAAATATGCAAATGAAACCACTTCTTTTTTTCCCCAGGTAAATGCTTCAGATGAAGTGTGTCAAATAGAGGTGACAAAGGATGACATTTAAAAAAAATGAGTCATGGAAAATTAGTGGCATTCAGGAGGACTATTAAGCAGTGGAAGAAACGAAATTGCCAACTGTTACCCAAAATTTGCAGCTTTACAAACCCCTAGCCTCTGTATTTAAGTACTGGAAGTAACACCAATTTATAAAAGGGCCCAGGAAGGATGCAAAGAATTATAGCGCTGCCACCCTCTCTGATAACTTAACTGAAAATATTATGAAGAGTAGAACTGATAAGTCTTTTCTGTTTTTTAAGCTTCATTGAAGAAGGGGGAAAAAAACCATGTCTTTTGGGAAAGATGTTTTTGCTTCATTAATTCTTTACCTTTCATTGGAAAGCAGCTGAAGGCAGGGCAAGAAGCAATGGGTGAAGTCTAATCAAGGAGAGAAACAACTTAGAACTAAGGAGAAATTTCCTGACAGGTAGAACAATTAATCAGTGGAACGGCTTGCCTTCAGAAGTTGTGGGTGCTCCAACACTGGAAGTTTTTAAAAAGAGACTGGACAACCATTCATCTGAAATTGTATTTGGGTTCCCTGCTTGAGCAGGGGGTTGGACTAGAAGACCTCAAAGGTCCCTTCCATCTATTCTATTTTAGGCTGTGGAACATGGACCACTTTTCACAATGGAATCAAGGAGTCTCTTTTTAGTGATCAAACAAAATTAAAAGGGAACTGAGGTTTAATAAAAGCCAATACCATGTGCAATCATAGAAATGGGTTTAATCAGTGTTAAGATGAGAGTTTTTCAATCTCAGCAGCTTTAAGAATTGTGGGAGTCCATACACCTTAAGGTTGGTGAGGTTGTGAAATCCAGAGTGAAGGGTTGACCAGACTTCTCTGGTACTCTATGTCAGGGAAGGTATGTGTCAATCATTCCAGGAAGGTGACATAGGTGTTTCCTTGTTATGTCTGCAACTATAACATTCTGGCTATGCATTTAACGCTCAAACAGCAAAGCAAAGAACAGGAAGTTGGATCAACCAATCAGCAGGACATGCACCTCCGCACAACACACAGTTTGGATTTGGACGGTGTGCCCATCTGCAGTAATCTGCAACCTACACTGGGATTCAGCTGGTTTGGACTGGTTTGGGTGAACCAGATGCTAATTTTGCATCTGGTTCACTGAACCGGTAGTTGCAAGGACTGGCTTGCCTCGCCTTCCCCTCCTCTCTCAGGAGTCTCCACATGGCCCTTTTTGGATGCCAGGTAAGTGCAGGGCCCACACGGAGGTTATACTGTACAGTAGAAGTCATTTTACGTCATTACAGTAGATGCCATTTTAAGGCACAACAGGCTGTATCTTAACAGAACACACACACCAAGGGGTGTTAAGGGTGTCTTACCCCCACAGTATTTTTTCCAGAGAATAAGTCATCTGTGTACCAAGTTTGATTAAAATTGCTCGAGGTGTTCCAGAGTTATGCTGGAACACACACACATAAACACACGTTTCGGCGAGGTCTCATTTGTCATCTTCAGGCTGGTGTTTTTGGCTTCATGTTTACTCACACAAACCTGAAGCCGAAAACACTTAAACACTTTGTTGCTTAACAACTGTCTCACTTCGCAACGTAAATTTTGGGTTCAATTGTGGTTGTTAGCTGAGGTCTATCTGTAATGGTCATTTTCTGTCATTTGAGGCTGGGAACCAGGATAAGCTATAATGCAAGCCCTAAGATACAAGCGTAATATTCCACAACTCAATACAAACATAAGAATTCCAGTGCCTCTCACAATTTTTTATGAAACCCTTTAGTTATTTGCATCATTTCCTCCATAGCCCAGATATGTCAGCTGTGGCCTTGGGCACTAAGACATTGTCCTTACTGAATGCAGGTGCTACATAAAAGTGCTATATAAATTACTACTTAATAAATGTATAATGTGAATAAATTAATAATTACCTTGTTTCCTGCAGCTGTCAGCCAGATGCTTCCACGAAGAAGGCTATTACATCCTTACCAGAGGGGACACTTCACTCATACTTGTTTTTATTTAGAGTCTCATCTTTGGGTTTGCAATTGGTTGGTTGGTCTGTGATATTGTTCTAATATAAAATATTGTTCTAATGGAATGATTTTCTTTCTGTTGGAAAATAGGTTGCCCAGAGACTTTAGATTTGGGACAAGGATAGGTGGGCTCTGCAAATAATTAAATCTATCTATCTATCTATCTATCTATCTATCTATCTATCTATCTATCTATCTATCTATCTATCTATCTATCTATCATCTATCTATCTATCTATCTATCTATCTATCTATCTATCTATCTCCCTCTCCCTCTCCCCCCCTCTCTCTTTCTCTACCTACCTACCTACCTACCTACCTACCTACCTACCTACCTACCTACCTACCTACCTACCTATCTATCTATCTATCTATCTATCTATCTATCTATCTATCTATCTATCTAAATTGCCTTGAGCAATTTTAGCCAAACTGAGTACACTCTGGGGAAAAATACTGTGGGGGTAGGACCAGGTATGGGTTGCTGCCGCCATTACTGCCAGTTTGGCACGAAAAGAATTTTGCTCTGTGCATGTGCGCATTTGCACCTAAAAAGGTCTGCACCCACATGCACGACATTAGAAAAGGGAAAAAAATACATTTCTGCAATGATGATTGTTCTGCTTATGCGCAGAACCGAAAATCAAGATGGCCACACCATCGATAGAACCGGTTTGGGGGCATGGCAGGCTGAGTTACTACTTACTCTGCTGAACCGGTCCGAACTGGTAGGAACCCACCTCTGGGTAAGACACTCCTAAAACCTCTTGGAGTGTGTGTTCTCTAAATACAGCCTGTTGTGCCTTAAAATGGGTTCTACTGTACTGTCGTAAAATGGATTCTACTGGGCAGCAAAGTGGAATTGCCATGGTAACGGCTTCACTGTACTCCATGAGGGAGCTCCCTCTGGTAAAGGGGGGGGGGGAATCCAACATTAGAAATTAATTTTGGTCCAGACATTTCCCCCCTATAAATTAATTCCCTGGCAACGCCAAGTTATCAGCTAGTAGATAAATATTTTTGCTGCTGAGGTTCAAGATTGTTTGTCAGAAAATGGATCTCCTTACAATGTTTCAGACTAGATAGAAACTTAAAATGATTGTACAATTTGCTCATCGTCTTACTTCTTTGCAACAGATTGGTGAGCTTTGCATTGTAATAATGTGTTTGATGTCAATTAGTATCCGTGTGAATAACAACAGAAATGACAAGCTGGAAGTAGCTTCCGATACAATATACAAATAAAAGAATAGGCAACCATGGAAACTTGGAGAGGAGCAGATGGCAGTTCTAAGGAGATATTATTTTCTTGATATTTGTATTGATAACTGAGTGGGGGAGGGGAGAGAAAGTTGCAGTAATTCTTCCATCTTCTTGACTGACAATTTTTGACTTTTATAGTTTCTGGGTTCAGCTTTGATGGAAACAAGTTTCTCTCTACAACTTTTCCAATAACCAGGAGAATGGTGAATTCCCTGATCCAAATGACCCCAATCAGGGAAGAAGATAAAGGAGGTCCTTGGTGTTCTCTGAGCTTGCTTGTTTTCTTGCAGATGTTTCATTACCTACCATATTTTTGGAGTATAAGACGCACCTTCCCCCCCCCCTAAAAGAGCATGGGAATGTTGGTGCGTCTTATACATTGAATACAGCAACTTTTGGCCTCCTGAAGCCCCACCCCCATATCCCATTTTTGAAAAAAAATGGGCTGTTTTTCACAAAAATTGAGGCGTTTTTTCCTTCCCCTTGGCCCCAGGAGTACTCTGTTGGCTTCAGCAGGGCTGGGGCAAGGCAAAAACGCCTCCATTTTTGCAAAAGGGGCCCCTTTTCTGCCCATTTTTCACAAAAATGGGGGTATTTTTGCCTTCCCCCAGCCCTGCTGAAGTCTGCAGAGTGCTCATAGCAATAGCAATAGCAATAGCAGTAGACTTATATACCGCTTCATAGGCCTTTCAGGCCTCTCTAAGCGGTTTACAGAGAGTCAGCATATTGCCCCCAACAATCTGGGTCCTCATTTTACCCACCTCGGAAGGATGGAAGGCTGAGTCAACCCTGAGCCGGTGAGATTTGAACCGCTGACCTGCTGATCTAGCAGTAGCCTGCAGTGCTGCATTTAACCACTGCGCCACCTTGGCTCCTTCCCCGGCCTCATGGGGGCCGGGGAAGACAAAAACTTTTTTTTCTTAGTTACCTCTTTGAAATCTTGGTGCGTCTTACACACCGATGAGTCTTATAGTCCAAAAAATATGGCAATTAGGTAACATAAAGCCTGATGCAGGGATTAGAGTGCAATACTGCAGGCTACTTCTGCTGACTGCCGGCTGCCAGCACTTTGGCAGTTCGAATCTCACCAGGCTCAAGGGTGACTCAGCTTTCCATCCTTCCGAGGTTGGTAAAATGAGGACCCCGATTGTTGGGGGCAATAGGCTGACTCTTTAAACCACTTAGAGAGGGCTTTAAAGCACTAAGAAGCAATATATAAGTCTAAGTTCTGTTGCTATTGCTATCATCAGTGCGAGTTTTGCAAGAAAGCGAGCAAGCTGAGAGAGCACCAAGGATCCTCATTTCAACCCTGAGCTACAAATATTCTCCTTTATGACAAATAACCTCTCTGTGATTTGGACCAGTTCAAATGTTCTCCCTCAAAATAATCATCAAAAAACTGAGCCTCTGCTCTCCGCAGCTGTCTCTTGCTCACAAAAGTATTATTAGATGAGGATGTTACCACAAGCATGCTATTAATAATTGTACAATAATAAAGATAAGCTAGCGTTTGAAATAAATCAGTGGTGGGTTTCAAAAAATTTTAGAACCTCTTCTGTAGGTGTGGCCTGCTTTGTGGGAGTGGCTTGCTGGCCATGTGACCAGGTGGGAGTGGCTTGGCAGTCATGTGACTGGGTGGGTGTGGCCAACTTGTAAAATGTGGTGAAAATCAGTTAACAACGCTCTTGCTTAGCAACCAAAATGTTGGCTCAGAAACTCTGGCATTTGAAGCACGCAAATCTTAAAGCTGTCAAGTTACAAGAGCCTTGAACCCCTAACCCTTTAGAAAAAAAAACCAGGGGTGTTCAAACTTGACAGTTTTAAGACTTGTGGACTTCAACTCCCAGAATTCCTCCTCTCGCTCTTCATCTTGATGATGTGTGGACGGGCAGGGAGAGGGAACTGGAACCGGTTCTAAATGGCACTGTAGATTTGTGGAACCTCTTCTATAGAAGAGCTTAGAACTGGCAGGAATCCACCCCTGAAATAAATCTATCAAAGTACAGTCAGGTTTCCCCACTGTGTTGATTAAATTTGCACACAATGTAAGCATATGCCACTTTTTGGTTCGTCTTCCTCTTGATATCTATGGAGATTCTCAGTCATCCAGGTCATGGTGGTCCCAAAGATGCTTTTTCAAGAGGCAACTAGATTTTCATTTTTTTTTCTTTGAAGACATTTCTCCTCTCATCCAAGAAGCTTTTTCAGTTCTGACTCTATGGTGGGGAACGGAAGGATTTTTACTCCTTGCAGACAGCTGGTTATTTGCATTATTTTAGTGAATCGTTAAGACCACTTGGTGGTTTATCTGTGTCCTCTGAGTAGTACAAATCAGTGTGGAGCCTTCTTGGAACTGCTAAGAGGACTGTGTTGTAAACTGGAGATAGATGATGTTGTATCCCTCAATCTCTGTTGAGAGAGGGCTGTTCAATTTCATAGATGGCCTCCACTCTTTTAAAGACAGTAAAGTCCACATTTTGGACAGAGAGGACCACTGGTTTGAAAGATGGGGTCAAAGAGACAATCTGTGTCAAAGCTGAACAGCCCTCTCTTAAGAGAGGTGGAAGGATATGACACCATCTTTCTACAACAGTTCCAAAAAGGCTCCACATCCATTTGCACTACTCAGGTGACCCTGAGGACAAACCTCCAGGTGGCCTCAGCAACTCTCTAAAAAGGATGCAAATGACCAGCTGTCTGCCGAGGTGGCGCAGTGGTTAAATGCAGCACTGCAGGCTACTTCAGCTGACTGCAGTTCAGCAGTTCGGCTGTTCAAATCTCACCGGCTCAGGGTTGACTCAGCCTTCCATCCTTCCGAGGTGGGTAAAATGAGGACCCGGATTGTTGTTGGGGGCAATATGCTGACTCTGTAAACCGCTTAGAGAGGGCTGAAAGCCCTATGAAGCGGTATATAAGTCTAACTGCTATTGCTATTGCTATTGCAAGGAGTATAAATCCTTCCGTTCCCCACCATCCAGTTCAGAGCTGAAGAAGCTTCTTGGAGGAGAAGTAAAACATCCTCAAAACCAAGGAAGCCCAGTTGCCTCTTGAAAAAAGCACCTTTGTGACTTCATCTTGATAGCTTCTTTTTCCCCACTGTAGATAAGAATACACAAACATACATACAGATAGTCCTCCCACTTACAGCCATTAGTTTAGCGACTGTTTAAAGTTACAACTGGAAAAAACAGGACTTAAAGTGACTGGTCATCACACTTCCAACCATTTGCAGCATTCTTACAGTCACAAGATGACAACTCGGGCGGTTGCCAACCGGCGTGTATTTACAATGGCTGCAGGGTCCTGAAGTCACGTGATCGCCATTTGAATGCTTCATTTAACAACTGCACAGATTTGCTTAATAACCATGGCAAAAGAACCTTCATAAAACCGAGTGCTTCATCTTGCTTAGCCATGGAATTTCTGCTCTCAGTTGTGGTCATAAGTCGAGGACTAGCTGTTTGCATATATTACCAGTGAAATTCCTGCAGACCTGGCAAAATAGGATAGGAGTGGAATCTCTAATACAGGGGTGTCAAAGTCAAGGCCCGGGGGCCGAATCCGGCCAGCAGGATGCTTAGATCTGGCCCGCGGGGCCTCCCTGGAAACAGTGAAGGACTGGCCCCTGGTGCCTCTGCCAACAAAAACAGAGCTCAGGAGGACTGCGTGTGACCCTCCTGGGCTCCATTTTCGCTGGCAGAAGGTTGCAGGAGGCCATTGCAGCCGAAACAGAGCTCGAGAGCCCACTTTCGCTGGAAGAGTACTCGAGCCACCACAGGCGCCCCCAACACAAGTGACATCGAGCTGGCCACCCCCCACTCCTCAAGGTCAAACACAACCCTGATGTGTCTCTCAATGAAATCGAGTTTGACACCCCTGCTCTAATAGCTCACACTTGTCCAAAAAATGATACAAAACCCATTAAACCAGCTATATAGTAACTAAACATCGACACCAATTTGAAGGCACATCATGAAGCCTCATATTTTCTTCTGTTGGTGTTTACCAAAATTAGCAGGGTAAATTTCAGTATAAGAAAGAAAGAAAGCTTTTAAAAAACATTCAGAAGTATTCAAAGGTTTAGAGTGTTTAACGATTTGGTGTTTTTTTCTTTCCATATACTTATTTGGATGTTGCATTCCATAAAATGGTGACCTCTCTGTTTTTTATTTCTTTATTTTCTTTTAACAGCTTAGAGCACACGCCGTAGATATGAATGGGAACAAAGTGGAGAATCCAATTGATCTCTACATTTATGTGATCGACATGAATGACAACAGGCCGGAATTCCTAAACCAAGTCTATAACGGATCTGTTGATGAAGGATCTAAACCAGGTATGTCTGAATGTCTCATAAAGCTATTTTTAGATAATAGACTCAAGTTGGACTATTGATCTGTTATTTAAGAAATCTGGCTTGTCTTAGATCAGAATATTAGAGAAACAAGATAAAGTTTGAGATTCCGAAGCAGAGGAAATGTCTTATTCTGAAATACACATTTAGCCTGTATCACTGTTGCTCCTGTCGGATCAGAGAATGGAAAAAGAATTATACATTCAATTTTGCAGCTACTAAGATTGTTGGACGAGCAGACAGAAAAACAGCCAGGGAAGTGATTGAAGTCTGGGAAAGAGGTCCCCCTTCACCAGGAATGCTGATTTACCACCAGCTTATCAAGTACCAAGCTATGGTGGCACAGTGGTTAGAATGCAGTACTACAGGCTACTTCTGCTAACTGCTGGCTGCCAGTAGTTCAGCAGTTCGATTCTCACCAGCGTAAGGTTGACTCAGCCTTTCATCCTTCCAAGGTCGGTAAAATAAGGACCCAGGCTGTTGGAGGCAATAAGCTGACTCTGTAAACCACTTAGAGAGGGCTGCGAAGCACTGCGAAGTGGTATAAAAATCTTAAGTGCTAGTGCTAAGTGCTACTTAGCAGGCAAGGGCTGCACAGCACAAGCAAATAATAGCCAAATAATGAATAACCAGCTATCAACACACACCCCAATCAACATCTAAAAAGCCACATACAACAGGCAACATATAACTACCGCACACTCTGTTAGAGAGAAGTTCTCTGAAGATGGGCTCCGGATACAAGTCCAAAAGCTTGGAAAACAAAACCTCTGTTCCTGGTGACTGACCCAGATTGGTTCCTGCAATGGAAAAGAGGAATCAAGTATTTTTACTTGATGTCCTTCAAAGGCAATGCGGAAGGATGAGGGTTTGCTTCTTCAATATTGTGCAGTCCAGAGGTGGGTTCCGGATCCTGTCGCAACCGATATGCTGCGACGGGGCCAGATGGTCTCCTTGGGTACGCGCGCTGTGCACATGAGAGCTTCTCCAGCGCTGGTATATTAGTTGAATCCTGCAAACAGCCTCCTCCCAAAGTCTCTCCTTATATACTCTCTTGGGTGGAACCTAATTACAACCACCTGGGTCCAATTATCTTCTGCATCTGCATAGTTGCTGTCGTTGCTTATCTGCCCACCTTTGCCTGCCGTCCGGGACCAACTCCCTTAGCTCCTCGCCACTGCTCCAAGGCCTGATGTCATGGGCACATTCCCTTTGGCTTTCACCGCTGCTCCATGCCTCAGGCACCTCCTGGTGACCAACCAGCCTCTCTGGTCCCTGCTTGGAGTCTGAACCCTGTCCAGGGTCCTCCACATCTTCCAGAGCCGACTCATAGTGCCCCTCGCTATCAGAGTCTGTTTGCAGCTCCAACGGCTCCTGCTGGGCCACAACAGATAACTAGCCAGCTTAGACTTAGAATAAATGAGCTGGAAGAGACCTTAGAGATCTTCTAGTCCAGCCCCCTGCTCAAGCAGAAGAACCTATACTATTTCAGATAAGTGACTGTCTAGACTCTTCTTAGAGGACGTGGTGGCTCAGTGGCTAAGATGTTGAGCTTGTCGATCAGAAAGGTTGACAGTTCGGCGGTTCGAATCCCTAGTGCTGCGTAATGGAATGAGCTCCTGCTACTTGTCCCAGATTCCGCCAACCTAGCAGTTCAAAAGCATGTAAAAATGCAAGTAGAAAAATAGGAACCACCTTTGGTGGGAAGGTAACAGCGTTCCATGCACCGTCAGTGTTTAGTCATGCCAGCCACATGACCACAGAGACGTCTTTGGACAGCGCTGGCTCTTCGGCTTTGAAACGGAGATGAGCATCGCCCCCTAGAGTTGGGAATGACTAGCACACAGGCACGAGGGGAACCTTTACCGTAGACTCTTCTTAAAAATCTCCAGTGATGGAGCAGCCATGATTTTTGGAGGCAAGTTGTTCCACTGGTTAATTATCCTCACTGTTAGGAAGTTTCTCCTTGATTTCAGGTTGCTTCTCTCTTTGATTAGTTTCCAGCCACTGTTTCTTGTCCTTCCGTCTGGTGCTTTGGCGACTAATTTGACTCATTCTTCTTTGTGGCAGCTTGATCACTTCCAACCAAGGGGAAGGTACCACCTGACTTTGTCATTGGTTCCCCAGTAAGCGTCTCTTACTGTTACCATGATTTTTTTTCCCCGCATTCAACCGTAATTGCCTCTCTTCAATTTAAACCCACTAATCCATGTCTTGCATTTTCATCAACACATTGTGATACCCACTGATAAATGCATTAGGCTCCTTTGTTCTTTCAGTGATACACCGAGCCAGTGCCCATCCGCGTGTGCAACGATGTACATCATTCACACTGTTAGACAGTTGTGGTCAGCTGCAGCCAAGCTGCTTGTATATTCTTCGCGTCTTGTGTTCCTTCTTTGTATTTTCTCTGAAGTAAATCCAGCTGCGTTTAGGCTTTTTTTTTTCCAAACCAAGAATGCCAGGTAAAGTTAGGTTTGTGGAATTGCTATTTCAAAGGTTTCTCTGATATCCCAAAGACGTTTTTTCCCGCAAAAGGCAAGTGGGTTTTCTTTGGTTTTCTTTGGAGACGTTTCCAGTGGCGGGATCCTGCCGGTTTAACAACCAATATGGTGATTGCGTGCTGCGCACACACGCACTCTACACATGTCAGCAGTTTTAACAAAATTTAACCTTCCAGGTTACTTCTTGGGGGAGGAGAGTGGTGGGTTTCCATTTTTTTACTATTTACTCGCGCACACTCGTGATGCTTCTGTGCATGCGCAGAAGCGTCCAAGCAGGTGGGCGGAGCCTCCTGCTGTGAGCGCTACCGGTTCAGCCGATCCGAGCCAAACTGGGAACAGCCCACCTCTGGAGGAGGAGGAGGAGGAAAACATTTTCATAGTGAGATGTCCCCAGTCTTTCCTAACACCATCTGGTTTGGGTTCAGCATGTAAAAATCATACCAAATTATTATATATCATATATCCATTCCGATCTAATGCAGAATTTCATGAACTGAAAGAACATGAACTATAACATTCAAACCTATCAATGTTGCATTTATCTAAGATATCCTGAATCCAACTGCGTTAACATTCATTCTGAAAATAATCATGATACGATAAACTGTGATGTCCTTTATTATGAAATAAAATAATACCTCGGGGATAAAATATTGCACTTGTCCATTCTAATAGTATGTGGAATTATCTACACCCTGAATTTTATGCAGAGCCAAAATCTGGCGCATTGCTTCCCCATCAATCTTATTACAATCAGTCTGTTCTCCAGACGAGGCTTTATTCATTTCTGAAATTTTCCGAGGAATCAAATGGCACCCTCTATATGTAATGTTCCAATCTTATTCTACTCCTTTTTTTCATCATATTTCATCCCCAAGGGGAAAAAAATTATTGAGAAAGAAAAGGAAGTATCTCCATATCATTTTGAGTGCTGGTGTTAGGAACTTTCCGGTGGAATCTCATCCCACTGGGGAATACGCAGTGGGTCACAAAAGTTAATAAATTGGTTATGACCATGTGATCAAAGCTACTCCCTATTTCTAGATGGATTCCGTAATACACAGAGATTACAGGTAGTTCTCAACTTATGACCACAATAGAGCTCAACATTTCTGTTGCTAATCGAGACATGCGTTAAGTGAATTTTGCCCCGTTTTATGACCTTTCGTGCCTCTGTTGTTAAGTGAACCACTGCAATTGATAAGTAAGTAATCCAGTTGTTAAGTGAATCTGACTTCCCCATTGACTTTGCATGTCAAAAGGTCACAAAAGGTGATCACATGACCTTGGGACACAACTGCCAAGTATCTGAATTTTGATCACATGATCTTGGGGATGCGGGAAAGATTGTAACTGTGAAAAACAGGTCATAAGTCACTTTTTTTGGTTCACTGACAAATGCGCGCTCGACAAAAGCGCGCCCGACAAAACCGCGGCGAGAAAACCACGAGGTCGAAATCGTGCCCACAGAAGGTCGCCGAAAAATGCTGACAAATGCACGCCGACAAAAGCATGACATCAACAAACAACACGAAAACAACATAATAACCCTAACCCTAACCCTAACCCTAACCCTAAACCTAACCCTAAACCTAACCCTTACCCTTACCCTAACCCTTACCTTAACCCTAACCCTTTTGTCGGCGCGCATTTGTGGGCGCCCTTTTGTGGGTGCGATTTCGAACTCGCGGTTTTATCGCTGCGGTTTTGTCGGTGCGCTTTTGTCGAGCGTGCATTTGACGGGTCACGACTTTTTTTCAGGGTTGTTGTAACTTTGAATGGTCACTAAATGAACGGTTGCAAGTTGAGGACTATCTTCACTACAGTTTTGACATTTTTTGACAACCCCTCTAACCTCAAGGATGTCTGAATCCTCAAGATTTGTAAAGTATAAAAAAATGGGGAGCAAGTTAGAAGTACTGATTACAAAATAATATACAGGTTATCTCCGACTTACAATCATTCATTTAGTGACTACTCCAAGTTGCAGTGGCACTGAAAAAAGTAACGTCAGATGATTTTTCACCCTCATGACTGGTGCAGCATCTCTAAAGTCCCACACTCAAAATTTGGACACTTGACAATTGCATATTTAAGACATACATCAATAAATTAATAAATAACGCATGCATATTTATGAAGGTTGTGGTGTCCAGGAATCATGTGATCCCATTTTGTGACCTTCTGACAAGCAAAGTCAGTGGGCATCACATTCACTTAACAACCGTGTTACTAACTTAAGAACTGCAGTGATTCACTTAACAACTGCGGCAAGAAAGGTTGTAAAATGGTGGGAAATTCACTTAACAACTATCTTGCTTAGCAACAAGTTGAGGACTATCTGTAATACATTCCAGATTCTTGAATTCAAATGGAGATCAGTATTTTGTAGCAATAGTTCATAATTAATAGCATAGTTTGAGATCTATATTCTGTTTTGAATACCAAAAGGCTTCAATTTCTTTTCAGTTCAGTTTTGAGATTCCTTTTTTTCCCCCTATGTGCAAATATGACAGCATTTAATTCCCGTTTCTCAAATCCCTAAATTCTACAGGCTGCTGTCTCGGCCGAACCCTTCTTTTTCCTTGACCAAAGTTTGCATATAAACGACATCCTGTGAAAATGTTAACAGATATTTTGGGATCTGGAAGGAGATTAATATTCAATAAGCAGACAAGTTGCTAAATCTTTGCTGCTACGTTTAAAGATTTATTTTGAAGCGTCAGTTGTTTTCCTAGTTTCTTAATTAATGCAGTCTCAAAGACGGTCAGTTGTTTATGCTGTTTTCTTGCCTTCTCAAGCATTTTTTTTTTAATCCCATGTTTGGGAACGTGAAAAAGAAAAGTTCGGATTTTGAACTGCATTTATGTACATGGGCCTATATCCAGATATAGAATCAGAGGTGGGATTCAGCCAGTTCAGACCGGTTCACCTGAACTGGTAGCAGAAATGACAGGTGGGTCTGTTTATTATCCAGGGAGGTCTTATTTTCAGGGAAACAAGGGTAGGGGGCTGGCTAATCGGCTAGACATCATGATAGAAGATAAGGATCAGAAGACAACAGTATTGATAGAAGTAGAACTCGGGGTCTCTTGGTGTATACCTTTAACCACAGCAAACATCCTCTCATGGTTGCATTTTGTGTGTGTATGTGTGGGTGTGTGGGTGTGTGACTGTGTGTGTGTGAGAGAGAGAATTTTATGATGCCAAGCAATGCATTATACTACTAAAAGTGGGGATTTTTAAGAAATAAAACCATGGAAGCAAATCACAGGTGGATTTCACCCCTGCTGTATACTCTTCATCACAGACTCCAGTAGAGCTCTATGCCGTCCTATTTAGGCACATTTTTAAGGCCGGGCGCATGTGTGGAAGGTGCGCATGAGCAAAGCTCCTTCGCGAGCAAAGCTCCTTCGCGAGCAAAGCTCCTTCGCGAGCAAAATGCAAAGTGAGCAAAATGCAAAGCAAGTGGGCGCACGCGAGGCGAACCGGTGGTAACAAAATGTGAAACCGACTGCTGTCTGGAATATATCAACTTTGACCAACTCTTAAAAGTGTCACTTGATTCATCCTTCCTATATGACAAGTGAAATGTCACGAAAACCATAAACAATAAATTAAAATATGCTTCTATTTATATGTATCTTAAGATTCAATACACGTTTAGTAATATTACGGATTCCTAGAATAATCTTTTGCCCTTAATTTTCCAGGTACTCTGTATGGAATATCATTAAGACAGATTTCTGAACAGTTCAGATTGGATATGTTTCCCTCCCCCCCCCCCCACCACCACCAATCTTTTGGATGCCTTGGGCGAGTTCTGTGGAGAACTGTTTTTCCGCGGACTGGTGGAATGTGCCTGCATCCTGCCTGCACGCGGATGGGGCTATGCTTGCTTGTGCAGACCATTTTCTGCCAGACCATTGTTGGTCCACCAGTGGTGGTTCCAGATGCCATTCCAACCGGTACAGTTGGAACAGGCCCGGAAGCGTCCACATGGACGCGCAATGCCGCACACGTGTGCAGCACACACATGCATCTTAGCGCCTCCGGAAGCCGGAACGGTATCCGGTCCTCTGTGCAAGCTCTGGTACGCCCATACCGGCGCGTACTGCCTGCAATTCACCACTGTGGTCTACAGACCAGGGGTTGAGGACTCCTGGCTTAAGAAATATAGAGGAGAGAATAACAGAGTTGGACAGGACTTTGGATGTCTGCTAGTCCAGCTCCCTGCTTGAACAGGAGACGCTATACCATTCCAGACAAATGGCTGTCCAGCCTCTTCTTAAAAACCTCCAATGATGGAGCAGAGTACCCACAACTTCTGGAGGCAGGCAGGCTTATCCACTGATTAATTGTTCTTACTGACAGGAAATTTCTCCTTAATTCTAATTTGCATCTCTCTTTGATAAGTTCCATCCATTACTGCTTCTCCTGCCTTTGGGTGCTTTCGGGAATAGCTTGAACCCCTCCTCTCTGTGACAGCCCCTTAGATATTGGAACACTACTATCAGTCACCCCCTAGTCCTTCTCTTTGTTAGACTAGACCAGGAGTGCTAAATACAAGGCCCGGGGCCCGGATCTGGCCCGTGTGGTGCTTAGATCTGGCCCGCAGGACTGACCTGGAAACAGCAAAGAACTGGGCCACAGTGCCTCTGCCAGCAAAAGTGAAGCTTTCACTGGCAGAGGGTGGCAGGAGGCTTTCACAGCCGAAACTAGAGCTTGGGAACGTGTTTTTGCTGGCAGAGTGCTCGGGCCACCACAGGCGTCCCCAACACGAGTGACGTTGAGATGGCCGCACTCACCTTGACCATGCCTACATCATTCACCTGACGTCAAAGGCAACCCTGATGCAGCCTTCAATGAAACCCCTGGACTAGAAATTTTCATCGTATGTTTAAGCCCCTAGTTCCCTAATCATCTTTGTTGCTCTTCTCTGCACACTTCCTAGAGTCTCCACACCTTTTTGTATCATGGTGTTCACAACTGGATATCTTGCCCAACTTCCCTTAATTGCAGTAGATCTTCCCTAATTGACAATAGGGAACACTGCCAGGCACCAAAGCGGGCCCAGATAAAGCAATATGGAGAGATTTACAAGCAGGGTAGGACAACTGAGGACACAGGTTAAAAAAAAAAAAACCAGTTCCTACAAGGATTCACTCGTGCCCTGGTGACCTCTAGGCTGGAGTACTGCAACGTGCTCTACATGGGGCTGCCCTTGAAGAGTATTCGGCGACTTCAGCTAGTCTAAAATGCGGCCGCGCGAGCGATTGTGGGTGCACCTCGCTTCACCCACATAACACCTATCCTCCGCGAGCTGCACTGGCTACCTGTCGATCTCCGAATACGCTTCAAGGTGCTACTTGTCACCTACAAAGCCCTTCATGGTATTGGACCTGGGTACTTGAGAGACCGCCTACTGCCAATTACCTCCACTAGACCAATTAGATCCCATAGATTAGGCCTCCTCCGAGTTCCATCTGCCGGTCAATGTCGACTGGCAACCACGTGGAGGAGAGCCTTCTCGGTGGCAGCTCCGACCCTATGGAACGATCTCCCCATGGAGATTCGTACCCTCACCACCCTCCAGACCTTCCGCACAGCCCTCAAAATCTGGCTATCCCGTCAGGCCTGGGTTTAAAGACCGTAACCCACCCGAATTGTATGAATGTTGTGCTTTTAATGATGTACTGTCTTAGGTGTTAGTCTGTTTGTTTTCCCCTCCTTTCGAGTTGTAAGCCGCCCTGAGTCCCCCCAGGGAAAAGGGCGGCATATAAATAAACTACTCTAAACTCTCTAAACTCTTCACTGTTTGCTTTAGCCTCCAGTCCCCCAATCATCTTTTCTGCCCTTCTCTGTCCCCTTTTTAGAGTCTCAATATGTTTTAGAGTATTCCACAGATTCTTCTTCATTTTTAAGTTCAGATTGAAATTGGTGCCATGTCTTACAATCTTGTGTGGGAAAGCATTTAGAAGACTTTGCCAATCGCTTACATTAATTTTCTATTGTTGATTTCCTCTCCCCCCTGCTTTTTGTGACTATTTCAATACTTTGCAGTTGAAAGCAGATTGTAGTATAATTTTTGCTTCTCAGTGTTATTCCAGTGAAGAAAAAAAAACATTTAAAACAATTTCCTTTGCTATTTTAATTCCTTACCTCTAATAAACAAATCTCTGCAATTTTCTCATACGGTTAAAGAAATAGATTTTCAAGTAATAATTATACATCTTAGGTTAAGACTGTAAATTTTGTTTAAAAGGTTGGTCTTTATGATCAGATTGTTATAAAAACCTGATTAGCAAGAAGACTTCAGAACTCTGTATCAACTGAGGCTATTTGCTTCTTTAAAAATATGTGTGAAGAGAAATGCCTAAGTTAATCATCTTTAGAATACAACCACCTGCCTTGAGATAAATCAATTATTTTCAGCAATTAGTCAGGTAAATCAATTTTTTTCTGATAAAATAAGGCAGTTAATTAGCCATAAAGATCATGTGTTGACAGCCTGTATAATAATTAATCTTTTTTAAAAAAAATAATGAGAAAGACACATTATTTCATTTCACAGGAAAGATGCCATAAAATCTCAGTCCAGCCTTAATAAGGTTATTTTTCCTGAATAAATGAAGAGGTCGATCAGATCTGAAGGATAACAATTTCAGCTGAGACACTAGATGGCAGCAAAGAGGTTTTCCTTTACTGACATCTTGTGGCTATTCATATTTTTGCAAAATATGTACCAGAGATTAAATGCTTTGTACTTAGTCTGTACCAGGGGTGGGCTGCTACTGGTTCGGGGAACTACCAAATCCCACACCTGGTTGGCCCCTCCCATCCTGTACCTTTCCTCCCAGGAGTCTTGCCATGGCCCGTTTTGGATGCAAAGTAAATGCAGGGCCCGCGAAGAGGCTCGGGGAGGGGGGAAAGTGGGCCTCCCAAAAGTTCCAGAAGGTGGGCCCGTTTCCAGGCTCCAGAGGGCCTCAGGAGCCCAGGAGAGGAAGTTTTCCCCCTCCCAGAGGCTCAAGGAAAGCCTCCAGAGCCAGAGAAGGTGAAACCCCACCCACCCCGCCGTGGTGCAGGAGGCCAACTAGGCCACACCCATCATGGCCATGCCCACCCAGCAACCTGGCAGAGAACCCTTTGCTGAAATTTTTGAAGCCCACTTCACTTCACCATGAGGTTGACTCATTGGCACCAACAGAATACATTTATGCCACTTCATCTTGTGTTGAAAATGTGAGTCTCTACAAGATCCTACATGACATGATCCTACAAGGGATGCTGGAATCTGTAGCACTACAATATCTATATATCCAGCTCAATTATCTCTAGTCTCAGTAAAGTTTGCACTGACTTTGTCTACAATGTCTTCAGGCAAAGGTCTTTCCCAGTTCATCTCCCTGGGACCTTTCAAACTGGAGAAGCTGGGAACTTAACAGGGATTTTTAAGACATAAAGCTGGTAGGCTTCTGTTTCTTCATGGCTCATTCAATTTCTGCCCTCCTTCAGAACTTTTTTTGCTCGGTTGCTAGTATTAACAATGCCCCTTTTTTCTTCCCTTGATAAATGTTTCTTCAAATTGCAATCTCCCATTCCCTTTGCCTTATTCTGAAAGGGAACACACATTCCCATTGGCCAGACAGTAAGGCTGCTACTTTTGTCTTACTACATTGTAAGTGATTCCATTGTCTGTCCATAAAACATGACAGGACTTTCTAGGTTTCATGGTAAGCCGAGGTGGCGCAGTGGTTAGAGTGCAGGACTGCAGGCTACTTCAGCTGACTGCAGTTCAGCAGTTCAGCTGTTCAAATCTCACCGACTCAAGGTTGACTCAGCCTTCCATCCTTCTGAGGTGGGTAAAATGAGGACCCGGATTGTTGGGGGCAATATGCTGACTCTGTAAACCGCTTAGAGAGGGCTGAAAGCCCTATGAAGCGGTATATAAGTCTAACTGCTATTGCTATTGTTATTGCTTATGCATTGTTACCAAACATGGGCAGTAAAACACAACCAGAAATACATCCTATTGAACCATGTTTAGGTTTAGGTTTAGGTTTAGGTTTATTGGGATTTATATGCCGCCCTTTTCCCTGAGGGGACTCAGGGCGGCTTACATCCACAGGGGGGGGAAGTGCAAGGTCAAAACAAACACTTTGTGAACAAAAGAAAAATAATAAAACACAACTTTCATTCAACAATCAAACACTCGGGCGGGTAATTGGAGCCTATCCCCAGGCCTGCTGGGAGAGCCAGATCTTGAGGGCTGCGCGGAAGGTCTGGATCGTGGTGAGGGTGCGGATCTCCATGGGGAGCTCGTTCCATAGGGTCGGGGCAGCAACAGAAAAGGCTCTCCTCCGTGTGGTCGCCAGTCGACATTGACTGGCAGATGGGATTCGGAGGAGGCCTAGTCTGTGCGATCTAATTGGTCGATTTAGGGAGGTAATCGGCAGAAGGCGGTCTCTCAAGTACCCAGATCCACTACCATGGAGTGCTTTAAAGATGGTCATCATTATCCTGAAGCGCACCCGGAGACCAACAGGCAGCCAGTGCAGCTCGCGGAGGACAGGTGTAACGTGGGCGAACCGAGGTGCGCCCACTATCACTCGCGCGGCTGCATTTTGGACTAGCTGTAGTCGCCGGATGCACTTCAGGGGCAACCCCATGTAGAGCCCATTGCAGTATTCCAGTCTAGAGATCACAAGGGCTCGAGTGACTGTTGTGAGGGCCCCCCGATCTAGGTAGGGCCGCAACTGGCGGACCAGGCGAACCTGGGCAAATGCCCCCCTGGTCACAGCTGACAGCTGGTGGTCAAAAGTCAGCTGTGGATCCAGGAGGACTCCTAAGTTGCGGACCCTATCTGAGGGGTATAAAATTTGACCCCCCAGCCTAAGCGTTGGTGTATTAGCCAAATTATTAGGGGGGAAACACAACAGCCACTCGGTCTTATCCGGGTTGAGCACCAGTTTGTTAGCACTCATCCAGTTCTTAACGGCCTCCAGACCCCGGTTCATCACGTCCACCGCTTCATTGAGTTGGCACGGGGCGGACAGATACAATTGCGTATCGTCCGCATATTGATGGTATTTTATCCCGTGCCTCCGAATGATCTCGCCCAGCGGTTTCATGTATATGTTAAATAGTAGGGGGGATAGGACCGAACCCTGAGGTACTCCACATGTTAGGGGCCTCAGGGACGATCTCTGCCCCCCCACTAACACCGACTGCGACCTGTCCGAGAGGTAGGAGGAGAACCATCGCAAAACAGTGCCTCCCACTCCCACCTCCCGCAGTCGTCGCAGAAGGATACCATGGTCGATGGTATCGAAAGCCGCTGAGAGGTCAAGGAGAACCAGGATGGACGCATAGCCTCCATCTCTGGCCCTCCAGAGATCATCGGTCAATGCGACCAAAGCGGTTTCTGTGCTGTAACCAGGTCTGAAGCCGGACTGGAAGGGGTCAAGATAGCTAGCTTCCTCCAAGGCCCGTCGAAGCTGAAAGGCCACCACCTTCTCAACAACCTTCCCGATAAAGGGAAGGTTGGAGACAGGACGAAAGTTGTTTAAGATGGCTGGATCTAACGATGGTTTCTTTAGGAGGGGTCTTACCACCGCCGTTTTGAGTGCGGCGGGGAAGTGCCCCTCCCGAAGGGAGGCGGTGACAACCGCCTGGATCCAGCCATGTGTCACCTCCCTGCTGTTAGCCACCAGCCAGGAGGGACACGGGTCCAGAATACAAGTGGAGGCACTTACAGCTCGGATGGCCTTGTCCACATCCCCAGAGGCAACTTCCTGGAACTCAACCCAGAACTGATGTGGCAAATGATCCTCCTGTGTCTCAGCTGGATCTACTGCGGTGGAGTCCAAGTCCGATCGAAACCGAGCTACTTTGTCCGCCAAGAATTGAGCATAATCCTCAGCCCTACCCTGCAAGGGGTCTCCCGCATCCCTCCTATTAAGGAGGGAGCGGGTTATCCTGAACAGGGCGGCTGGGCGTGACTCGGCGGACGCAACCAAGGAAGAAATATATGATCTTTTTGCAGTTCTTAATGCTCGGACATAGTCCTTGGTGCAGGTAGTTAAGAGTGCTCGGTTTGCCTCGGACCTATCGGACCTCCACTGGTGCTCTAGGCATCTCCTCCGGCGTTTCTTCTCCCGGAGTTCCTCGGTAAACCAGGGAACTCTCCGGGATCCACTGACCCGGAGGGGCCGTAGTGGCGCAATCCGGTCGAGAGACTCCGACGCCGCCGAGTACCAGGCGGCAGCCAGAGTCTCCGCCGAACTGTGGGCGAGGGTATCAGGAATAACCCCAAGCTCCGTCTGGAACCTCAAAGGGTCCATAAGTCGCCTGGGGCGGAACCACCTGGTCGGTTCCTCCTCCCTACGGTGGGGGTTTGGCCTCCGGAAGTCAAGCCTCAGTAGGCAATGGTCTGACCACGACAGGGGTATGATCTCATTACCCCTCAGACCAAGATCACACATCCACTGCTCCGAGAGAAATACGAGGTCGAGCATGTGACCCGCTGCATGGGTTGGGCCCCGAATTACTTGGGTCAAGCCCATGGCTGTCATGGAAGCCATGAACTCCTGCGCCCCATCAGAGCGTTCACCGAGCGATGGCAAGTTGAAATCCCCCAGAACTATAAGCCTGGGGAACTCAACTGCCAGCTCGGCTACTGACTCGAGGAGCGAGGGGAGGGATGCTGCAACGCAGTTGGGAGGCAGGTACGTTAGCAGCAAACCCACTTGACCCTTGAGGTCCAATTTTATCAGCAGAGACTCACACCCGACAAGCTCCGGAGCAGGGACCCTACGAGGTAACAGAGACTCCCGGATTACAATAGCCACACCGCCACCCCTTCCCTGGGCTCTCGGCTGATGAAGCACCTGAAATCCCTCTGGGCACATCTCTACAAGGGGGACTCCTCCCTCTGTGCCCAGCCAGGTTTCAGTAATACATGCCAGGTCTGCCCTCTCGTCAACAATTAAGTCCCGGACGAGGGGAGCTTTGTGAACAACAGACCTGGCATTTAGCGACAACAGCCTGAGACCAGGGTCCTGACTACTCGCGCCATCTGGTCTTGGAGTGGGACTCCTAGGGCCGGAAGGAGGGATCTCTGTAATGTAGCGAACCCTCCTTCCCCGGTAATGGCCAGCCCTAAGGTCCCCGCCGTATCTGCCTCTCCCTGTCACGACCGCTATGCTCCGACCCACTCCCATGTCCATGGTCCCCCCAACCACCCCGGTTCCTCCCGCCTTCCCCAGCAGGTCCTCCGAGTCAAGCATTCTCATTTATCCACTCTAACAAATCCCACGTAAGAATTTAAAACATATAAAATACAAAGGTAACAATTACTAAAAGTGGGCCATTCACTCAATTCCAAGCAACTCCCATACACTCAACATTCTATTTAAAATTGCGCCGTTATAATATATAATAATATGGAAACAGTGGAGGAAGCGATGGTCTGCTCCTCTCCCTTCTTATGTCCTGGGGAGATGTCCTTAGCCACCAAGTCAAAAGTACGTAATATATAAGGTGGCTGTAGGCAAACAAGATTGAGTATAAAGCTCCAGAGTTCGTAGACGGCTCCCATATAGTTTTGCCCCACTGGTGGAGGTTAGCGGGCTGTATATTCGAAAGTCTCTTTCTCAAAGATATATAAGGGCCCCAATGTAGGAGGCCAGAGTTCGAGGCTAACTTGCACCGCTCTTGCAAATGGAAGGAAAATTGCTGGTATTTTCGGGGCTCAGTCCTTGTCCCTGCTGTCGCCATCCTCTATTGCTCCTTGCCAGTTGGCCACAGTCCTACTCCTCTTAATAATTAAGTGAGCAGGGAGCAAGGTCCAGAGGGGGCTACAGCGATAATAAATGGCAAAACAGCAGATGATAAATAATAAATTAGGTAACAGGTAGTAAAGTGAGCAGAGATAGATCCGAGGGGGGGGGGCGTCTAGGGTAGTAGCAAGCACGACCATTCAATCTGTAGATTCAGTGCAGCCTCCAACAGCTTCCGACAGCCCCCTTCTTTAGAGTAAACTAAGATAAAAAAAGTTCACCCCTCTTAGTTCACTAGTCACTCACTAGTCACCAAGACTCACAAACACAGACACCACCACTCAGCTCCAGCATAGTCAGCAAGCTGGCCGGAAAGGAGGATGTAAGAATGTAATGTTGTGAGTCAGCTGTTTGGCGCCGCCATTTCCTCCATGCTTTCCTCCACGCTTTTCTTCTAAGCTCAGCAGCCGCTGTTCCGCTGCTCTGGATGACTGGTAGGACCAGGGGCCAGCAAGTAATCGGCCAGGGGGGCTCACCAGCAGCACCAGGGGCTTCCGAAAAAGACCAGAGATGGTAAGGTGGTAGGGGAGGCTCCGAACGCCCGCGCGCCGCTCTCACCGCCGCGCGCCGCCGTCGCCGCCGTCCTCGCACAGCTGGGTAGCCCGGGCTGCCGCTATAGTAAAAATGCGAGCCTCCGGATTTCAGCAGGTCCTATAGATTCCGGAGCTCTTGAGCTCTCCCAGGAACTGTTTCCCGCTGTTTTTGCGGTCCGTTTGGAGGCTTCTCGGTGCTTTTTCGCCAGAATTAATGTGGAGCGAAAAAGCCCGGTCGCCATTCCAAACCCGCGCATGCGGATGTATATCTCAGACAGTATAGAGCTGTGATGGCGAAACGATGCCATGCATGCCAGAGGTGGCACACAGTGCCCTCTCTGGAAGCATGTGAGCCGTCACCCCAGTTCAGCTCCGCAAAGCATGTGTGCACACCTCCCGCCACCCAACTGGTCTTTGGGTCTCTGCTGTGCATGCACAGAGGGCAAGACACGTGCAGGGGAGACAAGTGCACCAGTGGTGGGTTTGGACCGGTTCGGCCGAACCGGTAGTGGTTTGGCAGCCTGGGTCACTGGAAACGGCAGCGACCCAGACCTGCCACACCCCTGAACTGGTTCTCCCGCCATCCCTATGGTGCCACCATCTTGGGTTTTTGCTTCTGCACATGCTCAGAGCAATCTTTATTGCCCTGCGCATGTGTGTACATGGCACAGCCATGAGTGGACTGGGAGTAATGACTGCCAGAACCCACCCCTGGCGTGCTCATGCAGGGGCGCATACAGGGGGTAGGGTGCATGTAGGTGGGTGTGCACACATGTGCAGGGGGTGGGGTGTATGCAGGAGGCATGCATGTCTGCACAGGGGGGCGTGCGCAGGGGCATGCACCCATTGCATTTTGGGGGTTCGCGCGCATTTTGGGCACTCAGTCCGCAAAAGGTTAGCCATCACTTATATAGAGTGACTACATTCCCCATAAAATAAATAGTTTTAATGGGAAGAAGGAAGAGGAAACGAGAGGAAGAACTGTAATCATGGCAATGGCTAGATAAAAGAAATCTTGGTCTGGCCCAGAATTGTACCCTAGGTAAGCATCTTAGACAAGGCCCTTGGTAGCTCTCATTAAAATAAAGGGAAGGGGAAAGCCCATTCCAACTTGGGAAATTATGTTACTATAGCTTCACAATAAAACAACATTAGCGTAACATGGTTTGGCTATCGTGTGGTCGATCTTGAAGGGCTGACAGTAGCAGTTAAAGTATAAGCTACGAAGAATCTGTCTTCCACATATATTAGGATGATGATGGAGGAGGAGGAGAAGGTAGAGGACGGGGGAGAAGTGGGTGGGGAAGAAGGAGGATTGGGCAGAATTCAAAATCATATTCAGCTTTGCAATTATTATATTTATTTTATGCCTCGGGACCTGAACCTGCTATTTTATCAAGGGCCAGCTATTTTTAGCATGAGCCCAAATGTGCCTCATCAAAAGTAAGAGCTCAGATAGATACACAAGAGAGCCACTATCGTGTACTAGTTAGAGTGATGGGTTACAACTAGAGGCACTGAAGGTCAAATTCCTTCTCTATTGTGGGAGACGGATAGCAATAGCAATAGCAGTTAGACTTAAATACCGCTTCATAGGGCTTTCAGCCCTCTCTAAGTGGTTTACAGAGTCAGCATATCGCCCCCACGGTCTGGGTCCTCATTTCACTCACCTCGGAAGGATGGAAGGCTGAGTCAACCTTGAGCCAGTGAGATTTGAACCGCTGAACTGCAGATAGCAGTCAGCTGAAGTGGCCTGCAGTACTGCACTCTAACCACTGAGTCACCTCGGATGATGGGCGGCTGTCAGCTGGTTTCACAAAGTTGTCATCATGAGGATAAAACAAAAGCAGATCCCCTCCCTTGAGATACTTGGAGGAAAGGAAGCATTATTTTCAAAATTATTTAATTAATCAATCAATCAATCAATTATGCACCACCTGTCTCACCATCGAGAGCGATTCTTGATGGAGACCAGATTCTGTCATCCAACACCCACTTCCCAGTCCACCCATTCTATCAGAATTCAAGAGCTGTGGTGGCGCAGTGAGTGGTTAGAATGCAGTATTGCAGGCTAATTCTGCCGACTGCCAGCAGTTCGATTGTGACCGGCTCAAGGTTGACTCAACTTTCCATCCTATCAAGGTTGGTAAGGTGAGGATTCAGATTGTTAGGGGCAATAGGCTGACTCTGTAAACTACTTAGAGAGGAGTATAAAGCACTATGAAGTCCCAGTGCTATTGCTATTCACCAAGCATGTAGGTTCACATCATCTGAAATAAGCTGTGATTGTCTTGACACTTGCATGGTGAATCAGATATCCCACATCTTATTCTGAAACAAATCAATACAAGGAAAGAGTTACAAATGTTCAACTCACTGTGCTCATTAGGATGATTGATAACTAAATTGCAGCCCCTTCTTCTTGAAAATCCAGATAAGCCCTTTAAGCTATTAAATCAGAATTAGATTCTTTCGGCTATAAAATGTTTATTCTTCTGGTTAAAAGCAGCCAGGTTTTCTCGGCCCTTTCGTCCTTTTAATTTATTTTTAATAATGTTTTTATTAGAAGTGTTAAGGGCAATAATAAAAGAAAATAACAAATTAAGGAGAAAAAGAGAAATAGGAAGAAAGTATCAAAGGTGTAAAAAAAAGCAAAGAACAAAGAAATAAGAGAAAGAAAAGGACGGGGGGGAAGAAGCTAAGAAAGGAACTTCCCGCCCTTTGAAAGTTTAAACAATTCCCAATGTCACACCCTTTTTGTTAACAAATATAAAACTCTTCATCCCCTATCTCAATTCTTAACTAAAGGAAAATGCAACAAGCAATCCAGTTTCTCATCAAAAGTCCAAAGAGCCTTAAAATAATCACACTTATTAACAAAGTTATCATTCTATATCTTACCTCTTAACTGTAAGCAAATCCAACAGACATCTTTCCTAGTTCAAATGTCAGGAAGTCCAGAAAAGAACCTTTCCCCATAACAACATATCCCTTTTTAGCCCTGATCAAATAAGTCAACTTTATATTCCTTCTTTTTACATAAAAGACGTTAGGTTTTTTTTTTAATTCATTCCAACGATCCTTATCCCTTGTCTTAAATTTCTTCAAGACTTTAACAAGCCTTTTGTAAGAAGGAAGAACTTATTCCAATTACTTTCTTGAACTGGCATTTTTATTTCCTTTCCTCTGAATATCTGAAATCAAATCAACTGAAGGGAATCACATCACTAGCTCATTCGAAGAATAAAAGAAATACAAAATTTACTAATAGTTTCTGCAAGCTGAGTGTTAAAGCCTTTTAAATGTTTCCTGTGGTGGTTCATCAGGTCTCTAGGCTGTCAGATCCCAACTGTCAGGTTATATCAGATTTTGAAGCAACACGTCAAATGGAATTAGATGACCAATACTAATTTTACATACGTATTCTGTGGAACGTTCAGAATCAATCAAAGGAAGCATTTCATTATATCAGGGGTTCCCAAACTTTGAGCCACAGATTGGAACCAGTCTGTGGCCCATTAGGAACCTGAGCACACAAGCAACACGTGATCTCACAAAGCTTCCTTTGTGCATGTGTGGGACCTAGGTTGCATGTGTGAAACCATCCCGTCTCCCTGTTGCTGCAGTCACTGCTGCTGGTTCTGGAGCCAGAAAGGTTGGAGACTGCTGTTTTATATAACTCATCATTATTAAAAATAGAAATCAGTGTCATCAGATAGGATGATGAAGGTTTCAAACGAATGGGTGGGAAATCCAAACTTATGTTCTGATTTAGGCTTCCCCAAAAGCACGAAGCAGATTCTAGGTCCCAACAAAACCCCTTTTATTATCAAATGTGAATGCCTCTCATTCACATTCAGCAAAGGCCCGGTAAAGAATCTTTCAAAGGTGAATTTATGACCACAGACCTTATCTAGCTTGGAAAGCTGCCATGTAAATATTTTCCAAACGCAGTGCGGTGCAAGGAAAGACTTGGCACAGAGTCTCTGAGATTCACGGACAGATCTTCACACTCCTGAAAGGAATGAATGAAATGAATGTTCCTTCTAGGGAACATTTTAGAAGTAATTTGTGGTTACCTTCTTACTAGGGCAGGGAACCAAGTATTATCACAAAGTCACACAATTGGCTTTGGGCCCAAGGCAGACTACCATGTTTCCCCGAAAATAAGACAGGCTCTTATTTTCTTTTGACCCCCGAAATAAGCACTTGGCCTTAATTTCAGGGAGGACTTATTATTTTTGAGGTGCAAGAGGTGGCGAACATGGTCACCTCATGGCTGCTGCTGTGTTTCAATATTTTTGGGGAGGGCTTATTTTCAAGGAGTGGGTTTATTTAGTGTAAAAACCCAATAGGACTTATTATCCAGGGAGGTCTTATTTTCAGGGAAACGGGGATAGGTGCTGGCTAATCAGCTAGACATCGTGGTAAAAGATAAGAATCAGAAGACAGCAATGTTGATAGAAGTAGAACTCAGGGTCTCTTGGTGTATACCTTTAACCACAGCAACCACAGGGCTCTCATGGTTGCATTTTGTGTGTACCAGGGGTGGGTTTCTCGCCCCGTTCCAACCGGTTCAGTTGGAATGGGTCCGGCGGTGTCCTCGTGCACGCGTGCAGTGCACACATGCGTACTAGCGTCTGTGCGATGCTCCAGCTGCTCCTGGAGGATCGCGCAAGTGTTGTATGCGTCCTGCGCATGCGTGGAAGCGCAGAACTCATCAAAACCGGGTAAGGAGCGCGGGCAGGCGGGTGGCCCCTTCACCGTTCCCGGAAGTTACTTACTTCCGGGTTCGCTGACCAACCGGTTCGCGGGGACCGCTGCGAATCGGTTGAAACCCACCCCTGGTGTGTATGTCTGTGTGTTTGTACGTGTGTGTGTGTGAGAGAGAGAGAGACAGAGAATTTTATGATGCCAAGCAATGCATTATACTAATAAAAGTGGGGATTCTTAAGAAATAAAACCATGGAAGCAAAGTTCTATCACGCCAATTGTTTATTATACCCCATACTTGCATTAAAAAGAACCACCTTCTTCCATTTATAAACGCCGAAGGATAAATTCTCCCTAACAACTTCTAATAAAGTTCGTGCACACTTATGCAGATGAAGCTTTTAGTGCTTCTTATTTTAAAAATGTATAAAATGCGGCGGTTCTTTGCTGAGCTTACAAGTGCAGGACATGAAGAGACACGAGCCATTTTTAAAACACACACCTTCTGAGTCAGCATCTCTTTTCTTCTGGGTGGTTTTGATTTAATGTGCTGCAGTTGATTGAAAGTGTATCTTAAAATGCCATGTTTTATTTGCCTCCAATAATGTTCTGCTTCTTTGAACTTTGCGTCTTTGAAGAAGACTGCTCAGTTTCTTAAATAAATAAATGAAGTAAGCAAGCATCCACAAAGCTGCGTTTGAACATTGCCACTGATTCTTGCAAGAATCTTATTCAATAAAGATTTCTCTCTCTCGCTCTCCCTCTCTCTCTCTCTCTCTCTCTCTCCCCCTCTCTCTCTCTCCCTCTCTCTCCCTCTCTCTCTCTCTCTCCCTTCCTCTCTCTCTCTCTCTCTCTCTCTCTCTCTCTCTCCCTCTCTCTTTCTCTTTCTCTCTCCCCTAGCTCCCTAGGTTTCCTTCCAAAAGGAAATCAAACTCTGAGGAATCCACATTCTTCTTCCCAGTGACTAATGTAGACAAAATAGCCCTTTGAAAATAGCCACTTAAGTCTCACTGATTATTTGATGTATTTTATTTTATTATATCAATCTAGATAACAACATGACAATTAACCATGGGTAAAAATGCAATTACTCTATTACTGTAATATATGGGACAATATGCTGACTCTGGAAACCGCTTAGAGTGGGCTGTAAAGCACTGTGAAGTGGTATATAAGTCTAAATGCTATTGCTACATCAAAATTAATATTCATAATAATAAAGTGAGGGGAAGGGTTGGAATATTACCTTTTAAGGGTGCATTCTCATTTTAAGGAGAATCATACTAAAGTACTACATACTGCTTGATCCCAAACAAACCTTCATTCAATTGTTGGCAAAGAATACCTATCAATACTTTGGTCTAATGATTAAGGCACTAGACTAGAAACCAGGGGACTGTAAGTTCTAGTTTCACCTTAGGCATGAAAGCTGGGCGTGTGACTTTGGGCCAATCACCAAAAGACTATGAGTTCTAGTGCTGCCTAGGTATCAAAGCCAGCTGGATTACTTTGAGCCAATTACCAAGAGACTGTGAATTCTAGCCTTGCCTTAGGCGTAAAAGCCAGCTAGGTGACTGTGGGCCAATCACTTTCTCTCTCAACCCAACCCACTGATTGTTGTGGGAAAAATAGGAGGAAGTATTAAGAATGTTCACCACCTCAAGCTATTTATAAAAATAATAAAGATGGGATAAAGATCTGTGCATGTGTGTGTGTGTATGTGTGTGTGTGTGTGAGAGAGAGAGAGACGGATGGACGGACGGACGGACGGACAGACAGACAGACAGATAGATAAAGGGGGAAAGCTGAGAGAGAGAGAGAGAGGGGGGGAAGCTAAGATAGAAATATATGATATATAGTGAGGGGGGGAAAGCTTAGATAGATGATAGATAGATAGATAGATAGATAGATAGATAGATAGATAGATAGATAGATAGATAGATAGATAGATAGAGAAGGCTGAGAGAGAGGGGGAAGCTAAGATAGAAATATATGATATATAGTGAGAGGTGGGAAAGCTTAGATAGATAGATAGATAGATAGATAGATAGATAGATAGATAGATAGATAGATAGATAGATAGATAGATAGATAGATAGATAGAAGCTGATAGAAATATATGATATATAGTGAGAGGGGGGAAAGCTTAGATAGATAGATAGATAGATAGATAGATAGATAGATAGATAGATAGATAGATAGATAGATAGATAGATAGATAGATAGATGATAGAAGATGATAGATAGATAGATAGATAGATAGATAGATAGATAGATAGATAGATAGATAGATAGATAGATAGATAGATAGATAGATAGATAGTCATTGTAAGGCACTTGGAAAGTCACTTTTTGTATAAATTAGACCTTGATTTCCCCTTTCAGTATAGTATAGTGATTCAATTAGTCACACTTCCACCCAATCCCCAAAGTCTACAGTTGGGTGTCCCAGGGGGAGGCTTCAAAGAGATAGAGAGATGATAGCCACAACTGTGAAGGGGTGAAATTTCAGCAGGTTCTGGAGAACCGGCAGTGGAAATTTTGAGTAGTTCAGAGAACCGGCAAATACCACCTCTGGCTGACCCCAGAGTGGGGAGGGAATGGAGATTTTGCAGTATCCTTCACCTGACACGTCCACCAAGCCATGCCCACAAAACCGGTAGTAAAAAAAAATGAATTTCACCACTGGGTCTGTCCCCCTTTTTACATGCAATGTAAATAAACAGGGTGTGGCTTTGCACAGCTTCAACAGTAGAGGGATCATAACCATTTACATTTGATAAATAAATAAATAACCAAACCTTGTTAAATATTCTTGGTGAGTCCAACATTCAGTGAGCATTTTATTGCTGTTGAATCATCCCCATTTTAAGATCATAGGTAAGTAATTTTCCACTATTTAAAATAATCCTCTGCTTGTTTACCAAAAGAAGACTATTTCATGTCCTCTGTGTGAACTGGAATAAGCAGCGCAATATTGATTAGCAGCAAAATAACGTAAAGTAGAAATCGAAGAATCGTTACTTGAATTGTGCCAAAATGTAGAAGAAAACAGGGAGAGGTTTTTGAATTAATTCTCCCAAGAAAGTAGATTTTTCCTCCAACACTTTTATAAGCATTGCTATATTTTTTTTCCCAATGTGAAGTAGTGACGTGGGTTTTGAATTAGGAGCAGGAAATCTCATTTCAAATTTATCTTCAACCATGGAAGCTCAACAATAAGAAGGAATTTGACTTGTCAGTCCCTCTCTGGGTCAAGGCTATTTCATGGGGATATTATAAGGATTAATTATAGAGAGCTGTGATGGTGCAGTGGTTAGAATGCAGTATTGCAGGCTAATTCTGCCGACTGCCAGCAGTTCGATTCTCACCAGCTCAAGGTTGACTCAGCGTTCCATCCTTCCAAGATCAATAAAATGAGGACCCAGATTGTTGGGGGTAATGTGCTGACTTGTAAGCCACTTAGAGAGGGCTATAAAGCATTGTGAAGCGCTATATGTCTAAATGCTATTGCTATTGCCATTAATTAGTTAAATGCAAATGTAATTCCTGAACTGAAGATTTCAGCTTTAACTAGAGGTGGTATTCAGCAGGTTCTGACCAGTTCTGGAGAACCGGTAGCGGAAATTTTGAGTAGTTCGGAGAACTGGCAAATACCACCTCTGACTGGCCCCACCCCCATCTATTCTCTGCCTCCCGAGTCCCAGCTGATCGGGAGAGAATGGGGATTTTGCAGTAACCTTCCCCTGGAGTGGGAATGGAATGAAGGTTTTACAGTATCCATTCCCTGGAGTTGGGAGGGAATAGAGATTTTACAGTATCCTTCCCCTGCCACGCCCACCAAGCCGTGCCCACAGAACTGGTCATAAAAAATTTTTGACTCCCACCACTGGCTTTAACCATCAGAATTTAAAAATTAGTGTTATGGGGAAGAATGGTGGCATCATATATTAAGAGAAAGGAAAGAGCATGAGACAATTATGCCAAAATAAGTGGAACAGATGTATAGGAATTCTTGATTTAGAATGTACAGTATGTAATATGCAAGACAGATGGTGGATTTTCAAGGTGTCTTTTTATGCCCTCTTCAGAATTAATTATCATACAATAGCTGCGTGGCTTAGAGAGACCTTTAAAGAGTTTTGGTTAAAAAAAGATGGTCACCCAATATTAATAACGACATGATGATTTATTCCTATTGTATATAATGGAAGCAGTTGAACATAAATTAAATACAGAAATAGCTCCAGTTTCAATCTTTGGGTTTATTGGTAAACCCTAGCATAATTAGTGAAAATAAATAGCTTGAATATTTATGGCACAGTGTATTTCCTTAAGGTTAATCAAGGTAATATGCAGATATATGTGAAGGGGAAAAAACTTGGAATAATTGTTTGGAAAAGTTCCATCTGAGAATTTTGTTACAGAGCCAAAGTCCCAAAGGCACAGTTCAAAAGGCAACTGGACTTTCTTGATATTTTTCCTTGAAAACATTTCACTTCTCATCCAAAAATCTTCTTCAGTCCTTCAGAAGAACTGAAGAAGCTTCTTGGATGAGAAGCAACATGCTTTCAAGGGGAAAAAAACAAGAAAGTCTAGTTGCCTTTTGAACAGCATCTTTGGCACAGCCATGACCTGGATGACTGAAAATCTCCATAGATATTTAGGAAGCCCATGTTTAAACCAAGATCCAGTTTGTTGTGTTAATTAAAGCATTAGGCTATAAGTTGGAGACTTTGAGTTCTAGTCAAGCACAAAGCCAACTAGGTGACCTTGGGCCAGTCACTCTCTCTTGGCCCTGGGAATGGAATGGAATGGGGAATGGAATGGAATGGAATAGAATATGGAATGGAAGGAATAGAATGGAATGGAATGGAATGGAATAGAGTAGAGTAGAGTAGAATAGAATAGAATAGAATAGAATAGAATAGAATAGAATAGAATAGAATATGGAATGGAATAGAATGGAAGGAATAGAATAGAATAGAATAGAATAGAATAGAATAGAATAGCTGGACGTACCTTGGAGGTCTTCTAGTCCATCCCCTGCTTAAACAGGAGAAACTATACTATTTCAGAAAGGTGGCTGTCTCGTCTCCTCTTAAAAACCTCCAGTGATGGAACGCTCGTGATTTCTGAAAGCAAGGAGACGAAAGCAAATCACTTCCAAAATCTTGTCAAAAAACTGGAGAGACTTGTTCAGGTTTAGCCAGGAATCAACACTGAATTAAAGACACACACCAAAAAAATGCAGACAAGGCCTATCTGGAGAATAGTTAGCAGAAACAGATCAAGTGGAACATCTGCCTTGCCTCCAGAAATAGGGTACCCCTAGACAGTTAACATCTGGATTCAGCGTATTTCCACATTAGACATTATATGAATCATTGATGAAAATTGCTCAGTCCTTTTCCATAAAGAATTCAGGACATAGTAATCCAAAGTTCGTTCCCCTATGGAACGAACTACCCCCCAGAGATCCGGACCCTACCCACTCTCATGGCCTTCCGAAAAGCTATCAAAACCTGGCTATTCTGGCAGGCCTGGGGCTGTTGACCTCTTGACCGAGGCCCAGCCCCGATTAGACTGGGTGCATGATGTGTTTCTTTTAATCTGTTCTCTTCTGTTTGCTTTTTTTAACCTCTCTTTAAAATTTTATTTCTGTAAGCCGCCCGGAGTCCTTCGGGATTGGGCGGCCTATAAATTTAATAAATAATAGAAATAGAAATGGTTGTTGTGTTGTGTTATTTCCAATTACAGTGCCACATTTCTCTACCTAGATTACATTCAGGGGTGAAATGCTACTGGCTTGCATGAACCGTTAGGGACGATTGTCATTGGTTCTGCAAACCGATAGTAAAAAAAGCTTCTGAGGATCACACGGGTCAGCTGTGAGCCGTGCGATTATCGGAAGTTTCCCCCCACACACCCACACTTTTTAAAGCATTTTTCCCTGCCTATTCCCCTGAACCAACAGCAAAAAAGTCCTTAAAAAGTTTTTTTTTAAATGCTTCTGATAATCACGTGGCTCACAGCTGATCCGCGCACTCATCGGAAGCTCCCCCCCCCTTTTTTTTAAAGCATTTTCTTCCCTGCCTATTCGCCAGAACTGTCAGGAAAAAAATGCTTTAAAAAGTGAAAAGAGGTTCCCATGATCGCACGACACAGCTGAATCTTTTTTTTTTTTTTTCATTTCTTAAAGCATTTTTACTACCAGTTCGGGCAAATAGGTAGTAAGAAATACTTTAATTTTTTTTAAAAAGTTACAAAAGATAAACAATTCTATATAGAATAGAATATAAAGATGTATTAAAATTGGGTGATTTCAGAATGATGTAATGAAATGCCATAATATAAATTTACTTTAAATTTAGTATAATTCACATAAAAAGGATGTAATAATAGCTATACTCAATGAATGCTTAATAATCATAATAATTGTATACATTTACACTATATTGCCAAAAGTATTTGCTCACATGCCTTTACTCGCAGATGAACTTACTGTAAGTGACGTCCCATTCCTAATCCATAGGGTTCAATATGATGTCGGTCCACCCTTTGCAGCTATAACAGCTTCAACTCTTCTGGGAAGGCTTAGGTTTAGGAGTGTGTTTAGGAGTGTGTTTATGGGCATTTTTGACCATTCTTCCAGAAGCACATTTGTGAGGTCACACACTGATGTTGGACGGGTTTACGTGGCCTACCACTTCGTGGCTGAGTTGCTGTCGTTCCCAAACACTTCCACGTTCTTATAATACAGCTGACAGTTGACTATGGAATATTTAGGAGTGAGGAAATTTCAAGACTGGATTTGTTGCACAGGTGGCATCCGATCACAGTTCCACGCTGGGATTCACTGAGCTCCTGAGAGCGACCCATTCTTTCACAAATGTTTGTAAAACCAGTCTGCATGCCTAGGTACTTGATTTTATACACCTGTGGCCATAGAAGTGATTGGAACACCTGATTCTGATTATTTGGATGGGTGAGCGAATACTTTTGGCAACGTAGTGTGTATTAGAATGATGATTTGAATAATGGAATGTGCTGTAATGAGTAAGTTGACATATGAAATTAGAGAACAAGAAGATAAACAATTTTATAGGATATGGAATTTATTTTATCAGTTGTCAGATAAAAAAACATGGAATTGAACATTACTAGAGAATGTTACCAATACCAAAATAATAGAATGATTTAGAATAGGATATAAAAATACTTTATTATTGGATATATTGAAGATGATGTAATGAATTATTATAATATAAATGAACCCATTTTTAGAATACCTCGTTTAAAATGAAGAAACAATAGTGATAGTCAAACAAATGAAGTACTATAATAATAATAATGTATATAAATATATTTGATTGACAATACGTGACTTTATATAAAGTTTAAGTGATGACTGTGGAAAGGATGCGCAAAAACCTTGTAACCAATCGACACACTATACGCAATGGAAGATGTTTTTTACATTATATGTTTTGTTTGTCTATGTTTGTTTAAAAATAAAAACGTAAAAATGATTTTTTTAATTTAAAAAGTTGGCCACGCCCACTTAGTCACATGACCTCACGCCCACCAAGCCACGCCCAGAGAACGGGCCCCTTGTCTGGCCTCCAGAGCCTGGGCTAAGCAGTTTTCGCCCTCCCAGAGGCTGAAAGAAAGTTTGGGGAAGGCAAAAATGCTCCCCCTCCATGGTGCAGGAGGCCATCTAGGCCAAGCCCACTCAATAACTGGGCAGAGAACCCTGTGCATAAGTCACTTTTTCAGTGCCGTTGTAACTTTAAGCAGTCACTAAACAAATGTTTGTAAGTGGAGGACTCCCTGATATGTTTTTCTTTTGTTGTATTCTGGGCTGACTCCTATAAAGAACCAAAGCAGTGAATTTCTAGTCTTGGTTCTTTTCAAAAAAACCTGGCTGAGGAGTAGATCTCCTTTTAAAAGGAGATACTTTTGGACAGAATGAACTTGAGGCATTAACTCCAGCCAACTCTCGTTTCCTTCTTTTGAAAAACGGCGTTGCAAAAAGCTTTTAAGTACTAAGGGCACACCTCCAAAGCAGAGACGCCACGCTACAGTTATTGCTTAAGTGAAGAATGTTGTAATTAAAATCCCCTGCCTTCTCTGACTGCATTAGCAGCTCTTCTCCTCCTCCCTGGTACAGTTCCGCTTATTGATGTCCCTTTTAAAAAATTAAGTAGCCGGGAGTGAGATCTACATGTCGCACATTAAACCGGAGAAATCTCGTAAAAAATAAATATTCTGCAGAATACCAGGGATTTGGGAAGGGAGGGGGGAGGGAAGGAACCCCAAAAGTTGATTATTCTATCAGTTCTCCTGCTGCTTATTTATTTATTTAATTTCTC
This sequence comes from Thamnophis sirtalis, assembly GCF_051295495.1. Taxonomy (NCBI): domain Eukaryota; kingdom Metazoa; phylum Chordata; class Lepidosauria; order Squamata; family Natricidae; genus Thamnophis; species Thamnophis sirtalis. The sequence goes on from NW_028261387.1 coordinate 87,093,427, forward strand.
TGCCAGCAGAGATCCCCCTGAGAGATTAAAACTGCGGACTAATGCACAGATGGGGGCGAAATACTTGAAAGTCATCTGGATATTAAGAATTTAAATCTTTTAGCCTCAGTGATTTGAACAGAAAGCCAATTATGGACCTGAATTAGTTTTCAAATTAAGCCCCAATTTAAAGGTTTGTGGAAATTAATCCTTTAAGGCATAGCCTTGCATTTTCTACATCCCCCCCTACGCGAAGATGCAAGATTTCAGATTTACTGTCATGAGGAAGAAAAAGAAGCGGGGGTGGGGGGGGGAAGGACGTTTGTTTTTACCTGATTGTGCACTTAATGGAGAAAACTCTCCACGTCTCGCCATGTACAATCCTGGTAATCAAAAGACGTGGAAGAGAACTGCTCGAGTGAGTTGTCAAAATTACAAAACGGGTGGGGAGAAAGGAGATGAAAATGAGAAACTTGCAGACGGCAGAATTAAACCACTGCAGTGATTCACTTCACAAATCTGGCAAGAAAGGTCGTAAAATGGGGCAAGCTTCACATAACAAATGTCCCACTTAGCCACAGAAATTTTGGGCCTAATTCTGGTCCTCAACCGAGGACTACCTGCTCTCTCAAATGAATTGTAACTCTGTCTCAGCCCTAATAGAGAACCTAAATTCACTTCAAGCATTCTGAGTAAAAGAACCCGAGAATGTAATTTCCGAAACTCAGAGGGGATTAGAGAGGCTGGGATTTCTGGTTGCTTGGAGGATATGGGCAAGATAGGTGTTTCTCACTTGCCTGAAACTTCACTTTTTATCTATGCATCAAAGAACATGAGGTGGGCTTTTGCTAGGGCACCTAAATAATTGATCAGAGAGAATTGGTGGGCTTTTCAACAGAGAAACGAAGCAATTTGTGGATAGAAAGAGATGATAGGTAAAGGTTCCCCTCGCACATATATGCTGGTCCTTCCTGACTGTAGGGGGCGGTGCTCATCTCCCTTTCAAAGCTGAAGAGCCAGCGCTATCTGAAGACATTATCCGTGGTCATGTGGCCAGCATGACTAAACACCGAAAGTGTTACCTTTCCACCAAAGATGGTTCCTATTTTTCTACTTGCGTTTTTACGTGCTTTCGAACTGTTAGGTTGGCAGAAGCGGGGACAAGTTACAAGAGCTCACTCCATTACGGGTGCTAGGGATTTGAACCGCCGAACTGCTGAACTTTCTGATCGACAAGCTCAGGGTCTTAGCCACTGAGCCACTGAGCGTCCCTCATGATAAAACACTGCAAAACTGCAAGTGGTATAGAGAGTCCTTTACTTATAACTGGTGACTTAATATTTATGAAGATTTTCAATCATCCAGGTCATGGTTGTCTCAAAGGTGCTTTCCCAAAGACAACCAGACTGCCTTGGGTTTTTTTTTCCTTGAAAACATTTCGCTTCTCATTCAAGAAGCTTCTTCAGTTCTGACTGAAGAAGCTTCTTAATACAATACAATAGCAGAGTTGGAAGGGACTTTGAAGGTCTTCTAGTCCAACCCCCTGCCTAGGCAGGAAACCCTATACCATTCCAGACAAATGGCTATCCAACATCTTCTTAAAGACTTCCAGTGTTGGAGCATTCACAACTTCTGGAGGCAATCTGTTCCACTAATTAATTAATTGTTCTAACTGCCAGGAAATTTCTCCTCAGTTCTAAGTTGCTTCTCTCCTTGATTAGTTTCCACCAATTGCTTCTTGTTCTACTCTCAGGTGCCTTGGAGAATAGTTTGACTCCCTCTTCTTTGTAGCAGCCCTACAAGACTGCTATCATGTCTCCCCTAGTCCTTCTTTTCATTAAACTAGACATACCTAGTTCCTGCAATCGTTCTTCATATGTTTTAGTCTCCAGGCCCCTAATCCTCTTTGTTGTTCTTCTCTGCACTCTTTCTAGAGTCTCCACATCTTTTCTACATCATGGTGAACAAAACTGAATGCAGTATTCCAAATGTGGCCTTACCAAGGACTTATAAAGTGGTATTAACACTTCACGTGATCTTGATTCTATCCTTGGATGAGAAGCAAAACATTTCAAGCGGGGGGAAAAGCAAGAAAGTCCAGCTGCCTTTGGGAAAACACCTTTGAGATGACACACACACACCCCAAAAAACCCAAGTACTTATTATCAACCAATTCCAAAGTTATGATAGCTTCCCCCGCCCCCCGAATTTCAACCATTTGGGGTTGAAATCCACATTTGCAATCATTTGCAGCATCCCATATTAACCTGACTGGAATTGACGATGCTTTGGTGAAAAATCGGTGTTTGCATATAACGAACAATGGGCTCTCTTAAACTGCCACATTCACTTCACATTCATATTTGTAAAATCAGGCCAGTCACGTGATTACCTTTGCAGGGAAGGCTCCATTATGGTTGTAAATTGAGGACTACCACTATGTGCAAACAGAAATAAGATTTAGTTATCGTTCCCAAGTATGACATTTCGCGTAGAAATCCTTTTCTTTTGGAGTCAGGCAGTTTTCAAATCAACAATTGATTATCCAGGGTAAATGAAAGGTTTCCTGAACAGTGCAAGGTTTGTGTTCATTTATTTTATTTTATTATTTTTATTTTGTATAGACTCCCTATTCATCCTATGTCAAAAGCAGAAGGACACTGCTGGCTAGTGATAGCATAGATCATCCTGGACCTTCTCATTCTCTAGCGTGATGGATAGAAAGACCTGACAAGGATGTATCAACCTGTCTTCTCTAATAATACAATTGTCAGTTCCAGGTTGCATCGCTTGTTCTTGAGGAGAAAATATTCCTATTGAAGGTTGGGCAGAACGAGAGAGAGAGAGAGAGAGAGAGAGAGAGAGAGGGAGAGAGAGAGAGAGAGGGAGAGAGAGAGAGAGAGAGAGAGCCCACACATATCTTGATTATTTATTTATTTATTATATATCAAATTTAGATATTGTCCATCTCCCTCACACAATGATGCTGGCCAATTTAAAAAGCCAATTTATTTCAGGGGCTGCCACAGAGAGTTTCGAGTTTCGAGTTCGAGTTTCATTTTATTTATATGCCACCCTATTCCCAGCGGGACTCAGGGCGGCGCACAAACCCAAGGAGGGGAAGGGAAACACAAAAACTACACAAAAAGTACAGGGCATATAAAACAACCAACAGCCACACGATTCGAGAGGGGAAGGGAACTCATCGACCCCAGGCCTGCCGACACAGCCAGGTTTTAACGGCTTTTCGGAAGGCCTGGAGAGAGAGAGGTGAGGGTCCGAATCTCTGCGGGGAGCTCGTTCCAAAGGGCCGGAGCCGCCACAGAGAAGGCTCTCCCCCGGGTAGTGGCCAGATGACATTGGCTAGTAGACGGAACCCGGAGGAGGCCTAATCTGTGTGATCTAATGGGTCTTTGGGAGGTAATTAGCAGCAGGCGGTCTGTCAAGTACCCAGGTCCAATACCATGAAGGGCTTTATAAGGAAGCGGTCAAGCTATTTTCCAAAGCACCTGAAGGCCAGACAAGGAATAATGGATGGAAATTGACCAAGAAGAGATTCAACCTGGAAATAAGGAGAAATTTTCTGGCAGTGAGAACAGTCAACCAGTGGAACAGAAGTTGCCTTCAGAAGTTGTGGGAGCTTCGTCACTGGAGGCTTTCAAGAAGAGATTGGATTGCCATCTGTCAGAAATGGTGTAGGGTTTCCTGCTGGGGCAGGGGGTAGGACTAGATGACCTACATGGTCCCTTCCAATTCTGTTAATCTGAAATCTGAAAAGATATGATGCTTTTCCTATGATGCCAATCTTCTTTCCCTCAAAAAAAACAAAACAATATGCAATCTCCTCCACTCCCCCTCCCTTTTCCCTTCCCCAAAGCAGTGATCAAATCCCTTTTAATGACTACCCAAAATGGCCTATTTGTTTTCTTAATCAAGTGCTTAATTTTCTTAACATGAAAAGTATGGCTTCAATCGTTCACAATGGGAGTCCTCTTGCATCCTTCATGCCATCTCTTCAGGCAGCTCTGTTCTGTTTTCCTCACTAAGGTGTCTCTCTGTGTAGCTCTTGAGAGGTTGAGGATCCAGCAAATCTAGCAATTAGGAGGCAACTTCCTTTATTAATTAGGTTAGCTTCTGGAAAGGTCATGGAGAACACCAGCTGAATTTCAATAAAAAGCCATGTCAAAAAGATGACAACACTTTTTCGTGTAAAGAATGTGCTTTATTGACTATGAGCCACAATCAGTGGCAGCATCTGTTTCACCTTGGCTGATCTCAGAGAACCTAACCAAGGTCAGGCTTGGCTATGATTTTGATGGTTGATTCTAGGAATATACATGTTGATACATGGGATGCAGTGGCTCAGAGGCTAAGATGCTCAGTTTGTCCATAAGAAGTGTTGGCAGGTCGGCAGGTCAAAACCCTAGCGCTGCGTAACGGAGTGAGCTCACGTTACTTGTCCCAGGTTCTGCCAACCTAGTAAAAATGCAAATACAAAAAATAGGAACTACCCATCTGCGCATCTGCAGAGCTGCCAGGAGAAGGGAACAACTAAGGAACAAGGGTGGATTCAGAAGTAAAGGCACAGGTGGACGGTGAATGACCCCTCCCATAGGGAATAAGGAGGGGCGAAAGGGGAGGGGAGTTTGCAGGAGACAATTAGTTCAATTCATTAGGGTGAAGATCTGGTCCTGACTTCTTGCCAAGTATTGCCTGCTACAGAATGGCGTTTGGAAGATATTAGCCTGGCAGCTCTCCAAGCCTGATCAAGGTGTGTAGTTGTGAAATCTCTTGAAAGATTGTTGGCCAGGAGAGGAATTTCCTTTAACCTAAATAAAAGGGGTTTTATTGGGACAAGGAGTCTGCTTCGTGATTTTGGGAAGCCTAGGTCAGGATAGGAACACTTGCTTCCAGAAATTGTGAATTCTCTAACACCGGAAGTTTTAAAGAGGAGATTGGACAACATTTCTCTGACATAGTAGGGTTTCCGGCCCCCGCAGGGGGTTTGTTTATTTATTTATTTAATTAATTATTTATTTGGTTTGTATGCCACCCACTCTCAAGAGACTCAGGGCGGCTTACAGGTAAAAAAGGAAGGGGGGACATACAAAAAATAAAAAACAACATTAAAAATTCCACAACATTCATAAATTAGGATGGGGCTGGATAAATCAACAGCCCCAAGGCCTGCCGGAACAGCCAGGTCTTAGTCGCTTTGCGGAAGGCCGGAGATCGTTCCATAGGGCCGGAGCAGCTACAGAGAAGGCCCTCCCCCGGGTAGTCCCCAGCCGACATTGACTGGCAGATGGAATCCAGAGGAGGCCTAGTCTGTGCGATCTTATAGGTCTCTGGGAGGTAACTGGCAGGAGGCGGTCTCTCAGGTAGCCAGGTCCGATACCATGTAGGGCTTTAAAAGTAACGACTAGCAACTTGAAGCGAGTCCGAAGACCAATGGGAAGCCAGTGCAGCTCGTGGAGAATAGGTGTAACGTGGGTGTACCTAGGTGCACCCACTATCGCTCGCGCAGCTGCATTCTGGACTAATTGAAGTCTTTGAACACTCTTCAGGGGCAGCCCCATGTAGAGCGTGTTACAGTAATCCAGTCTTGAGGTCACAAGGGCGTGAGTGACCACCCAAAAGGCCTCCCGGTCCAGATAGGTTCGCAATTGGTGCACCAGGCGAATCTGGGCAAAGCCCCCCCTGGTCACAGCCAACAAGTGGACTAGAAGACCTCCATGGTCCCTTCCAACTCTGTTATTCTGTTCAATAAATAATAAGATTACATGGGCATATTCTTATAATCCCCATGAGCAGAGGTCTTTATTGCTTCGTGGATTATGTGTTACATGGGAGGTGGTCATAAACTCTTCACAAGGGGATCAGCACATCTTATTAGCGTTATTTAGAAATGAATTGTTAAATAGCCAAGTGGGGTTTGTAAACCCCAGGTGGAAACCCATCTGCCAAAAGACCTGTTTCCATCTTCTATTTGTGACAGATGTTTCCCATGTGTCCTTTGGGGTTTGCTGTGGGATTAGCAACCAGGAAATCAAAAACAGGTCTATTTTTGTCCATGGACTTATCAACTGATGGCCCCATCTCAGAGTGTTTCTCCTGCCCCAACCCACTAACTCTAATGCCAATGTTCACATATCTCCAGAGAGCCTAATTTCAATCAATAGTTAGGCTTATATACCGCTTCATAGGGCTTTCAGCCCTCTCTAAGCGGTTTACAGAGTCAGCATATTGCCCCCAACAACAATCTGGGTCCTCATTTTACCCACCTCGGAAGGATGGAAGGCTGAGTCAACCTTGAGCCTGGTGGGATTTGAACAGCCAAACTGCTGAACTGCAGTCAGCTGAAGTAGCCTGCAGTGCTGCATTTAACCATTGCGCCACCTCGGCTCAATCATATCAATTCCATCTGGAGGTTCTGTGGATAAGTCCACAAAGGAATCAATGGCTTGGTAAGGCCACAGTTGGAATACTGCATCCAGTTTTGGTCGCCACAATGCAAAAAAGATGTGGAGACTCTAGAAAGAGTGCAGAGAAGAGCAACAAAGATGATTAGGGGACTGGAGACTAAAACATATGAAGAACGGCTTCAGGAACTGGGTATGTCTAATGAAAAGAAGGACTAGGGGTGACATGATAGCAGTCTTCCAAAATCTCAGGTTTTGCAACAAAGAAGAGGGAGTCAAGCTATTCTCCAAAGCACCTGAGGGCAGGACAAGAAGCAATGGGTGGAAACTCATCAAGGAGAGAAGCAACCTAGAACTAAAGAGAAATTTCCTGACAGTTAGAACAATTAATCAATGGAACAACATGCCTCCAGAAGTTGTGAATGCTCCAACACTGGATGTTTTAAAGATGTTAGATAACCATTTGTCTGAAGTGGTATAGGGTTTCCTGCCTAAGCAGGGGGTTGGACTAGAAGACCTTCAAGGTCCCTTCCAACTCTATTATTCTAATTCTAATTCTTGTTTGCCATAATCAACAGAAGGAGATCAAATATCTTTCTCATAAACTGTCCATGTCAACCTGAAGGTCAAAACCAGCATTTGTCCATTTAGTACCATTCAGGGGTGTTGGGTGATGATAGCTCAGGAAGACTATAAACGTAATGGTGATGATATAAGGATTATATGAACAGGCTGTCTGGGAATTGTGCAAAAGGCAATTTCCTTTCGAAAACCTTTTCAAAGAATACAAACCTGGAAATCAGTCTCAAGCATGCAATATACATTCTGGCATTTTGGCTACAAGACAGCTAAAGGGTTTTATACAAATATCCGGACTGTTATTGTATGAAGAGAAGAAAATGAATTTCGTTTCTTCACTCCCTAACATTAAAGTTCGCAAGATAGGCTTACGGGTACATATAAACTTCGTCAGTCTATTTATCCAGAGCCTGAAAAATATATATTTAGAGGACTGAAATAGCCAACCAGGCCTGTTATTTTGATATTCAATTTTAAATTTCATCAATGTTATCAGTTCCCCTCAGCCTGGAAAGAAGGATTTTCAATTGGGGTGGAGGCTTAATACACATAGGGGTAATTTTATTTCCTGTGCCAGGGCTTCTGAATATGCTTGGAATAGGTAAGGCCACCTGAAGCCCTGCAGTCCTGTGGGTTTTTACTCATTGTGTTCAGTAAATGAAGAGAAATAACATAGAGCAGCGATGGTGAACCTTTTTGTAAAGGCGTGCCAAAATTGTGCGTGCGCGTGCTATTGCACGCACGTGCATGCCCACTCCCACAATTCATTATGCCTTACACACCTGTGCAGGCGCATGCATCCCCCACCCCACACATGTGTGTATGACCCCCCCACCCTGCATGGGGGGACATTTTTGCCCTCCCCAGGCTCTGGAGGCTTTCCTGAAGCCTGGGGTGGGCAAAAACGGCCTCCGCGCCCCACCCAGAGACCCTCCAGAAGTCGGAAATAGATCAATTCTGAACTTCCGGTAGGCCCATTGGCCCTGTTTTTCACCCTCCCCAGGCTACCGGAGGCTTTTCTGAAGCCTGGGGAGGGCAAAAACGGCCTCCCGGCCCTCCAGAAGACTGAAAATCAGCAGGCTGTCACGCATATGCATGTCGGAGCTGACAGCTCGCGTGCCAGCAGATATGGCTCTGCGTGCCACCTGTGGCACACGTGCCATAGGTTCCACCATCACTAATATAGAGCAATCTGCGTACCATTTAGTTCTTAGTTTACTCTGAAATCTCGATTGGAGTGCCTGAAAAAAAAAACAATATAGAAAAAGGTCTTAACTCCCTCTCCTCCTCCCCCCAGAAACCGTACATTTATGAAAAGCGTGGAAAGAGGGAGGAAAAGGAAAGCAATAAATGAGAGAGCAGGTGATAAACAATTGTGGGAAGAAATGTCCTTCTGGGTTCAGTTCCAAGTGGAGAAAAAGACACTGGATTCTTGGAAGTTGCTTGGAAAGAAGGTTTATTGATGAACGGGATCACATGGTTTGAGATGTTGGGGGGGGAGGGAAGAGATGCTGAGACTGCCTGGGTTTTATGCCCAGAGCCGAGATGGCGCAGTGGTTAGGGTGCAGTACTGCAGGCCACTTCAGCTGACTGTTATCTGCAGTTCAGCGGTTCTAATCTCACCGGCTCAAGGTTGACTCAGCCTTCCATCCTTCCGAGGTGGGTGAAATGAGGACCCAGACTGTGGGGGCGATATGCTGACTCTGTAAACCGCTTAGAGAGGGCTGAAAGCCCTATGAAGTGGTATATAAGTCTAACTGCTATTGCTACTGCTATATGCCCTCTCTGGGCTTTTGAATTTGAGTTTGTATTCTGATTGGTTGTCAGACTCCCATGGGGCCATGCAGGGGCAACTCTGTAGGCTGTCCTGAATCGCAAGCTTGGTTGACTCTTGCTGGGTGATGATGTAATGAAAAAGCTTTGGGATTCCTATTATGGCTCTGCCTGAAGGAGGTAGACCTTTGTTATGTAGAATAGACTGGCCCATTGACAAAGATGGTGGTGGTGGGGCTGAGTCTCTGCCTCCCTTGTAGGGGAAATATTCTGCCCTTTTAATATTTCCTAAAATATTTCATTTTTCTAGGAGAGGGGTGGGTGATGATTTCCTACACTATTATGTGTTTTTTCAACATTGGAAGGAGGGTTAGAAATGGTTTGCAATGGCTTAGGGATGTCAGAATTGGAAAGTTTATCTTGTTTTATCTGCTTGTCTGCTCTGAACGTCTTCCCCATAACTAAACTTTTGTCTTTTCTCCTCAATTAGTTATGTGTGTAGCGTACAATCTACAAAATATCACATCTTCCTCAGGAAAATGGCTGGAAGGGAAAACTTAAGTGCAAAGCCATAATTAACTCAGGCTAATGGAGAGCTAATATAATATGGTTACTGCTACATATCTTTCTGTAATGAGTTGCATTTTTTTTTGTCTGGGGAGGGAGAGATAATTAAATTAACTATCATGTAGTTTGAAAATTAGACCAAAAAGGTTAACAAAGCTTTAATGGTGTGGCAATAACAACAGTTTATAAACACAAACCGTAAGGTACAGGTCAGTACAAAATAATTATCATTGTCTTGTGCTTAAATCACAGCAGTAGACAAACTGTTGTTGGGAAAGGTGACTTGTTGAGAAAACGTGATTTGGAGGCAAAAACTGCAAAGTGGAAGGATTTTTGGGGGGAGGAAGGATGGCCTCTTGGTAAATGCCTCATTACTTCCCCGTTTTATGCATTTTAAGTCTACCTAATGAGCATCAATCTTGCTTTAATGTAAGTTGGTATAATAGATATTCTAATGCAGCCATAAAAATGAAAATATTGGGACATAGCTGCTCATACAGTTTAGATTTTAATGTCAAAAACAATTCTACGGGGGTCCTTGATACTCTCCGAAGTTGGTTGTTTTCTTGCAGATATTTCATCACCTAAATTAGACTAGACTACACTAGAATACTTTATTGGCCAAGTGTGATTGGACACACAAGGAATTTGTCTTTGGCGCATATGCTCTCAGCGTACATAAAAGAAAAGATACATTCGTCACGAATCATAAAGTACAACACTTAATGATAGCCATTGGGTACAAATAAGCAATCAAACCATACTAGGAAACAATCAATATAAATCGTAAGGATACAAGCAGCAAAGTTACAGTCATACAGTCATAAGTGGGAGGAGATGGGTGATAGGAACAATGAAAAGATTAATAGTAAATGTAATGCAGACAGTAAATAATTTGAGAGTGCTAAGAGGATTATTTGTTTAGCAGAGTGATGGCATTCAGGAAAAAATCGTTCTTAGGTAACATCATCCGTGCTGGTTTGGGAAAATCAGTACTAGCATTGATGATGTTACCTAATCTGGGGAATGAAACATCTGCAAGAAAACAGCCAAGTCCAGCGAGCACCAACAACCTCTCATTTCAACCCTGAGCAACACATATTCTCCTTAATTACAAACAATTCTTAATGTGAAATGTGTGTAATAAATTCAGTGAAGGTTAGCCATCCCCTTTAGCCCAGTGCCACAATCACAGGGATGACACAATGAAAAACATCAAACATTTTTTTTAAAAAATCCAACGTCTTCAGGCCATTAACCATTTGAAACAGGCCATTAACCATTTGTAGAAGAAAAAAATGGAGCAATTTAAAACCTTAGCAGTTACAGATAGTCCTTGACCTATGACCACAATTGGGACTGGAAAATTCATTGCTAAGCAGTGTAGTCATTAAAGTGACAGGTCATATGGCCACAATATTTTTCTTTGCTGCAATCATTCGCAAATCGCCGCAATCGTTAATAACATGTATTAATGAATTAGGGACGGGGCGGCTCAGTGACTAAGACGCTGAGCTTGTTGATCAGAAAAGTCAGCAGTTCAGTGGTTCGAATCCCTAGCGCCGCGTAACGGAGTGAGCTCCCGTTACTTGTCCCAGCTTCTGCCAACCTAGCAGTTCAAAAGCACATAAAAATGCAAGTAGAAAAATAGGCACAACCTTTGGTGGGAAGGTAACAACGTTCCATGTGCCTTCGGCGTTTAGTCATGCCGGCTACATGACCACGGAGACGTCTTCGGATAGTGCTGGCTTTGAAACAGAGATGAGCACCGCCACCTAGAGTCAGGAACGACTATCACATATGTGCGAGGCGAACTTTTAGCATTAGTTTTTATTAATGAATTGTGATCACGTAACCACGAGGATGTTGCAATGGCCAAAAGTGGTGAGGCTCAGTCGTGAGTTATTTTTTTTCATTGCCATTGGTAACATCAAACAGTTGCTAAGTGAATGGCCATGAGTCAAGGACCACCTGTACCTTCTCCTCCACCTCCAATAATAAAGTCAATTCAAGAAATAGCAACATAAAAACAGGGGAAATGATTTAAAAGTTCTCAAGCACTCCAGCAATAATTAAATGGCTAAATTTGTCAGACAAATTTCAGCACAGTACTACTAAATCTGATTAGGAACAAAGTCCTAATAGCTTTGTTGGAAAGGTCAGGCAAGCAAGCAACATCACAAATTGGTAGCTGGCAAGTCAGAGCGCAGAAGAATTTTACCTGGAACAGAAAAAAAACAACACAGTCTCATTTTATTCGCTTGATTCTATGATTCTTCCCCTGTCAGGATCCTGTACTTCAATGTCATTTCCAACTCTTTGATCCTACGATTTAAGAATGGCACCCTTATCTTAATCCCCAGAATAACCATTCACCGTTCCTTTTTTTAAAAGAAAAAAAAAGTAACCTTTTAATTACTTTCTAGGCCCAGATTATTTGAGGCCACAAAAGCTGCTTTATAAAGGAACAGAGACCTTTGCATGGGCCATATGATCAGAAGCAAATTGGTGCAGTTGTGGATGATCAATTTTTTCAACCCACCTTTTCTCAGCTCTGCAATGGAATTTCTTATCTTCTGGAGGGGGACTTGCAAAATTATTCACCTTTTTTTCCCCCTAAAATGCATATGGCTAGTATTGGGAAATAGTCAGCTGTACCTACCACAGTTGAAGGTCATCCATCAAAAGTAAAAACCCACCAAATTTAGGACCCAAAGAAGGAAATGCTTTTCACATGGGGCATAGTAAGGGTGTGGAATTCACTGCCAGCAATTGTAACAGAAATCCATTTAGATGGGTCTAGAGACGGACTGGACAGATTTAGGAAGGATCAGCCTATCAATAGCTGTTCTGACCGCCCCCCCCCCTTCGTTCCACACCAAAGGACACTCAGAGCCAGAGATAAGTTACGGCATTTAATTAACAGACAGTTCCTTGACAGCAACCCAGCACAGACAAGCTTGGGCAGCAATAAACACAGATAAGGCTTGGCAGCAATCCAGCCTGCCATGCTCCACACAATGTTCTCCGACATTCAATCCTGCGTTGACTTCTGCAAAGAGGGACGTGTGCACAAGTAGCCTTTTTATAGTCTGGAGAGGAGCCTAATGACCACCAGCTGAGTGCAATTACCTCCTGTAACTGCGCAACTGTTCCTTACGCCTATTAGCTCTTCGATGCCGGGCATCCAGGAACAACTCACTGCTGGACTCAGGCTCACTCTCCCTTGTCTCCTTCCCACTGGTCCAAGGCTCAGGCGCCTCCTGGTCAGAGTCAGAACCCTGTCCAGGGTCCTCCACATCCTCCAGAACCGACTCATAGGGCCCCTCTCTGTCAGAGTCTGGTGGCAGCTCCAACGGCTCCTGCTGGGCCACAACAAATAGCTATTATTAAGAGTCATTAGCAAACATATATAGATAAACAATATCTGTTGTGACTCAGCAGCAGCTTGCTGTGAGTTGCGTCAGGATGCAGGAATAATGAGCAGCTCATTAGGGTGGTCTTCTGCAGATAAAAGATGGATGGTGCCATGCCTTAGTTGCAGAAGTCAGCGTCGTTCATCGGTCGTGGTTCGTTGTTCGTGAGAGGCACTTGGATAAGTGATTTGCTTTCTGTAAACCTGATTCAAAGAGGCACTTGGATAAGTGATTTGCTTTCTGTAAACCTGGTTTGCTGTAAGAGCTTTTTGTTTTTGCATTTGCTGTGTAACTTTTTGCCAGAGACTTTATATACGTTTATTTTGGGCTCGCAGCCAGCTTGAGCCAGGACTGATAAAGATATTTCCTTTGAAGTTCTGTCTGACTGTCATTTGTGAACGAGCGAAGAGGGGGGGTCAGAACCAATATCCATATGACATTTAAAAGGGACTATCAAAAAGCAAAAAAAAAATGACCAAATCACCTCTTCACCAGTAAGAAACACCCAGAACACCAGACATTAACATAAATACTAAACCAAAATTCAAGAAGTAAGCAATAATCAAGGAACTACCAACTCAAACAAGTTTGTAGTAAACAACAGCTTAATCAAGGAACTATCAAGAACACTGCCACCAACACTCAGAGGGCAAGTCATGAGCATATAAAAAGAAAGCAAGCCTCACTCCCTTCTAGCACTGATGATGTTACCTAGTTTGGCAATGAAGCATCTGCAAGAAAACAAACTCAGAAAGCACTAAGGATCCCACATACTTGAACCCTGAGACACAAATGTTTCGTTCTATCACTATTAATTTTGATGGCTGTTTATAGCCTTCTGAATCACAAGGCAACCGGAGGAGGTATTCAGCCGGTTTGGAACGATTCACCCAAACCAGTAGTGGAAATTATGGGAGGGCCTGCCCCCACCCACCTGCTCTACGCTGTCCTATTTTTGAGGCTAGGCGCATGCACAAAAGGCACGCTCCACTCTTTGCATGCACATATGTACGAAATGGGCAGGCAAGTGTGGAGCAAACCAGTGGTAACTAAATGTGCAATCCATTGCTGCAGGCAACATGTTTTATATATTCCCCTATGTGCATTAAATGTGGAAGAGGATTGTTGCCGCTCCAGTTCAGCTTCTGAGAGATATCCTTTAAATTGGCCAATATTTGACCCAGAATATGGGCTACATGGATCTGATCCAGCTGTTCTGATATTTCTCCATTAACTGATATCTCAAGAGTTCATCTTCTACCTTCCTCTATTTCTCTCTTCTTTCTTCCAAATGAGTATACTCAATTGTTTGTTAGCATACTTAAGGCATTTCTACATAACACCGCCCAGTTTGAATACCCTTCTTTAGACTGAACTCATGATCAACTGGAGAAAGCCATGATGAGTTTATGGTGATCTTTACATGCTGTGGGTTAGAGTTGTATTCATGACCCATCAAACTACAGGTAGTCCTTGACCTACAACAGTTCATTGAGTGACCATTCAAAGTTACAACAGCACTGAAAAAAGTTACAACAGCACTGAAAAAAGTTACAACAGCACTGAAAAAAGTTACAACAGCACTGAAAAAAAGTAACTGATGACTGTTTTTCACAGTTATAACCTTTGAAGCATCCCCATGATCATGTGATCAAAATTCAGATGCTTGGTTCTCAAATTAGAAGACATTGTTCCTTATGCCCTCCTCCTTAATGTCACCAAAATTCTCCTCTACTTTAAGAAAAGAAAAAATTACCTGGAGACCTTCTTCATCTTCTGATGCCCTCCAGCTGTGAAAGAGTTCTACCATGATTCATGGCCAGTATGATCAAAAATGCCCTTTTTACAACCCTGTAATCCCTTAATTTGGTGTAGAGTCAGGGCGACGGGATGGGACTGAGCATTTACTGGCCAGATGCCCTTCCTGACACCAGGTGGAGTTCGCAGCAGATATTTTTCTTTGAGCCCTAGGCGAGAAATACCTGCCGTTACCTAGGATTGAACTCTCAACCTTCCAAATGGGAGGTGAGTGTCTTCACCACTAAGCCATCCTGCCACTCATGACAAGTATGATCAATGGACAAATAATCATATATCTTAGAATTGAAGAGAATGAAAATGCTGGAGGGCCTCAGCTTTAGTAAGAAGTGGAGAAAATGACCCACAAAATTCATCCAATGGCCTCTTGGAATTGAATTTTATCAGTGTTGTGGCCCGCCAGTGGCCGGCTGAGCTGGCAGCAGATTCAGATAGTCAGGAGGTTGGGGAGGAACATGGGCAAGTCCTGGAGTCTGGAGAAGGCTCTGATGAGGGCTCTGTGCCGGTGGCAAAGAGGGGGCCAGAACCATATGCCAGTTATCAGCTGCCTTCAGAGTCAGACATCAGTGAGGCAGATGGACAACTATAGCCTGTTCCCAGTGTGCGCATGTGCAGAGTTGCCAGACGAAGGGAACAGCTAAAGAACAGGGGTTGACTTGGGAGTAAGGCCACAGGTGGATGATGAATGGCCCCTCCCAAAGGAATTAAAAGAGGAGCAATAGGGGAGTGGAGTTTGCAGGAGACAATTCATTTGCATAATTGGTTTGTGACTCTCCGGGACTCCTTGCCAAGTTTTGCAGATATCGGTCTGTCAGCTCTCCAAGCCAGATAAGGTCTGTGACTGTAAATTCTCCCTTGAAAGACTTTCCTGGATGTGAATGAGCAGAATGCACAGTCAATTAATAAAAGGGGTTTTTGTTGGGATAAGGAGTTTGCTTCATGCTCTTGGGAAGCCTCGATCAGAAGAACCAGTCCCATTCTTGTGGACCATTTGATTGATTCTATTGTCATTTCTACCTTTTGTGAAGGAACCTACGTGATGACAGTGACGGCCAATGATGCTGATGACGGCACCACAGCAAATGGGATGGTGAGGTACCGCATTGTGACTCAAACACCCCAAAGTCCATCCCAGAATATGTTTACCATTAACAGCGAGACTGGAGATATAGTGACAGTGGCAGCAGGACTCGACCGAGAGGTAAGAGAGCAACTTCTTTGATTGACAAATTAAGCAGTTGTTACTCCCCATTCATAGCTACAGGTAGTCCTTGATTTAACAACCATTCGTCTGGTGATTGTTTGAAATTAACAGCACTGAAAAACTGTTGTTTATAATCATTTTTTAAAGCCACGGTGGCGCAGTGGTTAGAGGGCAGTACTGCAAGCTACTTCTGCTGACTGCCGGCTGCCTGCAATTTGGCAGTTCAAATCTCACCAGGCTCAAGGTTGACTCAGCCTTCCATCCTTCCGAGGTCGGTAAAATGAGGATCCTAGATTGTTGGGGGCAATAGGCTGGCTCTGTAAAGAGCTTAGAAGGGGCTGTAAAACACTGTGAAGCAGTATATAAGTCTAAGTGCTATTACTTTTCCTTCCTTCCTTCCTTCCTTCCTTCCTTCCTTCCTTCCTTCCTTACTTACTTACTTACTTACTTACTTACTTACTCCCTTCCCTTCCCTTCCCTTTCCTTCCTTCCATAGTGCAGTGGTTAGAATGCAGTACTGCAGGCTACTTCTGCTGACTGCTGGCTGCTGCCTGCAATTTGCCAGTTCGAGTCTCACCAGGCTCAAGGTTGACCCAGCCTTCCATCCTTGGGTAAAATGAGGACCCAAATTGTTTGGGGCAATAGGCTGACTCTATAAACTGCTTAGAGAGGGCTGTTAAGCACTGTAAAGCAGTATATAAGTCCTAATGCTGTTGCTAATTTTGACATGACCATTGCAGCATTCCCCGTGATCATGTGATCAAAATTTGGAGGCTTGGCAGCTGGATCATATTTATGACCCTTGCTGGTTCCCAAGGTCATGTGATCCCCTTTTACAACCTTCAAACAAGCAAAGTCAATGCGGATGCCAGATTCACTCAACAACCATGTTGCTTTCTTAACAGCTGCAGAGATTCACTTAACAACTATGACAAGGAAGCTTGTCAAAGGGGGCGAAACTCATTTAACAACTTGCTAACTTACTTGCTAACTCTTAACTAACAACTAACAGATATTTTGGGCTTATTTGTGATCGTACGTTGAGGACTATCTTTATTTATTTCCTCTCCAAAATAGATTAACTCGGTCTGTACAAGGCAGTGGTGGGATTCAAATAATTTAACAACCAGGTCTCTGCCCTAATGACCAGCTGGGTAGGCGGGGTTCAGTGGTCATATGATTGGGTGGGCATGGCCAACTCAATGTTACTCACATTGATGGGCGCTTCACCTTAGCTGTTACAATATAATTAAGGGTTAACCGGAGAGGCAGTTTCTGTAAGCAGGGCAATAAAGATGAGGCTAGAAACACCAGAATGTTTTCTTCCTGCCTTCCTTACAGGATTAGCCCTGTAAATTGGAAAAAAAAAATAAGATTTTTCCAATAACCGGTTCTTCAAACTGCTTAGAAAGTTAACAACCGGTTCTCCCCGAATAGGTGCGAACTGGCTGAATCCTACTACTGGTACAAGGGGTCTTGTGGAAGCGTAGTCTCAAATAAGAATATTTAAAATTCCAATGTTGCCTTTAAGCAAATGTGTCTTTTAGGTTTGTTTGCACTTTTTTGTTCTTTTTTGATTTTCTTTACTGTGTTTTATCATCTCTTAAGTTTTCATTTCAATGAAGAAGCCAGAAAGGTCAAATAAAAAATAGATAATAACTGAGCATCCCTGTGGCTTTCAATCCATCCTCCCTGCCCACAGTCCGGCACATGCTTCAAGTGCTTCAAAAAAGCCCGAGTATAGCCTAATCTATTTGAAGATTAGGAGCATATGGCACACTGCATATGCTCTTTTAAATTGGGATTGTCTGCCAATTAAGTATTTATTCTTTGTACTCAGGCAGTAAAGCCTGAACGAAATAATCGGCTAACCTACATCTGTGGATTTTAACTGTATTTCATTGTTGCGGAATGATGGAGCAAACAATTTGCTAGTAGAGGAATAGCAATAGATGCAAAACAATTCCTTCGTTCCTCCTGCTTGTCTTCTGCTCTTTGTTTCCTAGTCATTGATTTGCCTTTTGATGCTTTCTGCTACTTGATCCACCATCTTGGAATCTCACCCAATAAGCAATCAAGAGATATCAGAGGTATCCGTTGATCGCTTATCTCATAAATGGCAATTAAATCCAGGTGGCAAGAACGTTAAGGGAACAAAACTGTTCAAAATGTTCTTAAGCTTTCCATCTTAATGAACTCAGTATAAATTGAAGGTTGGAAATTCCTCTTGCAGTTTTCCAAGGTTCCTTCCAATGTTCACAATTGAAACCTCTTTTATTAATTGACTATGAATTCTGCTCATTCACATCCAGCAAAGTTTTTCAAGGGAGGATTTACAGTCACAGACCTTATCTGGCTTGGAGAGCTGCCAGGCCGATATCTGCAAAACTTGGCAAGGGGTCCCAGAGAGTCAACGAACCAATTAAGCAAATTAATTATCTCCTGCAAACTCCACTCCCCTCTTTTATTTCCTCTGGGAGGGGCCATTCATCATCCACCTGTGGCCTTATTCCCAAATCGACCCCTGTTCTTCATCTGGCAACTCTATGCATGCACACACTGGGAACAGGTGCCAGCTGTTCATCTGCCTCACTGATGTCTGCCTCTGAAGGCAGCTGATAACTGTCAAGACATCTCTGGCCCTCTCTCTGCCTCTGAGCCTCATCAGAGCCTTCCCCAGACTCCAAGATAGCCCATGTTCCTTCCCAACTTCCTCACTGTCTGAATCTGCTGCCAGCTCCGCTGTCAGCTGGCGGGCTACAACACTTCCTTCTCACTTTTCCTATGGTGCTTGGCATTGTTAATTCTCACAGTTTTTTAAAAATTTCAGTTTGCCTGTTGTGTTTCTGTTGTTTCTTCTTCTTCTTCTTCTTCTTCTTCTTCTTCTTCTTCTTCTTCTTCTTCTTCTTCTTCTTCTTCTTCTTCTTCTTCTTCTTCTTTGTTTTCGACTTCTTCTTTCTTCCTTCTCCACCTTCCCTTCCCCTCCCTCACCCTCTTCCCCCTTCTGTTCCTCTTCTTTCCTTTCTCTCTGTCTCCCCCTCTCTTCTTTCTTCCATTTCTCTTTCTCCTTCCCATTTTTCTTACATTTTCTGACCAAGTTACATCCTGATTTTTCTTTTTGTAATCAGCATGTCCTGTTTTCCCTATCCTAAAACCAGAGGTCACAAACAGAAGGGGGGGAGGAATTAAGTTTCCTTTTTCGGGATTTCCAGAATCCTGCCTTTCAAAGTTTGAAAGCCATAGATCTGAAGAGCCCAAACTGATGAGCATGGAGAAGCTTATCAAAAAGTCCCTCTTTTTCACAGGGGCCTAGCAAGTTGTGGCAAAGCCTCTGCCCTCCTCCCCCTCTCTCCCATTTTTCTCCTCTCCCATCAGCTTCTCTGCTTGATTCATTCAAACACCTCAGGCTGATGTTTGCTTGGAGGGATGCATGAAGGTTTGAAGAAGCTCCAAGCTGCTTTGGGGCTTCCCAACACTGCCTTACGGCAGAGATAGATGCCCAAATTCTGCCTCCAAGCAGGTTGGCACTGCTGGTCACTGGTGGATTCAGAGAACTTGAGGGAAATATCAGCTGCAAGTCTGCAGCCAAGAGCGAGTGACTTGTCAGTAAGATTTGGAGGTGACAAGGAAGATGGATGCCAGGTACTTGCCCAAAGCAGATTTTCCCAGCTGCATTTGACCTTCCAGCAGGAGAGTTGGCTCAGACTGGGCCGGTAGGACGAAGGTGCTAGATATGAAAAGGAGCTGAAAAAAAGGAGCCATGATATTGGCTTCATCTCCAGTGTCAGCTGATTTAGCACGCATGTTATTTTATAGTTCTTGTTGCGCCAAAAACTTCTTGTCTCCTGAGATTTGGAGCAACGAAACAACTGTTTTCTTTGGTTTAGCAAAATTCAGCAACTATGGCTTGATCTTCCCTTTAAAATGTTATTTGGGGCAATGGCTGGATTAGCAAGAGCAAGAACATTTAGACTTGTATACTGCCCCATTTACAGCACTCTCTGGGCAGTTTACAATGAAGATGTATTATTTGCATATGGGTCCCAACCTCAAAAGAATGGAAGTCTGCGTCAACCTTGAACAGGTCAGAATTGAACTGCTGGCAATGGGCAGAATTAGCCTGCAGTACTGCACTTTAAATCACTGTGCCACTAGGGCTCCTTGATTGGAATAGGCTAATCTCAAGGGTGGGCTTCAAAAATTGCAGCAATGGGTTTGCTGCCCTTCTGCTGGGTGGGTGGCCATAGTGGGCATGGCCTAGTTGGCCTCCTGCACCACGGCTGAGTGGGGGGCATTTTTCACCCTCATCAGGCTCCAGAGGCTTTCTTTGAGTCTCTGGGAGGGCAAAAACTGCTTCCCTTGAGCTCCAGAGGCCCTCCAGAGGCCGGAAACAGGCATGTTTCTGAATTTCCAAAACCTCTGGTAGGCCCGTTTCCTCCCCCTCCCCCGAGCTTCCATGTGGGCCCGGCACTTACCATATTTTTGGAGTATAAGACACACTGGAGTATAAGACACACCAAGATTTTGAAGAGGTAATTTTTTTAAAAAAAAGGTTTTGCACTGTGCCCTAGTGGCACAGTGATTTAAAGTGCAGTACTGCAGGCTAATTTTGTGAAAAACGGGGCATGCAGAGAGTTTAAGAAGCCACCTGCAAAGTGCTCCTGGTGGCTGGGAGGGCCAAAAATGAGCAAACTGGCCCCTTTTTCACGAAAATGGACCCATTTTTTGCAAAAAGGTGGGGGCATGCATAGCCTTTAGGAGGCTTGTCGAGTGTCCTGGGGGATGAGGGGGGCAAAAATGAGCAAAAAATGGCCCATTTTTCTCTCATTTTTGCCCTCCCCAGCCCCCAGGAGCACTTTGCAGGCCTCCCAAATACTTTGCACATCCATTTTTCTGAAGGGGGGGTTCAGGAGGCCAAAAATGCCGTATTCAATGTGTAAGGTGCACCCAGATTTTCACCCTCTTTTGGGGGGGAGGTGTGTCTTATACTCCGAAAAATACGGTACCTGGTATGATGTATGGGCCACGTGGAGACTCCTGGGAGGTGGCTGGTGGGGTGGGAGGGGTGGGCATGGGTGTGGCCAGCCAGGGGTGGCATTTGGGGTATGCCCAACTGATCAGAATCCTAGCTAGATAATTGCCCGAACCCATGCGAACTATCAGGAGCTCACACCTGGCTAACCTCATTTAAATACACTATCTTTATACACTACTTTAGTCGATCAAAATGTGTGACCTTTCATAACCATAACCAAACAAATCATGTAGCTTCAACAAAACCAATTCCAGGGAGGCAGTTGCTCTGAAAAAATATGGAAGCATCTGAAGCATCAGGACAGGCGATGCCAGAACTAGGGCCAAGGTCTTTAAGTGGGGAGTGGCCACTGTGACTATAGGACACCAGAATAAACAGTAACACATATACTTTGAGAATGTTTCCTCGGGAAATTTCAAGGGACCTGGGACTTTTCACAGCCAGGATCAAACTCACAATCTCCTGATTGTGAGGCCTTCTTTAGATATTGCTCTATAACTTCTATCCTAGCCAAACCCAAATCCTGCAGCTGTTCTTCATATAGTTTAGTCTCCAGGCTTTCCATTATCTTAATTGCTTTTCCCTGGGCTTTTTCCAAAGTCTCAACATAAATATCTGGAATATCATCAGCCTGGGAGAGGAATCACATGGATCTCTAGGAGGAAATGACACCCTAACAAAGAAGGGACACTTCCTAGACATCAATAGATTGTTTTGGTCTATTAATGGAGAGGACATGAAGTGCACCAACTCTGCCCAGATTTACTACATAGAATGAAAAAAACAAAATGTTAAAAAGTTACGATCTTTAGGTAGTTCCTTAGCAAACACATCTAAATTATATTAAAGTAACCAAAATATCTTTACAATCTCCAGTGCATGTCACAACTTTTGAGAACCTCTCAAGTTTGGAATTATACTCCCCTCCCCACCAGCACCACGTAACGGAGTGAGCTCCTGTTATTTGTCCCAACTTCTGCCAACCTAGCAGTTCGAAAGCATGAAAAAATGCAAGTTGAAAAATAGAGACTACATTTGGTGGGAGGGTAACAGCGTTCCGTGCACCTTCGGCATTTAGTCATGCCGGCCACATGACCACGGAGATGTCTTTGGACAACGCTGGCTCTTTGGCTTTGAAACGGAGATGAGCACCGCCCCCTAGAGTCAGGAACGACTAGCACATATGTGCGAGGGAAACCTTTACCTTTACGTTTAATGTTTGGAAATTGAAAGTTGAAAAATTAGATATGCCCTAAATTTTCAGTAGGCAGAAACAGGTAGTCCTGTATCTCCGTTCATTTAGTAACTGTCCAATGTTCTGATGGACCTATCTGATGGAGAAGGGGGTTAATTACAACCCAGAATTAAAATTGGACACTCGACAACCACACTTACAGTTGTTTGCACATGACTTCATTTCACAATGGTTTTGCTGAAAACCAGCATTTGTTTCTGGTTTGTGAGCCACAAAAAAAGATCCTGAAATCAGTTCAGTTATATAACTGTCCCATTTTACGACTGTTATGAGTTACAATCCCAAAATGGGCATGCTCTATTACAGTTGTAATTTGAGTTCTACCTCTAGCTAGATAGATAACGAGGCCCTACTGCAAATTATTCTTCAATATTTAATACTTTTCACCTTTCCATCTTTCCTCAGCGTATAAAGTCCTTTTGAGATTTCTCCTTAAATGTTCTGCCTCTTCTCTCTTTGACTTAAAGAGGAGTCACCCGAACTTATCTCTGACATTCCAGATAAGAAAGCCAAGAGAGATCAAAGCAGTGGTATAAACAACTAGTTTTCAAAGCTATCTCACCTGACTCCTACTAATCGGATGTAAATATAGTTACACAGCTCTGTGACCATTTACTTACCATGGCTGTGCTTAATTGAATGGATCCCCAAGGAAGATAACGATAATTGGACTCCACTTCATAAAAATTATTAAAGGTTTGCAACAGACTGATTTTAAGCTCCATGCTCACACAGGGGTAAAAACAGCTAGAAGAGAAACAAAACAACATCCATCCCAGTAAACTAATGGAAGAAAAATATGGGGTTCTACTCAAGGACGCAAGAATTTAAACACATATCAAGAGCTACACTGAATAAGAAATCAAGTTTAAAGTGAGTTCAAAAATCAAACATTTGTATGAAAATACCGAAAGAGCAAAGGAGAGGTGAGGTTTGTTAAGGAATCTTTGAAGATAAAAGCTTAGTGAGGGCCTCACTAATACTCTGTAAAGCCTTAGTAAGACCACACCTACAGTACTACATCCAGTTTTGGTCACTACACTATAAAAAAAGATGTTGAGATTCTAGAAAAAGTGCAGAGAAGAGCAACCAGGATGATTAGGGGACTGGAGACTAAAACATATGAAGAACGGTTGCAAGAACTGGGCATGGCTAGTCTAATGAAGAGAAGGACCAGGGGAGACATGATAGCAGTGTTCCAATATTTGAGGGGCTGCCACGGAGAGGAGGGGGTCAGGCTATTTTTCAAAGCACCCAAAGACAAGGAATAATGGATGGAAACTGAACAAGGAGAGATTCAATTTAGAAATAAGGAGAAACTTTCTGACAGTGAGAACAATCAACCCATGGAACATAAGGTGCTTTCGGAAGTTGTGGGAGCTTCATCACTTCAGACTTTCAAGAAGAGACTGGACTGCCATTTGTCAGAAATAGTGTAAGGTCTCCTGCTTGGGAGGGGGATTGGACTAGATGACCTACAAGGTCCCTTCCAACTCTGTTTACCTGTCTGTCTGTTTGTCTGCCTCAAGAATGAATTATGTGGATTTACTGGGGAAACACGGACCCAGATTTGAGAGAGTGACAAAGATGAAAATAAATAATACTGTCCACCCAGTGATTTATTTTAATTATTTAATTTTATTAACAGTTTAGCTGGACTCCAAACTATCCCATGTGATCACCATTTGCCACCTTCTCAGTTGGCTTCCAAAAAGCAGAGCTAATGGAGGAATTGACAATGACTATGTGATTCATTTAACAAGTGCAGTGATTTTTACAACTGTGGGGAAAAAAAGTTGTACAATTGGGCCCAACTCCTAAATCTTGCTTAACCATGAAAATTCTGGCCACAATTGTAGTTGTAAGCCAAGGATTTTCTGTGTAATATTTGTCGGCTTTTTCAGATTCTAAGATAAACTTTATAAAGTTTAATCCTAAATATAGGCCTTTATTACAAATTTGCAAGCCATGTTTAATCATTGGAGTCCAATGGAAGGCGATGCTAATATTTTGTTAATGAACTTCTAAGGAAATTGGATAAGTGGCATTTTCCTTATTTGTTTATGTAGGCAATATTTCTAACCATTCAATTAAAAAAGACAATTCCGGGACAATAGAGAAATAACAGGAATAGTAGTAATAACAATAATCTATAAGCAATTGTAATCCCCAAATGAAAAAGAAATACTTCCAGATCCGCAATAGATTACAAGATTAAAACACATCTACACTCAGGGCAACAATTAAATGATGTGCCCCAGATGACAAAATAACAATAATGTATAATAGCTAAAAGCAGAATTTAAATACATGCACACAATTGAAACACTTTCCATTATAATTTAAGAAATGAGATTTTTTTTAAAGTATTTGTCTCAAAACAATACAAAGATCTTTACGTGAGCAAACGAAAAATGTTTCTAAGGGAGGAGCCACATATATTCCCCATTGGATTTTGGACTACAATTTCCATACTATGCCTTACTATGCCTTAATTAAAATGAATCAAATAATTCAGAAACAGTAGATAATTAAGATAATTATCAATACAATTACATTAGATAATTAATTAATTTATTTATATAATTTATAGATTGCCTGACTCAACAACTTTGGGCAGCTTACAATTTAAAGTTAGTTGATTTTTTGTAAGCCACGTAGAATCACTGAGAGTGAGGAATGACCATATAAATTCTGATATAGATAGATAGATAGATAGATAGATAGATAGATAGATAGATAGATAGATAGATAGATAGATAGATAGATAGATAGATAGATAGAATAATTCAGGGGGGATGTTAGGAGTGTTTCACCCTCACAGTATTTTTTTTCCAGAGAGTAAGTTATCTGTGTACCAAGTTTGGTTGAAATTGCTTGAGGCGTTCCCCAGTTATGCTGGAATACACACACACACAAACATACACACACACACACACACACACACACACGGAGGGAGGGAGGGAGGGAGGGAGAGAGTGTCTGTTGGTTATTTTAAAGG
The DNA here is from genome assembly GCF_051295495.1 of Thamnophis sirtalis. Classification (NCBI taxonomy): domain Eukaryota; kingdom Metazoa; phylum Chordata; class Lepidosauria; order Squamata; family Natricidae; genus Thamnophis; species Thamnophis sirtalis. The sequence goes on from NW_028261387.1 coordinate 87,118,476, forward strand.
TTTGTATTTGTAGTTCTTGTGTTTCCCTTCCCCTCTTGGGTTTGTGAGCCACCCTGAGTCCCCTTGGGAATAGGGCGGCATATAAATAAAACGAAACCTGAAACCTGAAACCAGAGGGAGGGAGGGAAGGGGAGAGAGAGAGAGAGAGAAAGAGAGAGAGAGAGAGAGAGAGAGAGAGAGAGAGAGAGAGAGAGAGAGAGAGAGAGAGAGATTTTAATATATATGTAGAAGATCTATAATCTTTGAATTCTCTTTCATAGTCATTTTTTTCCTTAAATCGGTGCCATTTCCTCTTATTTCTAACTTACATCCTGACCTTAGCTGAAGGCACAAGAAGTTCAACATTAATTGTTTATGATGAACTGAAAACCTCTAAGAGCAGCAATTATTGTGGTATATTAGCCCTGGTAGCATTTAACTCTGCAAGCCCAAGCAATAAAAATATTAATACAAAGGTTTTAGATGTTAATATGGCCAAATACAATGACTAACATAATCAAATTATTGTAATTATTCCACTAGGAAATTTATCCATATTATCATAGCAAGCTTTTCTTGCAAAGAAAACAGCTGATTAACCCTAAACTGAATTTTGCTGTCTTAAGATTTCACTATAAACTTGAAGTCTAATGTTACTATAGAACATGTAGAAACATTGTCATCTTATTTCATTTGGATATTGTCATTATATGCTGACATAACCTTTAATAGCATGCTATTGTAACAAGTAATGTCACTCATTAGCGAAAGGTTTTCTTTTATTAACCCAGGTTAATATTGTTGGAAATGGATTCTGTAGCTTCAAGTGAATTAATTATGATAATACACAGACAAGAATTGATAAGAAAGGATGGACGTGAAGAAGACAAAAGCAGCTGTAAAAAATTAGATCTCTCACGTCCTTCCCTCATTTTTTTCCAACCTGGACCACGAAGATCAGATCTAATGGAATTAAATTATAAGCATAGTGTTTGTAACGAGGCAGGACCTAAAATTCATAACACAACACAGAACATAGAAACACATATATTCTACTTATTTTATTTTATTCCATTATTTCTTCATTATTCTATTCCTAGTCCTATTCTATTCCTATTCTATTCCTATTCTATCCCTCTTCTATTCCTATTCCTATTCTATTCTATTCTACTTATTTTATTTTTTTATTCCATTCCATTATTTCTTCATTATTCTATTCCTATTCTATTCTATTTTATTCTATTCTATTTTATTCTATTCTATTTTATTCTATTCTATTCTATTCTACTTATTTTATTTTATTCCATTCCATTATTTCTTCATTATTCTGTTCCTAGTCCTATTCTATTCTATTCTACTTATTTTATTTTATTTTATTCCATTCCATTATTTCTTCATTATTCTATTTCTATTCCTATTCTATTCTATTCTACTTATTTTATTTTTTTATTCCATTCCATTATTTCTTCATTATTCTATTCCTATTCTATTCTATTTTATTCTATTCTATTTTATTCTATTCTATTCTACTTATTTTATTTTATTCCATTCCATTATTTCTTCATTATTCTGTTCCTAGTCCTATTCTATTCTATTCTACTTATTTTATTTTATTTTATTCCATTATTTCTTCATTATTCTATTCCTAGTCCTATTCTATTCCTATTCTATTCCTATTCTATCCCTCTTCTATTCCTATTCCTATTCTATTCTATTTTATTCTACTTATTTTATTTTTTATTCCATTCCATTATTTCTTCATTATTCTATTCCTATTCTATTCTATTTTATTCTATTCTATTTTATTCTATTCTATTCTAATTATTTTATTTTATTCCATTCCATTATTTCTTCATTATTCTATTCCTAGTCCTGTTTTATTCTACTTATTTTATTTTATTTTATTCCATTATTTCTTCATTATTCTTTCTATTCCTATTCTATTCTATTCTATTCTATTCTATTCTACTTATTTTATTTTATTTATTCCATTATTTCTTCATTATTCTATTCCTAGTCCTATTCTATTCCTATTCTATTCCTATTCTATCCATCTTCTATTCCTATTTCTATTCTATTCTATTCTATTCTATTCTATTCTATTCTACTTATTTTATTTTTTATTCCATTCCATTATTTCTTCATTATTCTATTCCTATTCTATTCTATTTTATACTATTCTACTTATTTTATTTTATTCCATTCCATTATTTCTTCATTATTCTATTCCTAGTCCTATTCTATTCTATTCTACTTATTTTATTTCATTCCATTCCATTATTTCTTCATTATTCTATTCCTATTCGTATTCTATTCTACTTATTTTATTTTATTCCATTCCATTATTTCTTCATTATTCTATTCCTATTTTACTTTATTATTTTATTTTATTTATGAAGTGTGTCAACCTCTTTATGGGACATTTAATAGTTTATTTCCCAAGCAACAGAATTTGATGGAGGCCCCTGCTAAATACCAACCCCAGCTATTAATATTCAAACACATTTCAGTCAAATGGTATTTTCTGCAGATCTCCCAATGCATCATTGCTGCTAGTCTATGCAACCTTCTTGCAGCAGCTAACTTGGTGGCACAATGTTTCTTTGCTATAAATTTGAACTGCATGGCTGCCAAGGGTCAGCCCTCTCACACTGGGCAGCTTCCCACAGGTTAGAAACAAACCAATAAAATCCATTTTAAAAAATCAATACACAAACATAAAAACAGTCCATAATCAATTTCAGAACAGAAAATTGCGATCAGCAACAGAATTCCATCTACGTCAGCTCAGCACAGCCGTTGTAAAAGCTTCCTACTCTGGCTGCACCCCCAGACCCTGCAGCAGAGCCTCATCTTCAGGGTCTTTCTAAACATTGGGAGGGTTGGAATCAATTTTGGGGGAGGGGTTGACTTTTCACAGGGCAGATGCACAGCAGAAAAGACTCTCTTCCCAGATCCACTAAAATAATGGCATTCATTTGCATATCATTTTTTCAATAGGAAAGCTGATTCTATTCTATTCCATTCTTCTTCCTTATTCTATTCTATTCTATTTATTCTATTCTATTCTACTCTTTTTCCTCATTCTATTCTATTTATTCTATTCTATTCCATTCTTCTTCTTCATTCTATTCTATTCTATTTATTCTATTCCATTCCATTCTTCTTCCTTATTCTATTCTATTCTTCTTCCTTATTCTATTCTATTCTATTTATTCTATTCTATTCCATTCTTCTTCCTCATTCTATTCTATTCTATTTATTCTATTCTATTCCATTCTTTTCCTTCATTCTATTCTATACTTCTTCCTTATTCTATTCTATTCTATTTATTCTATTCTATTCCACTCTTTTTCCTCATTCTATTCTATTCTATTTATTCTATTCCATTCTATTCTTCTTCCTTATTCTATTCTATTCTATTCCATTCTTCTTCTTCATTCTATTCTATTCTATTTATTCTATTCCATTCCATTCTTCTTCCTTATTCTATTCTATTCTTCTTCCTTATTTTATTCTATTCTATTTATTCTATTCTATTCTATTCCATTCTTCTTCCTTATTCTATTCTATTTATTCTATTCTATTCCACTCTTTTTCCTCATTCTATTCTATTCTATTTATTCTATTCCATTCTATTCTTCTTCCTTATTCTATTCTATTCTATTCCGGGGTGAAATGCTACCAGTTTGGGCGGGTTCGGCCGAACTGGTAGTAAAAAATGCTATCATTTCGCCCGAAACGGTAGTAAAAAAAAAATGCTTTAAAAAAGTTTTTTAAAAAGTTTTGATGATAAGCTGTGCGACAATCAGCTGTGCCACATGATTTATAATCACTGGAAAGCAGGAAACTCTAGTTTCTAGCTAATCTAAATCACACGGCACAGCTGTTCCCCCCACCCCGCAGACTCAGAAAAGGCTTCTTAATCCCTTTTCAGTGCTGTGCAGTAGCTCCTGTGGTGCACATGCAAACTGGTAGCAAAGCAAACTGGTAGGAGACTTCAGAGCATTTCATCCCTGTTCTATTTATTTTTTAATCTTCATTGGATGATGGACATGTGTTTATCTCTATGAATGTTTAACCTCACTTACTGATGATTGACTCACTTCCTGTGCTGGGATGATGATTGATGATGAACATGATGGTACAATACAAATTACAGGTAGGCCTCGGCTTACCAGTGACCAAAGTTACATCAGACCCCAAAAAGGGGGAGTTATGACCCACATTTGTGGAGATTCTCAGTCATCCAGATCCTAGTTGTCTCAAAGGTGCTTTTTCCAAAGAGAGCTGGACTTTTTTCCTTGAGGAAGAAGAAAAGGTTTCACTTCTTATCCAGGAAGCTTCTTGGAGGAGAATTTTTTTTTTCAAAGTTCAAAAGTTTTATTTCTTTTAAGACAAACATTTCATCATTCCTCAATCAGTAAGACATCGAAGTACATTTTTTTGTATGTCAATATAATTCTAGTTTACCACCAAATTCTTGTCTAGCCTAATATATACCCTCCCTCCCTCCACCCTCCCCCCAACCCCCCTCCTCCTCCCCCCCCCGACTTCCCAGAACCCGTACACGGTATGGATTTCTAACAAACACAGTCTAAAATCTATTGAGAAAAAAAAAAAAGAAATTAATAACATTCTACATTGACCTTAGCTTCTTCTTGCTGAACTAACTTTAAACAATTTAAATCATTTCTGATCTTAAGCATAGGCTAACTGGAGTTTCTTGGTCCCGTATTTATTTTGTATATAGTCAATCCATTTTTTCCAGTCTCGTTTATGTCTCTCATTTGAGTGATCTTTAAGATGTGCCGATATTTTAGCCATCTCGGCTAAGTTTGTAACTTTCAATGTCCATTCTTGAGTTGTAGGCAAGTCTTCCTTCTTCCAGTATTGCGCCACCAACAGTCTTGCTGCCGTTATTAGGTGCAGAACCAAGTTAGTCTCTACCGCTTCTTGGAGGAGAATTGATGTCGAGAAGTGAAATATTTTCTTCTTCCTGCTCAAGGAAAAAAAATCAGTCCAGTTGCTTTTTGAAGAAAAAAACCACCTTGAGACAATTTATAATCCACTTCCTTTGAACTCTGGTGCTGGAGAAGACTCCTGCGAGTCCCTTGGACTGCAAGGCGATCAAACTGGTCAGTCCTGGAGGAGATCAACCCTGACTGCTCTTTAGAAGGCCAGATCCTGAAGATGAAACTCAAGTACTTTGGCCACCTAATGAGAAGGAAGGACTCACTGGAGAAGAGCTTTAAGCTGGGAACAATTGAGGGCAAAAGAAGAAGGGGACGACAGAGAATGAGGTGGTTGGATGGAGTCACCAAAGCAGTAAGCGTGAGTTTAAATGGACTCCAGAGGATGGTAGAGGACAGGAAGGCCTGGAGGAACGTTGTCCATGGGGTCACGATGGGTTGGACATGACTTCACAACTAACAACAACAACAAAATTCCTATGGTCAGTTTTCTCAACCCACCCACCCCCACATGTGCTCGTGTGACTGTATGTTGTGTGCTTATCAATCAGGATAAGCACACAGGACAATTAATCAGTGGAACAGAAGTTGTCTACAGAGGTTGTGGGTGCTCCATTACTGGAGGCTTTCAAGAAGAGACTGGACAGCTACTTGTCTGAAATTGTATAAGATTGCTCCTGGTTGAGCAAGGGTTGGACTAGAAGACCTCCAAGGTCTCTTCCAGCTCTATTCTGATTGAGTAATTGAGGTCTCTGGCTGCTGCTATGCTGCTCCTTCCCTTCCTAGAATCTTGATCGTTTGCTGCTTCATACAGAAGTTCGTTGGCTATCAAAAGGCAACTGTGTGAGACCCTTTTACAATCTTTTTGACATGGTTGTGGAGTTTTTTGAAGACAAGAATGCTTGGCTCAGTGGTGAACTCAAAGAGATCAGGCATGACATTGCTTATTTATCAGAACTATTTGCAAAGTACAATGAAGTGAATTTGCAGTTGCAAGGAAGTGAGGTCAACTTTATTAAGGCCAAATCTGTCATCTCTACGTTTATTTCAAAGTTAACTCTATTCAAGCGCAATATAGGCCGTCGCGAGCTATACCAATTTCCGAGCTTTTTCTGAGCTAGAAGAGAAAGGTGGGATACAAGATAACGATATTCAAGTTTTTTGTGACCATTTGGACCTGCTACATAAAAATATGTCTGAGCGATATCAGGATCTTCTTTTGACGGAAATTCCAGATTGGGTGATAAATCCATTTTCAGATACTGGGGAAGATGGGGTAGTGGAGGAACATCTCATATAGCTGCAAAATGACATTGAACTGAAGCCAAAGTTTAAGAAATCGTACCAAGAGTTTTGGTTACAGAAAGAAAATTCTGATCGCTATCCTGCACTATGGAGAGTGGTTAAGAAGCTCCTTGTTGCATTTCCAACATCATATATGGTGGAACGTGGCTTCAGTGTGATCATCCAACTTCTCTCCAAGCAAAGAAATCGACTCCAGATTACTGAACGTGGTGATTTAAGACTCCTGCTAAGTGACTTAAAACCAGACATTGGGAAACTGGTATCACTTCATCAAGCCCATCCATCACATTAAGAATTTACTGAACAGTGAAGTAGTTACTAAATTTTACTGAGTTTACTAAGTTACTAGTTACTAAGGTTGTTGATAAATGACTATCAGACTTTGAAAACCTGGTATCACTGAATCATGTTCAACAATTTTGTTGAATTAACATTAACTAAAAAGGTTTTTAAATTGGATTTTGAATAAACGTGCAATTAATTGTTACAGTTTTGAATTTTACTGTTACTAACTTCCTTCTGTCGTGCAAACTGCCCAGTCATATGACCCCCCCCAGCCAAGCCCATCAAGCCACACCCACAGAACCGGTAGTAAAAAAATTGAATTCCATCACTGGGTGGGGGGCACTGAGGATCAGTTTGTAGCACCATGCGGGCGGTGGACTGAAAAAGTTGGTTCCACCACAAAACCGCGGTAGACAAAAGCGTGCTTGACGAAAGCGCGTACGTGACGTCATCACAGCGTGACGCAAACATCACGCTGTGAGCGGTAAATTTAAAATTAAAGCGAAAACCTTACCCTAACCCCCCCAAACCTAACCCTAACCCTAACCCTAAACCTAACCCTTACCTTTATGTGAATCGGCTTGCTTTAATTTTATTTTAATTTTAATTTAATTTTTTTAAAAAAAAATTCATCGCGCTGCTGATGACGTCAGGTACGTGCTTTCGTCGAGCGCGCTTTTGTCGACCGCGGTTTTGACAGGTGACGGAAAAAGTTTGGGAACCACTGTTCTAGTCTAACCCCCTGCCTAGGCAGGAAACCCTATACTGTTTCAGACAAATGGCTATCCAACATCTTCTTAAAGACTTCCAGTGTTAGGGCATTCACAACTTCTGGAGGCAACTTCTGTTCCACTGATTAATTGTTCTAACTGTCAGGAAATTTCTCCTCAGTTCTAAGTTGCTTCTCTCCTTGATTAGTTTCCACCCATTGCTTCTTGTTCTACATTCAGGTGCCCTGGAGAATAGTTTGCCTCCCTCTTCTTTGTGGCAACCCCTGAGATATTGGAACACTGCTATCATGTCTCCCCTAGTCCTTCTTTTCATTAAACTAGACATACCCAGTTCCTGCAACCGTTCTTCATCTGTTTTAGCCTCCAGTCCCCTAATCATCTTTCTTACTCTTCTCTGCACTCTTTCTAGAGTCTCAACATCTTTTTTACATTGTGGTGACCAAAACTGGATGCAATATTCCAAATGTGATCTTACCTGGGCATTATAAAATGGTGTTAACACTCCACGTGATCTTGATTCTATCCCTCTGTTAATGCAAGCTCCCTTGGTTAGCTCATGGATTACTTAGAAGGGATTTAAGCAATTTCCCAACCAAATCTGGATGCTACAGTTTATGCCAAATTTATTTCTAAAAACCCCTTCACCTTCTTCTTCAGCTGGCTGCTTTTTGCCATTATTCAATAAATAAAATCCTGCTTGAATGCGAGGAAAGATGTTAAGTATGCAACTGGAAAGCTCTCCAGGTTTAAACATATTCTTGACAATTTAAATCTGCTCCCTCCTACCAGCCACTTAGAAGCCTTTCTATTTTAGTAGCATAATACTCATTCAATTTCAAGTTAGAGACAGTACTTGCGGCCACTCCAAATGGTTTTAAGTTTTCTTTTCATAAATTACATATCTCCTCTGCCCCAATCCCATTTGCCTCTCTAAAAGAATCATTTTATAAAGCTGTACCAGGTCAAGTGAAATAATTAAACCCAGGCTGGTTCCACTAATTAACTTAGCCATAGACCTTCGTTCCATGTAAAGATAGAATTAGTCTGTTAATTAACCCTTTGCAGTATGGAGATGGGAATGTTCAAGTAAGATCAACATTTCATATTAATAGCAATGGTGTTGCAAGGTGAAATGTTTTTCCTCTATTACTCTATGCAGCTGATGGAGACACTTCACTTTTAGATTAACACAGATCTTTAAAGTACAGATGCTGACTAACAACCATTCTTTTAGTAACCTCTTGAATAGCAATAGCATTTAGACTTATATAGGTTTGAGACTCCAGCGCCATGTGACGTGCGACAGGGTGAGTCCCCGTTTCTTGCTCCAGATCCTGCCCACCTAACAGTTCAAAAGTATGCTCATGCAAGTAGATAAACAGGTACCACTTCAGTGAGAAGGTAACAGCGTTCCATGAGCCTCAGTGTATACAGTCATGCTGGCCACATGACCATTTAGCATTGCTGGCTCTCTTGGCTAAGAAATGGAGATAGGCACTGCCCCCAGAGTCAGATATGAGCAGAAAGGTGAAACCTTTACAGTTGGACAGCATGCCCTAATATAAATCTACATTCATACAGAGAAGATGTAGCTGTAAGTGTCAGGCTAAATGTCTATGGAGATTCTCAGTCATCCAGGTCATGGTTGTCCCAAAGGTGCTTTTTCAAGAGGCAACTGGACTTTTTGGTTTTTCTTTGAAGACGTTGAAGTCTTCAGAGCTGAAGAAGCTTCTTGGATGAGAAGCAAAACGTCTTCAAAGAAAAACTAGAAAGTCCAGTTGCCTCTTGAAAAAGCACCTTTGGGACTATAGGTGTTGTCAGCGTCCCAAATATCATGCAGAATTAAATCAGAGTCCAAGGCAAAGCTATCCTTAAAGTTCCAATTTAATAAGACAGACATGTAGGTCTGTAGGTGAGAGTGATCCCTATTCAGATGGGGTTGCGTGCAGACTTGAAAAATATTGTACATTTTGTATCTTTAATAAGCATTTGATGAGTACAAATCAGCAAACAACACCAACACCAGGCGAGCTTAGACGGTTGCTTGAATGCACCCGCTAGATTTCCCTCTGTCCTGGTCAAGCACGTTGTGTGAATGTAGCCACAAAGTGAATTTGACAGAAGATCATACCACCTACCGTTTATCATCTCCATTAGTTCCTGATGGGTTGCGCAAAGCTAGTCTCACTAACAGAGATTTTGTCTTTTAAATAATACGCTCAAAATTTGCCACCTCCACCTACCAGCATGCTTAGGGAAACAGCTATTGTCCCTGTTCAGTGTTAATGTAAAAGAGACTACAATTTAAGACAGATGCACAAGAGAGAGAGAGAGAGAGAGAGAAAGAAATCATCAAAATGAAAACTGATGAAAAGCAGGCAATTTTAATCACTTGAATGAAAGCACACTGTGTTTAATGCTCCTTCTGCTATAGTTTTAGGATGTACAGTATTTCACAAAACAAGGAACAAGTAGGATTATATTTTTTTAGGCAGCCCATTTTCTTGCTATTATATTCCAGTGCATTCCAAATAGTTCTCGATTTATGACCATTCATTTAGTGACAATGGCACTGAACAAAGTGACTTCTGACTGATCCTCGCACTTACGTCTGTTGCCTAGTGTCGTCGTGGTTGGATTTGGTCATTTAGGAACCAACATATATTTACAGTGGTTGCGGCTTCTTGGGTCACGTGATCAACATTTGCAAACTTCCTTGCTAATTTCCAACAAGCAAAGTCAACGGGGGAACCTGGATTTGCTTACTGACGTCATGATTCATGAATGACTAGTGATTCACTTAATGACTACAGCAAAACAAAGATTTGCCTTCATAGAAACTCTTCCTCCTGCCCTTCAGAGCCATTCCCTGTGCCTCCACGTGTAAGCATTCTCTCATTCTGCATTTAGTAATTTCTCTTTTTTTGTCAAATTAAACATTACTTTTGGGGTGGCCTTAGAAGATTTCACAGTTCACTTACAGCCTAGGGCCTCTGGTGATGTACCTTTTCTTAAACCTTCTGCTCTTCTCATCTCCTTAATAGAAGAACAGAGTTGGAAGGGACCTTGGAGGTCTTCTAATCCAATCTCTGCTGCAGCAGGAAACGCTATAAAATGCTATATAATGGCTAGCCTTTTCGTCGTCGCATGCTGAAAGCGCATCTTTAATGCAATGTGTGCATGATCACCACCACCCCTCCCCCCTGCCCCCCTACGTATGCATGCAGACATACCCCCATGCTCCATTTTGGACCTAGTAGGCCTCCCTGCAGCCTCTGGGGACCACACACACCCACAGTTCCCCTTGTCCCCTGCACATGTGCGCATGACACCCCCATGCATGCACGCATGTCTCCCGCCTGTGCTTTCCCACACACACATGCATGTGCGGCAGAGATCCACACACGCATGTGCGGCAGAGACCCAAAAATCAGTTGGCCAGTGGGAGGCGCACAAGTGTTGGAGCTCAGCTGGGGCAACAGCTTGCATGCCCACAGATAGGGCTCTTTGTGCCACCTGTGGCATGAGTGCCACAGGTTCGCCATCATGGCCTTATACCATTTCAGATAAATGGTTGTTCAATCTCTTCTCAAAAACCTCCATCGATGAAGCACCCACAACTTCTGGAGGCAAGCCATTCCACAGATTAATTGTTCTAACTGTCGCAAAATCCCTCCTCGGTTCCAGGCGGCTTCTCTGTTTGGTTAGTTTCCAACATTGCTTTTTGTCTGGCCTTCAGGTACTTTGGAGAATAGGTTGACCCCCCTTCTTCTTCTCATCCACCCACCCCCCTCAAATATTGGCATACTCCCCTAGTCCTCCTCTTCCCTAGACTAGACATATCCTCGGCTCCTGTCATCTAAGATAATGAGGACAAATACTGTTCTTAACCTCTTTTATATGAATTAGTAATCTGTTTGAAGGCCAGGGTGCTTGTTGGGTATCCTAAAACAGGGGCCTCCAACTTAGGCCACTTGAAGCATGGCGGACTTCAACTCCCAGAATTCCCCAGCCAGCATAAGCTGGCTGGGGAATTCTGGAAGTTGAAGTCCACCAGGCTTCAAACGGCCTAGGTTGGAGGCCCCTGTCCTCAAAGATGCTCTCATTTGCTTCCTCTGTCTCTGTAGCGCATTTGCAGCAATGCTTTCCATATTGCCATCAGCCTCTTTCCCATTCTTCACTTTCTGCATGCTGACAGCGGGAAAGCGAGCCTTCTTCCTCCTCCTCCTCCTCCATTGCCAGGAGCAAGCTTTGCGGAGAGAAAATGACAACCAGATGTTCACAGCAGGATGGCAAACGGGCACCAGCAAAGTCTTGGCATAACAGTTTATCCTTCTAAGTGAACTGGCTCCTGTGGAGCCGATCAAGATGTCTCCTCCTCTGGGTAGAAGTAGCCAGAAACAGCACGCCTTAATTGCGACGACGCAGCTGTCTATCAAGATGGCTTCAGTATCATATACCTCAGCTTCCCTGGCGACGAAGAAATGGCTACAGGCTGCCCAGGACAAGAACAATTTTAATTTGGTTTTTTTAAAAAAAACAGAGACAGACAGTCCATTTTTCCCCCCACATAACTTACTTGCTATAAAACAAGTGAGTGAGGACACAAGGCCAGGAAAGCAGGCCTTAATTAAGACCTCGATAAACCTAGTTGAAAGAAGGCAGGGGCATTTTAAAGGCTGCAGTGTTTCTCTTGGAAGGTTTTTGTTGATCAATTTTCGGAATTGATCAGCACCACATGTTATTTTCTGTGTTCAGCTACACAATTAAACGAGCTATAATAGCGTGGATAACTATTGATCATTCCCTAGGACAGTGATGGAGAACCTTTTTGGCACCAGGGGCTCAAATGGGAACATGCAGGCATGTGCACATGTGCGCACCAGCCAGTTGGTCTTCGCACACGCCAGAGCACCAGAAACCTGAAGACCAGCTGGCCAGCATGCGCATGCCTGTTTTTTGGGCTTTTGGGGGGGAGGGGGGCATTTTCTGGGCTGTTTTCAGGTTGTTTTTAGGGCTGTTTTTTTGGCCTGGAAGACAGCCTGGAAAATGGCCTGTTTTGGGACCGTTTTGGGCCATTTTAGGGAGCGTTATTGGGGGGTGTTTTGGGGGGGGAGTCTGGCACTGTCAGCACTCCTCCATTGAATAATTAGGAAAGAAAACCACGAGACTCCATTGATAGAAATCAAGTGTACTTTTACTAATTATAAATGATCAGAAGCGTAGCAAAGCGAAGACTGATTATTTAGGCGCGAAAGCAAATGATATATAGAATAACCCATTCCCCACCCATTGGCATCCCAGTTGCAGTCCAATCATAATTCTCCCAAGTGTCAGGTGCGAGATAACTTCGAAAGGCATCACCAAGATGGAATGTCGGTGCCGTTGGCCTTGGCGGGAAACCTCCTCCGCATGCGCAGTAAGACAGGCAGCAGAACTCCAGAATCTTCCTCCAGCACAATTAGTAATCCCCTCCCAAATACCATGCCCTCCCTCCCTGTTTCAATGGTAGTCGAAGCAGCAGCAAAGCAGAGGCTGACAGGCACTTTGGCACCTGCAAAGACCAGCCGACCAACAAGAAGAGCAGTTGGCGACGGCACACCTGCCCACAGAGAGGACTCCATGTGCCACCTGTGGCACACGTGCCACAGGTTCGCCTTCATGGCCCTAGCCTAGGACAACAGAAGTCCATCATAGTATACAGATTCTGGAATATAGACTTGTCCTGAGGAATGAACCATTATGGGGAGACACTGGGCCTTTGAGAAACATTATCCTTTTTTACATATATACATGTTGTGGCCCGGCAGGAGCCGTTAGAGCTGCCGCCAGACTCCGACAGCAAGGGGTCTTATGAGTTGGCCTTGGAGGAGGTGGAGGACCCTGGACAGGGTGTCGACTCCGATCAGGACGAGGAGAGACTGGTTGGCCACCAGGTGGCGGCAGAGCATTGGATCAAAGGGAATGTTCCTGAAAGCATCTGGGAGTTGTATCAGGATCCATGCAGGCTTAGGTCTACTCAGCGTAAAGGACAAAGGAGTAACTACAGGAGATGATTATGAGCAACTGTTGCTCATTGGGATCCTTGTCTGAGTATAAAGAGAGACCACCTGCTGCCAATTACCTCCCAAAGACCCATTAGATCACACAGGGTCGGCCTCCTCCAGGTTCCGTCCACCAGCCAATGCCATCTGGCTACCACCCGGGGGAGGGCCTTCTCTGTGGCAGCTCCGGCCCTTTGGAACGAACTCCCCGCAGAGATTCGGACTCTCACCTCTCTCCAGGCCTTCCGGAAAGCCGTCAAAACCTGGCTGTGCCGGCAGGCCTGGGGTTGATGAGTTCCCCTCCCCTCTCAACCTGTGTGGCTGTGTGATTCTTGGTTATTTTAATCACTTGTATTGTGTTCTATGTTCCCTTTCCCCCCTTGAGTTGTTCGCCGCCCTGAGTCCCTCCCAGAAAAGGGCGGCATACAAATGAAATAAATCTGAAATCTGAAATCTAAAGAGACTGCTGGTGCCACACCCTGGTTGCAGAAGTCAACGTTCCCCGTTCGCGTGCAAGCATCGAGAAAAGCCCACTTGGATAAGTGACTTGATTTATATAATCCTGTTTTGCAGTAGTTTATGAGTTATAGGACTTTTGCCAAAGCAATTATCTTTGTTTATTTTGGGCTCGCAGCCAGCAAGAGCCAGGACTGATAAAAAAAAACATTCCTTTGAACGTTCTGTTTGGCTTTCGTTTCTGAACAGACAAGGTGGGGGTCAGAACATATACATAATAGTCTATTAATATATTAATTTTTCTACAGTACTTCTTATGCTATACGTATGTATTTATACTTCCTTTATATATATCAGTCTACTATAGTACTAATTTATATACAATTTTTAAAAAGGAAATATATGTACACATGTATGGACAAGAATGGCATAATGGAGGTATACCGATGTGGAAATATTGCAAAGATAATAATTGTGTTAAAAAAAACAGGGGAAAAAAAACCTGTTCAATAAAAATATTTAAACAGAGAAACATTATATAAGGGAAGAGGACATTGTGAGAAAGGTGGTCCAGATTGTGATGCCTCTTGGAGGTTTTCTTGACCTGAACTAATTGGGTTTTTTTTTTAATTTTTATTTAAGCCACTCAGGGTGGATTTTAAAATAAATAAATAAATTAGAATCAGCCAAGCTCACTTAAGGTCTTTCTGCTGGCTAGGGAACGATGTGTTGCAATAGAAGGTGAAGGTGGGGTGTGGGGGAAGAGATAGAGCAGAGATAAGTTTAAAATAATGCAACCCTAAGCAGAATAATTTCATGCAGAGATTTCATTTCGTTAAGCATTCTCCGTCTTTCCCGCTTCCTCGTATGCCAAGTCAGCAGCTGTAAACGCTGTGCTTTTATTGCACCTTTCTGCTGATGGACCCGCAAGCAGCCAACAGTGCATTTGGCCACTTATTCAGAAGTTGAAAGGTGTTATGATTCCAAGGTAATGCAAGATCTGGGATGTTATTATTGAAGGCTGCCTGTTAGTGCATAACCACCTAATACGAGGTTACACGAGAAATTGGGATATTTTCTGGAGCTCTGTGTTGGTTATTTTAGGAGCCCAAGATACAGGCTGTAATCCCGTGTCAAAAGTTTCTTAACTATCACCCTCATTATTTCTTAACAAGCCCATAATCCCTTGCAGGGTGGAGTCTGGGCAACTGAAAGGAGGAAGCAGAGACTTTTAATGGCCAGATGTCCTTCCTGTCACCAATGAGGGGTTTTGTTCAACAGATATATTTTTCTGTGTGCCCAGAGAGAGAAATATCTGCCTCTACCTGGGATCGAACTCACAGTCTTCTGATTGTGAGGTGAGAGCTCGATCTCTAGGCCACTGCACCATTCCTCAAAAGTTTTTTAACCATCCCTGAAATATTCTCCAAGAGTCCCCAGTTTGATAGAATAAGGAAATAAACCAAGTGATTTTGACCAACAGAGATGTTTGTCTCCCTCTTGACTTCTAGTTGAAATACGAAAAAATAATCCAGAGAGTTGCTGGACTCTTATGGAAGATGCTATTAAAGTAGAGATGTCAGATTGCCACACTTTTGTCATCAGGTCAGCAACTAGTCAACAAAATAGGTGATTCTCAGTTCTGGTGACAATTAGATACCTAGGGAGAGAGGCTGGGGGCCTAATCCACCAGAGGGTCTTTTCCACTCACCCCCACCCATTTTGACCTCGCATGGCGCCCCCGTGCCCTGTTTTGACTTCCAAGTTGTGTTCTGACCCCCCTCCGTACGGTGAGTCATGCCAACACAAGATAACTGCTAGACAACTTATTCACAGTAAATTAACACACCGACAAGACTTTGGCAGCAACCCAGACTTCCACAGATAAGAAATACACACAAGAGCTTCTCCAGCTTTAGTATAATAGTTGTGTCCTGCAAAAAGCCTCCTCCCAAAGTCTCTGCTTATATACTCTCTTGGGAGGAGCCTAATCACAACCACCTGGACCCAATTATCTTCTATAGCTCCGGAGTTGCTGTCGGCGCTTATCTGCCCGTTTTTGCCTGGCATCCAGGACCAACTCCCTTAGCTCCTCCCCACTGCTCCAGGGCCTGACGTCAGGGGCAAACTCCCTTTGGCTTTCACCGCTGCTCCATGCTTCAGGCGCCTCCTGGTGGCCAACTAGCCTCTCTGGTCCCTGCTCGGAGTCAGAACGCTGTCCAGGGTCCTCCACATCTTCCAGAGCCGACTCATAGGGTCCCTCGCTATAAGAGTGTGTTTGCAGCTCCGACGGCTCCTGCTGGGCCACAACAGATTGGTGCAGGAGGCCTTCCAGGCCCTAAACGGGGCACAGCGGTGCTGCCCGGGGCCCCAAAATAAAATGCAAGTCCCCCCCCATATATGCGCCCCACCCCTGCATATGTGCACCCCAAGACCAGCTGGCCAGCGGAAGGTGCGCATGCATGTGCAGTGGAGCTGGGGTGGGGCGATGGCTACTGTGCCCGCAGAGAGAGCTCTGTGTGCCACCTGTGGCACACGTCATAGGTTTGCCATCGCGGTTCTATACTGTTCCTGACAAATGACTATCTAATCTCTTCTTGAAAACCTCCAGTTGGCTCACCTAGAACTTCTGGAGGCAAGCCTTTTCATGGATAAATTGTTCATTCTGTCAGGAAATTTCTCCTTAGTTCTAAGTTGCTTCTCTCCTTGATTAAATTCCCCCCATTGCTTCTTGTCCTGCCCTCAGGTGCTTTGGAGAATAGATTGACTCCCTCGTCTTTGTGGCAACCCCTTGGGGAAGAGAGAGTTGACCTATTCTAGGTTTCCCCCCCCCACACTATCACCGTGGTTGGAGTCTTATCTAGAAGATGAAGAAGTTGATGAAGATTGCTATAGGTTTCTTTGTTAATTTTATACATTTCCATCTCATTGATTGATCCCAGGTAGTCCTTGAGTTGCGACCACAATGAAGCCCAAAATTTCTGTTGTTAAGTGAGACATTTGTTAAGTGAGCTTCACCCCATTTTACGACCTTTCTTGCCACGGCTGTTAAGTGAATCACTGCAGTTGATAAGTTGGTCGATGCTTGTGAAGTGAATCTGTCTTCCCCATTGATTTTGCTTGTCGGAAGGTTGCAAAAGGAGAGCACGTGGGACTTGGGACATAAATATGAGTCAGTTGCCAAGCATCTCAATTTTGACCACATGATGGTGGAGATGCTACAGAGGTTGTGAGTATGAGAAACAGTCATTAGTGTTCTGACCTAGGCTTCCCGCCACGAAGCAGAGTTGTGGTCCCAACAAAACCACTTTTATTAAACGAATGTAAATTCCTCTCATTCACATCCAGCAAGGCCTGGCAAACAGTCTTTCAAAGGAATGTTTATGACTACAGACCTTATCTATCTTGGAAAGCTGCCATGTAAATAGTTTCCAAACGCAGTGCTGTGCAAGGAAAGACTTGGCACAGAGTCTCTGAGATTCACGGACAGATCTTCACACTCCTGAAACAAATCTAATGACCGAACGAACGAATTGTTTCCTGCAAAAGCCCAGTCCCCTTTCGCTCTTCTTTTATCTCCTATGGGAGGGGCCAATCACCTTCCACCTGTGACTTTACTTCCAAGTCTACCCTGATTTCTGAGTTGTTCTTTTCTTCTGGCATCTCACACTGGGAACAGGCTCCAGCTGTTCCTTCCTCTGCCTCACTGTTGTCTGGCTCCATAGGCACCTGATCACTGCCAGATGGCCTGGGCCCCATCTCTGCCTCCAAAACAGAGCCCTCAGCTGAGCCTTCCCCAGCCTCCAGGACTGGCCCATGCTCCTCCCTGACCTCCTTACTGTCCGACTCCGCTGCGGGTTTTGCTGGCTGCTGGTGGGCCACTTTTTCGGTTCTGTGGTAAATTTGAACAGTCACTAAATGAACTGTTGCAAGTCGAGGACTACCTGTAGTTGCATGCCACAATCTTTCTAAGCTGTCGTATCCCCAATTCCAGATCCAAAACTGTCTCTCAAACACTAAAATGACCATGGTCATCAATCTGAGCCTTCTGCATGCAAAAATCTAGTCTTACCTCCATCCCTTATTTGGGCAACGGAATATGTTGGCATAATTAATTTTGGACATGGATCCTGGGAGAAAGTCTAGATACCACCTCTCTTTGTGCCAGCAACTCTGGCCGTGTCTGTATCATCTTATTACAGGCTATGAAACATGGTTGTATAATCCTTTGGGGTAATGAAATGAAGACACGATATTAATAGAGAATGGAGTGTGAGCAGGCGAGGGAAAATTAATCTAATTCAGCTGTGTTCTGATTTTGAATTATATCTGCTCACAAAGGCAGGCTATCGTAACAGCTGTTAATATGGTAGGAAATCACATTAAAAGGACACAAGACAAGAGTTGATTATATCCAATTCTGTTTTACTTGAGCCAAAAGTATTGATTAGTTTTCAGCGTAGGGCTAAAACTGAGCTCAGTCTGGGAATTCGGGTTGGTGTGACAAAATTTAGCCCTGGGATTTGTCAAGTGAGCATCATTCTGTGTGTCTGTTACACACACACACACACACACACACACACACACACACACAGACACACACACACAGACACAAACTGCTATTTTTGTTTAACATCCATGTAGCATTTGGCACATTTTCCCAGCAAATATAAAAGAGGCAGGAAGTCCCTAATGGCTTTAAAAAAAACCCCATCCTAACCTGGTGGGAATTTGAGGAAGCACATAGGAGGCTAAATTACCTTTAAAGCTGATTGACTCTGATTAGAATTGTTTATTTGTTTTTACTTGTGATTGTTTATGTGGGAATTGTTGGAAAGCATGATCTTTTATGTCTATTGTAAATGACTGGAAGTGATGGCTTGTGCGTGTGTGTTTCCTTCCTTCTTTCCTACCTTCTTTTCTCCCTTCCTTGCTTCTTTCCTTCCTTCCTCTCTCCCTCCCTCCCTCCCTCCCATTTGTTCCCTTCCTCCACTCCACTCCACTTCCCCCTTCCTCCCTTCCTTCTTTCCTCCTTTCCTCCCTCCCTCCCAACCAGGGACATGCAGTCAGGGGAGGCAGGGGACGCAGGGCCTCACCAGTGTCATGAGGAAAAGAAAAGAATTTTTAAAATAATTAAAAAGGCTAAGGTAGTTGCTGCCAGATTCCAGAGTCTGCTTAGTGCTAACGGTAGAGGGAGGCGAGAGAACTATGGGCCTCCTTTGCATAAGGAATTTTTCACCTTTTAATCCTTGCTCAGAGTTAAACAAGGGTTAAAAGGCGAAAAATTCCTTATGCAAAAGAGGCACGTAATTCTGCCGCCTCCTGATCTGGGAGCAGCAAATCATGCCTTGCCTAAGTAAGTTGCTTTTTTATTTAATTTTTTACATTTTTATCATGGCGGGCGGACAAGAGGAGAGTTGAAATCCACAGCTGTAAAAGGTATGTGGATAGGACAGAGGGAAGGGGGGGGATTCAAAATTATTGTAATTTAATTTGTAATTTTTTATTGTGAGGAGTGTGTGTGTGTGTGTGTGTTTCTTTCGGGGGTGAGGCGGCGGAGCACGGCAGCGGCAGGGACATTCTCGCCACTGTGTCCAACAGGCCAGGCATCTCGCGTTTATGTCTGCCATAAATGCAAGATGCCTGGCCTGTTGGACACAGTGGTGGCGGGGGAGGAATGGGCTGGGTGGGCTGGCTGGCTGGGGAGGGGGGAATCATGGCCACTCAGGCCCCGGTGGCAGGGCTTTAAAGTGGAGGCAGGGCCCCAGCGGCAGGACTTTAAAGTCCCGGCGCTGTGTCCACCATAGAGCGGGTCCCGGTCCTGCCCTATGGCGGATGCAGCACCAGAGCTTCGGCGGGGCTTTTGCGCTTGCCTCACCAGCCATGAAGCTCACCGCACATCACTGTTCCCAACTATTTGTTTCCTTCCTCCACTCCACTTCCCCTTCTCTCCCTGCCTTCCTTCCTTCTTTCCTCCTTCCCTCCCTCCCTCCCAACTACTTATTTCCTTCCTCCATTCCAATCCCCTCCTCTCCCTCCCTCCCTTCCCCCACTATCCCCATCCCTGACGTACTTTGTTACTCCTGTGCCTCGTACAACCTCATACAATCATACAGTGGGCAGGGCTTACCTTATTCTTGGCGTAGGGCTTATATTACACACAGGCAGGCAGGCAGGCAGGCAGGCAGACAGACATATACATGTATATACATACATACACACACACACACATACACACAAACATACACACCTCACACAATCAGATATTGTAACAGCGTTCTATGTACCTTTGCTGTTTAGTCAAGTCCGCCACATGACCACGGAGACATCTTCGGACAGTGCTGGCTCTTCGGCTTTGAAATGGAGATGAGCACTGCCCCCTAGAGTTGGGAATGACTAGCACATATGTGTGAGGGGTACATTTACACACACACACACACACACACATACATACATACATACATACATACATACATACATACATACACTGTATATATAATTTTTTTGATAGGCAAAACAAAAAAGCTATAAGGTAGTTTTCTGTCATTTGATTTTTCCAGTTTGTTCTTTCTGTTTTGACATAGTTGGACGGGGGGAATAATTAGAACCATGTTTAATTAGGCATAGCTATGTAAATTTAGCATTTCTACATGATTATAAATGTCAAGAGAGTTATAAGACAAGGAAATTTGGTGTATTTCTAAAATGTCTCTATTGCTAATCCTATTAATCTGGAGCTACAGCCTAATTAGGGTACTTATGAACTAATAGGTTGGTGAACAATACAGTACAGTTTGGTTTCAAAGGTGAAAAAAGGCATTCGCTGGAAATTAGTTGTTTGTTTTTTTTCATTAACAGCTTTCCCCATCTGGTGCCCTTGAGATGCCTTGATTCTCGTTCCCATCATTACCCATCCATTTGAAACTGATTGGGGAAGTTGGGAATATTGGTCTAGTGGTTAAGGCATCTGAGCGGTCTTTGGTGCTTTCTGAGCTTCCTTGTTTTCTTGCAGACATTTCATTACCCAGAGAGTTGAGTAAGAGTAGGGTAGGGTAGGGTAGGGTAGGGTAGGGTAGGGTAGGGTAGGGTAGGGTAGAGTAGAGTAGAGTAGAGTAGAGTAGAGTAGAGTAGAGTAGAGTAGAGTAGCAAAGAATACAATAGCAGACAATAGAATACAATAATTGAATTGAATTGAATTTTATTATTTGTATGCCGCCCTTCTCCAGGAAGGACTCAGGGCGGCGAACAATTCAAAAAGGGAAAAGGGGGAACATAAAACAGAATACAGATAATTAAAATAAGCAAGAATCACGCAACCATACAAGTCGAGAGGGGAGGGAACTCATCAACCCCAGGCCTGCCGGCAAAGCCAGGTTTTGACGGCTTTTCGGAAGACCTGGAGAGAGGTGAGGGTCCGAATCCCTGCGGGGAGTTCGTTCCAGAGGGCCGGAGCTGCCACAGAGAAGGCCCTCCCCCGGGTAGTAGCCAGGTGGCATTGGCTAGTAGACGGAACCCGGTGGAGGCCAACCCTGTGTGATCTAATGGGTCTTTGGGAGGTAATTGGCAGCAGGCGGTCTCTCAAGTACCCAGATCCAATACCATGAAGGGCTATAGCATGGAAGGGAAGAGAAGGGAAGGGGAGGGGAGAGGAGAATAACAGAGTTGGAAGGGACGTTGAAGGTCTTCTCATCCAACCCCCTGCCTAGGCAGGAAACCCTAGACCAGTGGTCTCCAACCTTGGCAAC
Organism: Thamnophis sirtalis; assembly: GCF_051295495.1. NCBI lineage: Eukaryota > Metazoa > Chordata > Lepidosauria > Squamata > Natricidae > Thamnophis > Thamnophis sirtalis. The sequence goes on from NW_028261387.1 coordinate 87,139,994, forward strand.
TTTAAGACTTGTGGACTTCAACTCCCAGAGTTGAAGGAACTTTGGGAATTGAAGTCCACAGGTCTTAAAGTTGCCAAGGTTGGAGACCTCTGTCCTAGACCACTTCAGACAAATGGTTGTCCAATCTCTTCTTTAAAACATCCAGTGTTGGAGCATTCACAACTTCTAACGTCATCAGTGCTAGTAAGGGGTGAGATTTGCTGTCAGTTTATGTTCTAGTCTCTTGATGGGGGTAGTCTTAGAGAGTCTTTGGTTGGGCTGTTTTTCTGTTGGCTTCTTTAGCAGCAGCTTGAATGGGACATTGGTTACTTGATTTGTCAGTGTGCCACGCTTCTAGAAATTCTCTAGCATTTTTGGACTTGGGTTGGTCTACGATGGTCCCATTTTTCCAATTGGAACAATGGTTAAGTCGGCCTGGATGTTGTAAAATGAAAGAGTTTTCATCATGTTGGTGTTCATGGATGCATTCTGCCCATCTTCTGCCTGTTTGTCCTTGCATGGTGGTGGTTGCAGGCACCTGATTAGAAAGCAGGAGACCATGAGTTCTAGTCCCGTCTCAGCCATGAAACTCCTTTGCCTAAAACCATTTGTTTAATGACTGTTTGCAATTACAACGGCACTGAAAAAGGTGACCCACCCTTACGACTACGGTAGCATTCCCACCAATTGCCACCTTCCCAACCGATTTCCAACAAGCAAAATCAATGAGAGAATCTAGATTTGTTTAACAACCACATGGTTCCTTTAACAACTGCAGTGATTTTCTTAACAACTGTGGGAAAAAGTCACAAAATTGTGTGCAATTCACTTAACAACCATCTTGCTTAACAACAGAAATTCTGACCTCAAATGTGGTCATAAATCAAGGACTGCCTTTATTCTGTACACGAACCCTCTGGCATTTGAAGTGGGGAAAGGGCGTGATTTTAAAAGTATATGAACAATTGCACCATTTTAGATCTTCACAATATAAGGAATTACATTTAGGCACCATTTTTAACAAAAGTAAAGATATATATAGCTTTGTTCCATTGCTGATGGGTATCATTAAGAGCCATTATCAAGCTTAATTAATATATTCATATTATTCAGACGTAGGTAAAAGATTTCTTTGTGGTGAAGATGAGAAAAATAGAAAACCTTTCCCTTTTGTGTGATATGAAAAGCCTCAGATCCCGTGTAAGGTAGTTTGAGAAAAGGAACTATATTCTGTTTTGAAAAATATCTTCACAAAAGTTCCGCTGGAATTGATGGCATGAAAGTTGCAGCTTAAGTTTCTGCTTTAGTGAACTAACTTTCCATGAATACAGAAGAGACAAGTGGTTTTAAAAAATAGCAGTCGTAGTTAAGTGTCCTAGGCTAGGCTAGGCTAGGCTAGGCGAGGCGAGGCGAGGCGAGGCGAGGCGAGGCGAGGCGAGGCGAGGCGAGGCGAGGCTATAGACTAGACTAGAACAGAACAGAACTGAACAGAATAGAATAGAGACTAGGCTAGGCTGACTAGACTAGACTATAGACTAAAACAAAACAGAACAGAACAGAATAGAATAGAATAGAATAGAGACTAGGCTAGGCTGACTAGACTAGACTATAGACTAGAACAGAATAGAACAGAACAGAATAGAATAGAATAGAGACTAGGCTAGGCTGACTAGACTAGACTATAGACAAAAACAGAACAGAATAGAATAGAGACTAGGCTAGATTGACTAGACTAGACTATAGACTAGACTAGACTAGACTAGACTAGACTAGAACAGAACAGAACAGAACAGAATAGAGTCTAGGCTAGACTGACTAGACTAGACTATAGACTAGACTATAGACCGGACTAGAACAGAACAGAAGAGAAGAGAGACTAGGCTAGGCTGACTAGACTAGACTAGATCAGAACAGAACAGGACCTGGAAGGGACCATGAAGGTCTTCTAATCCAACCCTCTGCTCAAGCAGGAGACCCTATACCTGTGATGACGAACCTATGGCACACGTGGCAGAGGTGGCACATGGCGCCCTCTCTGATGGCATGTGAGCCATCACCCCAGTTCAGCTCCGCCGCGCACATGCATACGCCTCCTACTGGCCAGCTGGTGATTGGGTCTCTGCCCTGAGTGCATGTGTGGGGCAGGACACATGTAAGGTGGCGGGGTGCTTGCAAGGGGACTGCATGTGCATTGAATTTGGGGGTTCAGGTGTGCGGGGCACTCAGTCCAGAAAAGGTTAGCCATCACTGCCTTATATACCATTTCAGACAGGTGACTGTCCAGTCTCTTCTTAAAAACCTCCAGTGATGAAGCATCCATGACTTCTGAAGCCAAGCTGTTCCACTGGTTAATCATCCTCACTGTTAGGAAATTTCTCCACAATTCTAGGTTGCTTCTCTCTTTGATTAGGGTTTGACTTAATGGTTATGTTCATGAGGGCTGGGAGGGGTTTTTAACAGCACTACGGAGGTAGAGAACTTGCTATTCCATCTTCCAGGGTGTTTTTGTCCACTTCCTGGTTTAAATTATGGATTCTTGGAACCTTCCGTTCACAACCTCACATGGTGTGAGCCTGCACAGCCTTCAACCCACACACAAGGTTAGCTCGATACTGCCACCTGGTGACTGACTGAGAGACAGGGAGAAGATGACAGTAGCTAGATGGATGGATGGCATCAGTAGATGGCAGAGCAGCTAGTTGATGGATGACCAGATGGATGAAAAGATAGCAGTACAGAAGCCCATCTAAGATATTTTTCTATTTCACAGCGTGATCAATTGCAGGCTGGCAAATGGTTTAGAAACATGGGAAGCGATCACTTTTTTTCGGGCTAGCTCATCAGCAGCTAATATCTAAGCAACTGATGGCGAACCTTTTTGTAAAGGCATGCCAAAATTGTGCGCCCGAGCTATCGTGCCCGTGCACGTGCCCAACCCCACAATACAATGTGCCTCCCCAAGCGCGCACAACATCACCACCCCGCGCACAGGGAATCTTTCTCCAAGATTCCTTTCGCCAAGATTCATTAAATGCATTGCAGTCTGCTCCAGTGTTTCTCAATCTTGGCAAATTTCATATCTGTGGACTTCAACTCCCAGAGTTCCTCAGCCTGCTTATTGGCTGGGGAATTCTGGGAGTTGAAGTCCACACATATGAAAGTTACTCAGATTGAGAAACTTAGTGAATCTGCATTTAGTGACCATTCTTTTGTCTATTTGATGGAAGGCAGAAGCCCTATTTGATGGAAGGCAGAAGCCCTATTTGATGGAAGGCAGAAGCCCTTCTGTATGCAATTCTATTTCATGTTCTGGAATGAGGCTAAAACACATGAAGAATGGTTGCTGGAATTGGGTATATCTAGTTTAATGAAAAGAAGGACTAGGGGAGACATGATAGTAGTGTTCTGAAGTTCACCTACAAAAGGGCGAACGACTAAACCGCGCCCGACTAAACCGTGGTGACAAAACCGTGTGTTCTAAATCGCTCCGACGAACAAGCGCTGAATCGCGCCGACAACAGCGCGGCGACAGAAGCACGCTTTAAAACTAAACCTAACCCTAAAACTAAACCTAACCCTAAACATAATGCTAACCCTAACCCTAAACGTAACGCTAACCCTAACCCTAAACCTAACCCTATACGTAATGCTAACCCTAACCCTAAACTTAACGCTAACCCTAACCCAAACCCTAACCCTAAACCTAACCCTAAACCTAACCCTAAACCTAAACCTAACCCTAAACCTAACCCTAAACCTAACCCTAAACCTAACCCTAAACCTTACCTTAAGTTAAATTGGCTTTCTGTCAACGCGCTGTTGTAAAGCGCTGTTGTCGGCACGTTGATGACGTCGCAGTTTTAGCGACGCGGTTTAGTCGGGCGCAGATTTGTCGTTCGCCCTTTTGTCGGGTCACGGTGTTCTGATATCTCAGGGGACACCACAAAGAAGAGGGAGTCAAGCTATTCTCCAAAGCACCTGAAGGCAGGACAAGAAGCAATGGGTGGAAACTAATCAAGGAGAGAAGCAACCTAGAACTAAGAAATTTCCTGGCAATTAGAACCATTAATCAGTGGAACAACTTTCCTCCAGAAGTTGTAAATGCTCCAACACTGGAGATTTTTAAAGAAGAGATTGGACAATCATTTGTCTGAAATGTTGTTGGGTTTCCTGCTTGAGTAGGGGGCTGGACTAGAAGGCCTCCAAGGCTCCTTGCAATTCTGTCCTATTCTTGGAGAAGTGATAGCAGAGAAAATCTGCTATTGGTGTTTCTGTATATATTTCATGGGCGATTATGTGTCTTTGGGTGTAGGAGAGAATTTAGGTCTATGTATTTTTCTCCATTTGATGGGAATATATTAGTGAAAAGGAAAGATCATACTGTTCAGGTTTTCCCCATTACAAATAGGAGCACATCTGTGAATGCTTAGGAAATTTAGCCAAATGTATCAGGAGTACAGCCTGCTACATGAATAAAAATGTGCCAGAGAGAAAAACATCTATGAAATGCAAATTATTCCAGACGATCAAAACTGATGAACTAGAAACCGTATTTCTCAGTACCTATCCTGATGGTGGCAACTCACCAAGAAAAATAAATGAAGTTATCACCTATGTTTGACTGCCATATGTTATAGCCGTGGGATCATTTGGAATAGAATGATAATTAAACATATTAAAATGGTTATGCCTTTACAGAATCATACTTTGAATAAAAGTAAAGGTAAAAGTTTCCCCTATCCAGTGTTCAAGTTTAGGGGGCAGTACTCATCTCTGTTTCTTAACCAAGGGAGCCAATATTGTCCAATATGCTTCAGTGGTCATGTCACTAGCATGACCATAACACCCAGGTTCATGGAACGCTGCTACCTTCCCACCAAAATGGTACCTATTTATCTACTCACATTTGCATGCTTTCAAACTTCTAGGCGGGCAGGAGCTGAGGCAAGTAATGGGAGCTCACCCCATCACACTGCGCTCAGGTCTCAAACCCAGGCAGTCAGCTTTCCAACTGACAAGCTCAGTGACTTTAACCGCTGAACCATCGCACCACGGTTAAATTTATACTTTGAACAGATATTACACAGCTGTGATCTCTGCACCTCACAGAGAATAGTGCCTTGCTGAGAAAGGTCAATCAAAATGATTAAGGGGTTGTAGTAATTCCTCTTGGATTAAAGGTTACAATGTTTTGGACTTTTTAGCATCAAAAAAGGTCAGTAAAGGGAAACATATTGCTCAAGTTTGTTATATTACCAGAATCGTGACTCATCTAATGAAGCTGATTGGAGCAGACTGATGGCATGATGAGAAATCAAGAAATCAATTTGATTTTTTTAAAAAAAATGGGTCTCCAGACTGAAAATATGAAGATGATCGCCACACAATTAAGCGATGGCCATGAGGTTCGGAGACATAAACATAGATTACACAGATTCATATGTCTAAGCGGCAAGCATTGGCTTTGCCCATCTATCTTAAGAGAAGAGTGCTAGTCCATGCTTGTAAAGCAGTGTTTTTCAAAAAGAAGCAACTTTAAGAGGTGTGGATTTCAACTGTCAGAATTCCCCGACCAGTAGAGGGAATCAGATAGCTTTGATCTCATCTTGCTTGTCCTGGATGTTGGACTGATAAAGAGAGAAAAAGAGAGATTAGATAGGTGAAAGTCGATTAGTTAGAGACAGAGAAAGAGAGAGAGATTACATAGATGGTAGATATAGAGACAGAGAAAGAGAAAGAGATAATAGAATAGATACATGGTTGATTGATGATAGATAGATAGATAGATAGATAGATAGATAGATAGATAGATAGATAGATGATAGATGATAGATGATAGATGATAGATGATAGATGATAGATGATAGATGATAGATGATAGATGATAGATAGATAGATAGATAGATAGATAGATAGATAGATAGATAGATAGATAGAGATAGATAGATAGATAGATAGATAGATAGGCAGGCAGGCAGGCAGGCAGGCAGGCAGGCAGGCAGGCAGGCAGGCAGGCAGGCAGGCAGGCAGGCAATAGATAATGCACTGCAAAAATGATCAGGCTTCTCAAGAAACAGTTCAAGCTGCAGAGATGTTATAGACCTCAGAATATAAGAAATATTCCTTGCCATAATGTGTGAGTTATAGAAGGACAGTCTTTTTATATTCCTGTTCAAGCTAGCACTCCATTGAGCAGTAAAACAGACCTAGAGAGGAGTTTGGATTTTTCTGAACCAAATTTTGAATATTTTGGACTAAATGATATTCCACAAAGGTACGGAATGCAGGCATGCCCAATAATCAGACCGTAAAAGTGGAAATCTTGAAATAATTGCTTCATATACTAATTCAGTCTCTCATGTTGGCAAATTGAGAATTGCGTCTTTAAGTTTTCCATCAATTATTTTGGTGCCTCTTCTTCTATTTTTATCAAAAGAAGAGAATATTTGTAGCTCGTCCTTGGTGCTCTCTGAACATGGCTGGGTTTTTTTTGCAGTCATTTCATTACCCAACCAGGTAACATCATCAGTGTTAAAAGGAAGTCGGGTTTGCTCTCTGTTTATATACAGTACATCAAGATTTATACTTGGTGATGGTGCTACTTACCATCCATAAAGCCCTCCATGGTAGTGGATCTGAGTACTTGAGAGACCGCCTCCTGCCAATTACCTCCCTTCGACCTATTAGATCGCACAGATTAGGCCTCCTCCGAGTTCCATCCGCCAGTCAGTGCCGACTGGCGACTACACGGAGGAGGGCCTTCTCAGTAGCAGCTCCGACCCTTTGGAACGATCTCCCCGTGGAGATTCGCACCCTCACCACCGTCCAGACCTTCCGCACAGCCCTTAAGATCTGGCTATCCCGTCAGGCCTGGGGATAAAAATTCTAATCCGCCCCACCCGAATGTTGAATGAAAGTTGCGTTTTATTGTTTTAATTTTTTTACTCACGTATTGTCTTTTGTTTTGTCTTGCACTCCCCCTCCCGTGAATTGTAAGCCGCCCTGAGTCCCCTCAGGGAAAAGGGCGGCCTATAAATAATAAATAAAATCTAAAAAAAAAATCTAAATACTAACTACTAGACCAACAACCAAGCAGTAAACAATACCCCAATCAAGGAACTACCAAATCAGACAAACAGTAAACAGCCTTATCAAGGACCACCAAGAACATTTCCATCAACACTAGGACAGAACTGAACAAGCCGCTAGTATATAAACAGAGCAAATCTATGAGTCACCTTTTTTGGTGCATGGATTTGAAAAGGTGAACAAAATTAAGTCTGTAAATTCCATGGAATATCAGAAGAATGTAGGATTCCTGGAATCTACACACGTCCGTTCAAGAGCTTACTCTCGTCAAAAGAAAGTTACTCCTCGGTAACTCACGGGGTGCAGCTACTAGGAGCATAGGGCAGCAGAAGGGAGGACTTTTGCTTCCATGAAACTGCAGTGACAAATCGCAAAGACACATTGAAATGGTAATTTTTTCTGAATGACTCAATCATCAGTTTAAAAGCATGAAAAGGTTGGAGGGGGCCTGTAGCATAGTTTCCTCATCTATTAGGACATGCCTCAGTGGTGATTTAATTAGAAGTAACTGAAATGGTTTATCTAAAACTGCTGTGTGTTAGGAATCCAAGCGTTAACAGTTTCATATCAATAGCATTTGTTGATTTAATATTTTAAAGCTCCTCTTCTTTTTTTTAAATTGCTTCTCCTAATTAAGGTATTTTCTGACTTTTCAGAGTTGTTTAACACTCCAGCTTGTTCTTTATTTCTTATTTTATTTTGGCCTCATATTATCTCCCTCGGCTAAAATAATACTAAACCAAGGACACGGAACCACCAATTTTAGTGAAATATTGTTATCGTAGGCTATAAATGATCTGGCTGCTGAACTGCTAGTGTAGGGATATCATATTGGAGCTGCAGAATATGGGTATGCAAGAGACTCCACATTTTAAAAAATATTGTTTCTGCCAGATTGGTGTTTTGGGATGTATTTGCATGTTTGACATCATCGCCTCTTTCTGCAAAAAATGTCCAACCTTTCAGGAATGGATCTGTTTTCCTTTCCCATGTCAAGTTTTGTCCAAATTATTACTTTTTGTTACTGCTTCTCTAGTCAACTGTTGTTGTTTTTGTACTCAACTTCATTCCAGTTCTTTTCAGTGTCAAAACTTTTTCAATCTCTCACTTTTGGGTGGATATACAACACTTGAGTTGATGTGGACTTAGTCCTGATCCTTTCCTCCTGTCATTAATCTGTTCAGATTATTTGCAGGAATATAAGGATCGCAGATGATTCCAGAAGGGACGCGATGGCTTTCTAATCAACAAGCTCAGACACTGAGCTTGTTGATTAGAAAGCTCGGCAGTTCAGTGGTTTGAATCCCTAGCACTGCATAACAGAGTGAGCTCTCATTACTTGTCCCAGCTTCTGCCAACCTGACAGTTCGAAAGAACGCAAAAATGCAAGTAAAAAAATAGGAACCACATTTGATGGGAAGGTAACACCATTCCATCCACCTTTGGTGTTTAGTCATGCCGGCCACATGACCACAGAGACGTCCCACAGACCCATTAGATCTCCCACAGACCCATTAGATCTCACAGGGTTGGCCTCCTCCGGGTTCCATCTACCAGCCAATGCCATCTGGCTACTACCCGGGGGAGGGCCTTCTCTGTGGCAGCTCCGGCCCTCTGGAATGAACTCCCCGCAGGGATTCGGACCCTCACCTCTCTCCAGGCCTTCCGAAAAGCTGTCAAAACCTGGCTTTGCCGGCAGGCCTGGGGGTGATGAGTTCCCTCCCCTCTCGACTTGTATGGTTGTGTGACTCTTGCTTATTTTAATTATCTGTATTTCGTTTTATGTTTCCCTTTTTCCCCTTTTGAATTGTTTGCTGCCCTGAGTCCTCCCGGAGAAGGGCGGCATATAAATAATAAAATTCAATTCAATTCAATTCAGTCTTGAGGCAGCGCTGGCTCTTCGGCTTCGAAACGGAGATGAGCATATAGAGTCGGGAACGACTAGCACATATGTGCAAAGGGAGCCTTTATCTTAAAGATTCCAGACTGGTTGCTCTCTTAACTCCACCCCTGACTCTTAACTAGCAATAAGTTCTTACTCATTTCTGATTCAGGGCTAATTCGTGTGGCTTTGAATGGGGCTGGCTGCAGTTTGGTGGAGCAATCTTTAAGCAGCCTCCTTCAGCAAGAATTCTATGCTGCTGTAAGGTGTTGCCGTGTTAAACGCCATTTCCTCTAGTGAGAGATTCCTGTAGCCTAGGATGACCTTCCCTTGCAGCTGACTGGGAGGTTCGCATTGCAATTTGCAAAACAGCAGCAGTCGGTTTCCGAGTTACTTTTGACAAAGAGACGACATCTGCCTTTGCAGTGCCCTCGCTGGAGGCAAGACCAGAGCAGTCAATGGCCCTGAAAGTCCCAGGTTGTTTCAAGTGATAAATATCTAAGCGATGACCTCTGTACCTAGTGGCTGCTTTTTAGGGGTCATGCTGCAAAGAAAATGGAATAGAAAACTGCCAAGTGTAAATGAGAAGAAATGCTTGATCTCTTAGTTCTATGATGCTGGGGGCGGGGGGGGGGGAGGCGAATAGTAAAATCTCTTTTAAGTTAAGCTTGACTCCTATTGTTTTCCCAGATGGATCTTTACAGCGGAGGGAAAGTGGTTTGTCATTGCCTTAGAATCATGGGCTAGAATATAGTAGAATAGAATAGAATAGAATAGAATAGAATAGAATAGAATAGAATAGAATAGAATAGAATAGAATAGAATAGAATAGAATAGAATAGAATTCTTTATTGCCAAGTGTGATTGGACATACAAGGAATTTCACCCACGTAACACCTATCCTCCGGGAGCTGCACTGGCTGCCTGTTGATCTCCGGGTACGCTTCAAGGTGCTAGTTGTCACCTACAAAGCCCTTCATGGTATTGGACCTGGGTACTTGAGAGACCGCCTGCTGCCAATTACCTTCACTAGACCAATTAGATCCCACAGACTAGGCCTCCTCCGAATTCCATCAGCTGGCCAGTGTCGACTGGCGACTACCCGGAGGAGGGCCTTCTCTGTGGCTGCTCCGACCCACTGGAACGAACTCCCCATGGAGATTCGTACCCTCTCCACCCTCCAGGCCTTCCGCATAGCCCTTAAAACCTGGCTGTTCCGACAGGCCTGGGGCTAAAGACTCGTTGCCCCACTCGAATGGTATGACTGTTGTGCTTTTAACTGTGTATGGTTTTATGTTTTTTTGTTATTTGTTTGTACTTCCCCTCCCTTGAGTTGTGAGCCGCCCTGAGTCCCCTCAGGGAAAAGGGCGGCATATAAATAAATTAAAACTAAACTAAACTAAACAATATCAATATCAATATCAATATCAATATAAATCTTAACGATGCAAGTAACAAAGTTACAGTCATACAGTCCTAAGTGGGAGGAGATAGGTAATAGGAACGATGAGAAGACTAATAGTAGTAGTAATGCAGCCTTAGTGAATAGTTTGACAGTGTTGAGGGAATTATTTATTTAGCAGAGTGATGGAGTTTGGGGGGAAATTGTTCTTGTGTTTAGTTGTTCTGCTATGCAGTGCTCTATAGTGTTGTTTTGAGGGTAGGAGTTGAAACAATTTATGTCCACAATGTGAGGTGGGTGTCTGTAAATATTTTCACAGCCCTATTTTTGACTCGTGCAGTGTACAAGTCCTCATAGAGTTGGAAGGGACCTTCCGGTCTGCCCAAGGCAGGAGTCTTCATATCATCCCAGATAAAGGTTCTCCCATCCTTTTTTAAAAAAAAACCTTCAGTGATGGAGTGCCCACAACTTCAGAAGGCAAATTGTTCCATTGATTAATCAGGAAATTCCTCCTTATTTTGAGGTTGGATCTCCCTCTGATGATCTTCCACCCATTATTTCTTGTCCTGCCCTTGGGTGCATTGAAGAACAAATGGACACACACCCTTCAATCACCTGGATCTGGATGAGGGGATAAATGGGGAACTCATCAAATTTGCAGATGACACCAAGATGGCAGGAATAGCCAACACTCCAGAAGACAGGCTCAAGATACATAAGGATCTTGACAAACTTGAACATTGGGCGCTATCTAACAAAATGAAATTCAATGGTGAAAACAGTAAGGTTCTACATTTAGGCAAGAAAAACAAAATACAAAGGTACAGTATAGGTGGTACCTTGCTCAATAGTAGTAACTGTGAAAGGGATCTTGGAGTCCTAGTGGACAACCATTTAAATAGGAGCCAGCAGTGTTCAGCAGCTGCCAAAGAAGCCAACACAGTTCTAGGCTACATAAACAAAGGGATAGAATCAAGATCATGTGAAGTGTTAATACCACTTTATAATGCCTTCATAAGGCCACACTTGGAATACTGCATTCAGTTTTGGTCACCACGATGTAGAAAAGATGTGGAAACTCTGGAAAGAGTGAAGAGAAGAGCAACAAAGATCATTAGGGGACTGGAGGCTAAAACATATGAAGAACGGTTGCCGGAACTGGATATGTCTAGTTTAATGAAAAGAAGGACTAGGGGAGACATGATAGCAGTGTTCCAATATTTCAGGTGTTGCTACAAAGAAGAGGGAGTCAAACTATTCTCCAAGGCACCTGAGGATAGAACAAGAAGAAATGGGTGGAAACTAATCAAGGAGAGAAGCAATTTAGAACTGTGGAGAAATTTAGAACAATTAGTGGAACTACTTGCCTCCAGAAGTTGTGAATGCCCCAACACTGGAAGTCTTTAGGAAGATGTTGGATAGCCATTTGTCTGAAATGGTATAGGGTTTCCTACCTAGGCAGGGGGTTGGACTAGAAGACCTCCAAAGTCCCTTCCAACTCTGCTATTGTATTGTATTATCTAGGTCATGGTTGTCCCAAAGGTGATGTTCAAGATTTCCTTGGGGTTTTTTTCCCCTTGAAATAGTTTCAAATCTCATCAAGAAGCTTCTTCAGTTCTGCAAACCCAACTGAACTTCTTGGATGAGAAGCAAAACATTTGCCAGTTGCCTTTTGAAAAGCACCTTTGGGAAGGTGGTCCATTGGGACACCTAAATCTCTCTCACAGGTTCTACTGTTGAGCCAGGTGCACTGCCTATCCTGTCCTTGTGCATATGTGGGGTTTTTTTCTGCCTAAATGCAGCACTTACTTGTTTTACCACTGAACTGCATCGTGTTGGATACCCTTCCTCCAGGATAAATGTATTTACTTCCCACTCTGTTCTGTAGCTTTAGTATCCTCTGGTATTCGTCCTTCTAATTACAGACTCCGTTAGCTTATTAGCCATGGTTGGTAAGGATGATCGGCTGGAAATGAATGCTGCATTGCTTCTTCCTTGAGGGGTCCTTGATGCTCTCTGAGCTTGGTTGTTTTCTTGCAGATATTTCATTACCCAAACTAGGGAACATCATCAGTGCCGGCCAATATTCTCTTTATTGCTTCTTCCTTGTGGACTATATTCTGGGCTCTTGAAATGGTTATGGCTGATCAATAGCTGAGATCTTTTCAGTGCTTCCTTCTTATATGATAAGAACATACAAAGGATTAAAGCTGGGGTCCTCAGTGTGATAGTCATCAACATGTGCTCAACTGTTGCTCTTGTCACCTTCCAAGCTTCAAGTGACTTTTTCTGTTCTATGTTTGATCACTGAGCTGTTTCTTAAAGTAGAATTCATTGCCATGATATCAGCAATAACCTCCAACCTGGATGGCTTCAAAGAGGGATTGAATAAATTCAGGGAGGACCCATCCATTGAAGGCTGTTGGGCTTGAAGACTTAATATCCTCTAGGGCAGGACTATCAAACTCATGGTCCATGGACTGGATGCATCCTGCACTGGCCGCTCCCATGCCCAGTTTAATAAAGGGGGGGAAAGTTGTGATACATCACATGATTACTCCATGACAATGGGAGTGTTGTGATCCGCCAGCAGCCTTCAGAGCTGGCAGCAGAGTCAGATAGTGAGGAGGTTGGGGAGGAACATGGGCCAGTCCTGGAGTCTGGGGAAGACTTGGACGAGGGCTCTGCATCAGCGGCAGAGAGGGGGCCATCTGTTAGTGATGTATTGCCTCTGGAGTCTGACATCAGCGAGGCAGAAGAACAGTGTGAGCCTGTTCCCACTGTGCGCATGCACAGAGCTTCCAGAAGGCAAGAACAATTAAGACAAAAAAGGCAATTTGGGAGTAAGGCTTGGAGATTTTGGTCCCTCCCGTAAGACATAAAAGAGGAGCAAACAGACGTGAGCCTTTGCAGGAAGCAATTTTGTTCATTGTGGTCGGTTCAAACTCTGAGAAGCTCCGTTTGACTCTGTGCTCCATTTGGCCTTGCAAAACTAATTGACAATTAGTGGGTGCTTATCAGCATTACTCTGAAAGACTGTGGCAGACTTCTGTCAGACTCTTCCCAGACTGTTTGTAAATCATTATAGGCTGTGAATGACTATAATTCACAGCCGTTTAAATAAAAGAGGATTTTTGGGACGAAGCATGTGATTTATGCTTTATCAGGAAGCCTAGGTCAGAACAGCGAGTTTGACACCCCTGCTATAGGGATTATGCCTTTAAATTCTACTTCAATATGTGTCTGCACTTGTCCTTGCTCAGGAAGTTCAGCATTGCAAGTATTCCCACTGGCTGAACAGGTTGCAGATCTTTTGATGAAAACAGATCGATTTTTACTATATTTCATTTTTTGACAGCAGATGTGAAAGATAAATTCATCACACACACACACACCAACTCCATTTTGCAGAGCCATGTCAGGTTTTTTTGGTGGCAAAAAAACAATCAGAAAATTGTAGTACCTTTTTTGACTAACAACTGTCATTGATCATTTTACGGGGATCGTGATATCCTCCATGGGGAATGTTGTAATACAACAATTGTAAATGTGGAAAGCAGTCATAACTCACTTTTTTCAGAAGAACAGAGTTGGAAGGGACCTTGGAGGTCTTCTAGTCCAGCCCCCTGCTTAAGCAGGAGACCCTATACTATTTCAGACAAGCGACTGTACAGGCTCTTCTTAAAAACCTCCAGTGATGAAAGGCCCACAACTTCTGAAGGCAAGCTGTTCCACTGTTTAATTGTCCTCACTGTTAGTATTAGTATTTAGTATTTAATAAATTTATAGGCCGCCCAATCCCGAAGGACTCCGGGCGGCTTACAGAAAAATACATTTACATTTTTTTTAATTTCCTTGGTTTTAATATATCTTAGACTGTGTTTGTTAAAAAGCTATACCGTGTACGGGCTCTGGGAAGTCAGGGGGGGGAAGGGAGGGGGGGTCATAGGGGGGAGGGGGGAGGGGGGAGGGGGGAAATATAGTATGTGCCACATTTTAAAGTAACATGATTGCACTTGTATACTGTTGCCTTTTTAATTCTAGTGTAAAAATAAGAAGCTGAATATATTGATAGATAGTAGAAATACACCGAAGGGAGGAGCAGAGGGAAAGAAGAAAGAGGGGTAGAGAGGGTGGGAGAGAGGATCGGAAGGAGGGTGAGATGGAAGGGAGGGAGTGTATTGGGAGAAAGGAGTGATAGAGGGGGAGGGGAAGTAGGAGAGGGGAATGTTGGAGGGGAGAAAGGAAAGTTGGAGGGGGGCGAAAGAAAGGGTGTACGGAGAGTCGAAGTGGTATATTGGGTTTGTATTTTGGGGGGTATTGTTGACAAGAGGGATGGCTGTGTTTATTGCTCAATGTTATATGGCCCCGGTCATGCACAGTATATATATGACTGTATGAAATGAAAATGAAAATAAAACATATTTGAAACATCAAAAAAAAAAAATAACTAAAGAAAAATACATTTAAAAAAAATAAAGAATTAAAAAGACAGAGAAAAAACAGATTTAAAAACCACATCATACACTCAATCTGGTCGGGGCTGGACCTCAGTCATGAGGTCAACAGCCCCAGGCCTGCCGGAATAGCCAGGTTTTGATAGCCTTTCGGAAGGCCATGAGAGTGGGCAGGGTCCGGATCTCTGGGGGAAGTTCATTCCATAGGGTCGGAGCGGCTACAGAGAAGGCCCTCCCTGAGGAGCCGCCAGCCGACATTGTCTGGTTGACGGCACCTGGAGAAGGCCCACCCTGTGCGATCTTATCGGCCGTTGGGAGGTATGCGGCAGAAGACGGTCTCGCAGATATCCAGGTCCTAGGCCATGTAGGGCTTTAAAGGTGATAACCAGCACCTTGAATCACGTTCGGATACCGATAGGAAGCCAGTGCAGCTCGCGGAGGATAGGTATAATATGGGTGTATCTAGGAAGTGACTCCTCAATTCCAGGTTGATTCTCTCCTTAATTAGTTTCCATTCATTGTTTCTTTTCCTGCCCTCTGGTGCTTTGGAAAATAAATTCACTGAGCTTGCCGATCAGAAAGGTCGGCATTTTGATAAGGTTTTATTTCTTTTAAAAAACACAAATATTTCATCATTCGGCAATCATTAAAACATTGAAGTACAATTTTTTTTGTATGCCCCTCCCTCCCTCCCCCCCTCCTCCCCCCCCCCCGACTTCCCAGAACCCATACACGGTATGGATTTTTAACTAACACAGTCTAAAATCTATTGAGAAAAAAGAAATAAAGAAATTAATGACATTCTACATTGACCTTAGCTTCTTCTTACTGAACTAACTTTAAACAGTTTAAATCATTTCTGATCTTAAGCATAGGCTAACTGGAATTTCTTGGTCCCGTATTTATTTTGTATATAGTCAATCCATATTTTCCAGTCTCGTTTATATCTCTCATTTGAGTGATCCTTAAGATATGCCGATATTTTAGCCATCTCGGCTAAGTTTGTGACTTTCAATGTCCATTCATGGATTGTAGGCAAGTCTTCCTTCTTCCAGTATTTGGAAAATAAATTGACTGCCTCTTCTTTGTGGCAGCACCTCAAATATTGGAATACTGCTATCATGTCACCCCTAGTCCTTCTTTTCACTGGACTAGCCATACCCAAGTCCTGCAATTATATATGATTCACAATTTAGTGTGGTTATAAGTTTGAAGTGTCATTCAATGAATGGTTAAGGATTACCTGTATCGCTTTGGGAAGAAATCAGATTGCAAAAATAAAAAAAATAAAGCTTGTTCCTAAGAAATTTTCTTTTCAATAGGGATAGTTCTCCATAGATTTGAGCTTAGCAAAGGGAAAGAATAAAACACTCTTTTACATCGTGCATTCTTGTCTCTTTTGTTTCCAGAAAGTTCAGCAATACACAGTCATCGTTCAGGCCACCGATATGGAAGGGAACCTTAACTACGGTCTCTCGAACACAGCGACAGCAATCATTATGGTGACAGATGTGAACGACAACCCACCCGAATTCACAACGAACAGCGTAAGTATCAATACATCAGCGCAATGATCTATGGACACACAACATGTTTGTAATTCATGGACATTTGATGTGGCTTGTCTCTTGTTTGCTGGCTTGCCAGATAGGGAGCACTTGACAGATAGCGGAGTAGCAGAGATTTTCAGCAAATAAAAATGGAGAGAGGCCGTGGGAAAAATGATTCATGACCAAAGACAGCTACCTGGATATCGCTTTGTTCTAAGGCAGTGAAAAATGGTGGGAAGGAGCCAGCGGAGGGAGAGTGCCAAAAAAACTATTGCAGCCTTTACCTCTCTGTGACAAGAGGCTGGTTCTTCATCTCAGGGTGTTTGCACAGAAGATATCAATATTGCCTTTGAACTTCTCTTTTGCACAGTGTGTGTGAATGGCTGAAACTTGTCGGTGCAAGTTATTAAAATGCCAGGCCAAAGCAAAGCATAATAGCTTTAGCCAGGGGAAGTTTTAGTTCGTACTGCACAGGTTTGAGACAACCAACATTTTATTATTTATTTTATTTATTTTATTTATTTTATTTATTTTATTTATTTTATTTATTTTATTTATTTTATTTATTTTATTTATTTTATTTATTTTATTTATTTTATTTATTTTATTTATTTTATTTATTTTATTTATTTTATTTACTTTATTTATTTTATTTATTTTATTTATTTTATTTATTTTATTTTATTTATTTTATTTATTTTAATTATTTTATTTATTTTAATTATTTTATTTATTTATTTATTTATTTATTTTATTTTATTTTATTTATTATTTTATTTATTATTTTATTTATTTTATTTATTATTTTATTTATTTTATTTATTATTTTATTTATTTTATTTATTTTATTTATTTTATTTATTTTATTTATTTTATTTATTTTATTTATTTTATTTATTTTATTTATTTTATTTATTTTATTTATTTTATTTATTTTTTTATTTATTTTACTTTATTTTACTTTATTTTACTTTATTTTATTTATGTATTTATTTTGGTTTGTCAAGCATGCATGAGAAAACAAGTAGAAGTGTGAATATAACATATAAACATATTATAAGCAGGTATACGTATATACCAGTGGTGGGTTGCAAATCCCGTTCCAACCAGTACAGTTGGAACAAGGCCGGCGGTGTCCCCATGGATGCGTGCAGCACGCACATGTATCTTAGCGCCTACACAACACTCTGGGATGCTCCAGCTGCTCCGTGAAGCATTGCGCAGGCGCTGTACATGCCATGCACCTGTGCGGAAGTGCAGAAGCCTTTAAACACTGGTAAGGAGCTCGGGTGGGTGGGTGGGCCCTCCGGAGCACTGGAGCAGTATCCGGTGCTCTGGGCTGGCTCCGGTACGCCCATACCGGGACGTACCTCCTGCAACCCACCACTGGTATATACATAAGAAATGAGTACAAATAGATGGGAACAGTAGAACAGGGACGGTAGGCACGCAGGTGCGCTTATGCACACCCCCTTTACGGACCTCTTAAGAATGGGGTAAGGTCCACGTTTAAAGTTGAAGCTGTGGGAGTTTCAGGCAGTAACAACGGAGTCAGCTAGAGGGTTCCAGGCATTGACCACTCTGTTGCTGAAGTCGTATTTTCTGCAACCGCATTTGGAGAAGTTTACTTTGAGTTTGTATCTATTGTTTGCCCATGTATTATTGCGGATGAAGCTGAAGTAGTCGTTGACAGGTAGGACGTTGTAGCAGGCATTTATGTGTATTACGCTTAAGTCAGACTGTAGGCGGCGTAGTTCTCGGTTGTCCAGGTCCAAAATTTCGAGCCTGGTGGCGTAAGGGATTCTATTGTGAACAGAGGAGTGGAGGACTCTTCTCATGAAATACCTCTGGACCCGCTCAATTGTATTAACGTCCATTATAGAGTGTGGATGGGAAGAAAATTGTGCCTGCTGAAAGTAATACATCAATGCTCTAAGTAAACCTGTCACTTCATTGGCTCTTACTATGGAGTGCAAAACCTTTCTTTTTGTGTCAATCTGTACTTCCTTGAGTATCTAGTGCTTGCAGTACTTTGGAAGGTGAGATGGCAAGAAGTTTCCAATGAGAAGTTAGCAAAGATTAAAGAAGTTTCCTTACTTATTTGAGTGAAATGTGGTGACATCTAGTGGTTATGATTTTTTAATATTTACTGTATGTTCACACATTCTTGTCAAAGAAGAAAACTGCAGGAATACGTAGAAGCTAAAATGTTTATCAAGGGTCTGTGGGAATCCAAGTACTTCTTGGGTGTAATGTAAGGAACTTTTACTCTTGCTAGTATTTAGACATGATATTTTTTATTGCAATTAGACAATGGGAGAAAAGGAAGGAAGGAAGGAAGGAAGGAAGGAAGGAAGGAAGGAAGGAAGGAAGGAAGGAAGGAAGGAAGGATGGATCTACAAAATTAAAAAGGACAATTTATATCAAATGTACAAATATTAGTCCTACTCATCTGGCAGTATGAATTTAAGTAATGCTTGTCTCTTAGAAAACAACAAATGTTTTTAACATGAATTTTACTGCTTTCAGTGTAAAATGTATAGCTAATTATTTCAAATATTGAAAATCTGAAGTCTCCTCTGGGATATTTTGAGACACCTTATCCCCATTGTCCCAGCCCCTAAAGATCTCTGTCTTTCTCAATTAACTTTCAATTATTTACTTTCCATAGAAAATATCTTGCCTGATCAAGCAATCATTAGACATTGTTTTAGCTTTGCACGTAAGGGGTAATGGAACGCTGGCTTCCACTATCAGAATGATACCAAATAAAATTCCTAGGAATACTTTATACAATTAAAAAAGTGTACAGAGATTCTCAGTCATCCTGCTCATCGTTGTCCCAAAGGTGCTTTTTCAGGGGGAAACTAGATTTTCTTGTTTTGTTTTATTTTCTTTGAAGACATTTCATTTCTCATCCAAGAAGCTTCTTCAGCTCTGACTGGATGGTGGGGATTGGAAGGATTTATGAGTGTTAATACCACTTTATAATGCCTTGGTAAAGCCACACTTGGAATACAGCATTCAGTTTTGGTTGCCACGATGTAAAAAAGATGTGGAGACTCTAGAAAGAGTGCAGAGAAGACCAACAAAGATGATTAGGGAACTGGAGGCTAAAACATATGAGGAACGGTTGCAGGAACTGGGTATGTTAATGAAAAGAAGGACTAGGGGATAGCTGTCTTCCAATATCTCAGGGGCTGCCACAAAGAAGAGGGAGTCAAACTATTCTCCAAAGCACCTGAGGGCAGGACAAGAAGCAATGGGTGGAAACTAATCAAGGAGAGAAGCAATTTAGAACTGAGGAGAAATTCCTGACAGTGAAAACAATTAATCAGTGGAACAGAAATTGCCTCCAGAAGTTGTGAATGCCCCAACACTGGAAGTCTTTAAGAAGATGTTGGCTAGCCATTTGTCTGAAACGGTATAGGGTTTCCTGCCTAGGCAGGGGGTTGGACTAGAAGACCCCCAAGGTCCCTTCCAACTCTGCTTTTGTACTGTATTATTGTATGACCAGCTGTCTGCAAGGCGTATAAATCCTTCCAATCCCCACCATCCAGTCAGAGCTGAAGAAGCTTCTTGGATGAGAAGCGAAACATCTTCAAAGAAAGAAAAAAAAAAAGAAAGTCCAGCTGCCTCCTGAAAAAGACCTTTGGGATTTACATAATTCCCTTCAGCCTGTGATTTCAATGGGACACAATGAGTGGTGGGATTCAAATAATTTAACAACTGGTTCTCTTCCCTAATAATTTCTTCCAACAGCCAGTTCATCAAACTGCTCAGAAACTTAACAACCGGTTCTCCCAGAGTGGTGCAAACTGGCTGAATCCCACCACAGGACACAATAGCATTCTCCAAAAACCTAAAAACCTACCACAGAGAAAAGGGCAGACCCCTGCTCCTTCTTATCACAGAGACCACCGTAAATTACAAAATTAAAAATTTTGTTTGAAGGTTCCGTGACCCGACAAATGCGCGAACGACAAAAGCGCGCAGACAAAACCGCGGTGCTAAAACCGCGATGTCAAAAGCACGCCGACAACAGTGCACCGACAACAGCGCGTCAACAGAAGCGCGATTTAAGTTAAGGTAAGGTTTAGGGTTAGGTTTAGGGTTAGGTTTAGGGTTAGGTTTAGGGTTAGGTTACAGCACGCTTCTGTCGGTGCGCTTCAGCGCTCATTCGTCGGTGCGGTTTTGTCGGCGCGGTTTTGTCACCGCGGTTTAGTCAGGCGCGCTTTTGTCGTTCGCGCATTTGTGGTGGAACCGAAGGTTCATGCTAACTTTCTTTACAGTAAGGGCAGTTATATAGTGGAATCAGTTATGATGTGAATTCTGTCCTGTTAAAGGTTTTCAAGCAAAGGTTGGACAGTCAACTGTTAGGGAAGCACTAGGCACATGTAGTCCTCAACCACAATTGTGCCCAAAATTTCTGTCCATAAGTGAAACATTTATTAAGTGGGGGTTTTTTGTCCCATTTTATGACTTTTCTCACCATAGTTATTAAGTTAACTATGTTATTAAGTTGTTTAGTAACATGGCCATTAAGTGAATCTGGCTTTCTCATTGACTTTGCTTGTCAGAAGGTCTCAAAAAGAGACTCCTCAACACTGCAACCATCATAAATATGAGTCAGCTGCCGAGCATCCAAATTTTGATTATATGACCATGGGGGTTGCCGCAACAATTGTAATTTTTTTCAGTGCCGTAATGAATTTGGACGGTCACTAAATGAATGGTTGTAAGTTGAGCACTACCTGTATACATAGTTTCACTGAGAAGAAATTTGGACTAGATTCTTCAAGACCTTCTCCAGATATTTATTCAAGGCTGGCAGAGAACTTACCTGCACTGAGAAGAGGATGTAGCTAGACCAGTGATGGCTAAACCTTTCTCATCATGTGCCAAAAGTGGTGGGTTGTAGGCGGTACGCCCCAGTACGGGCGTACCGGAGCCTGCCCGGAGCACCGGGTACCATTCGAGTACGGTGCTCTGGAAGGCCTGCCCGTGCTCCTTACCTGTCTTTAAAGTCTTCGGGGCTTCCATGCATGTGCACAGTGCGTACAGCACCTGCGTGATGCTCCGCTGAGCAGCTGGAGCATCGTGGAGCATCACAGAGGCTCGCAGAGGTGTCGCTGGACAGTACAATGCATGCATGCATGCGAGCGCGTGCTGAGCGCGTCCATGTGGATGACGCCAGGTCCGTTCCAACCGTACCAGTTGGAATGGGATCCGGAACCCACCACTGGGTGCACGCGACAGCAACTGTGTGCACTTGTATCCATAATGCAATGTGTGTGTAACATCCCCCCATGCCCATTCCCCCCAGAAGTATGCACAACCTCCTGTGACCCCCCCCCCCAATGCGCTCGTACCTCCCCTTGCCCCATTTTGGGCCTAGTAGGCCTCCATGCGACCTCCTGGGACCAAAAACGGTCCACCGGGGGGATACTGCACCTCTCCCGCACCCCATTTTTGGCCTAGTAAGTCTCCCTGCAGCCCCTTGGGACCAAAAACAGGCCACAGGAGGGACACACTGCACCCTTTGTTCAACCCCTGCACATTTGTACATGACCACCACACATGTGCGTGTGATCACCGTGCATGCATGTGCAACACAAAAATCAGATGGCTGGCAGGTGGAGCTGAGCTCGTGTGCCTGCCGAATGTCAGTGTTCCAAATATCATCCAAAATTAAATCAGAGTCCAAGGCAAAGTATTGCTCTAAGTTCCAATTTATTAAGAGAGACACGTTGGCACATCTGTGGAAAACCCGAATCTGAAAGCTTCCTGGGTTTTCCACCCAGTTGAAAGTTCAAGATCTTGCTCCCACACCCACAAGTCCATCACATGGTCCAATCTTCCACTGCCACTCTGGCAGTTCCACCCATCCAGTTCTGGTCAGGTGCAGAGGTGGAAAGACAATGGATGACCTTGGGCTTCTAGAAAGGAATGTTTTATTTTGCAACAACACATTCTACTCCTTGCTATTCCCCCTCCCAATTACATGAAACAGCATAGTAAAATAATAGAGAGTGTGGCAGGCCAAAGATCCTAAAAGGAATATGACTGCAGGCCTGAAGCCAAGAGGTCTCTGCGTGCCACAAATTTGCCGTCACGGGGCTAGACCGATGATTCTCAAACTTGGCAACTTGAAGATGTGTGGCTTTCAATTCCTCGGCTGGCACCCACGCGTGATATTACAGCATGATGGCTGGGGAATTCTGGGAGTTGAAACCCACACCTCTTCAAGTTGCCATGGTTGAGAAACCTTGACTTAAGACTATGTGGAATATTATCACGTAAAGCGCTAATAAATTCAACATTTTACTTTTCTCTGGACTAAAAATGCAGAGACCATCTTCTCAATAATGAATTCCTGCCACGAATCAATGCCTCCCAGCGCACAAGACTGGCAGTTCCATGCCCATATTATTCTTGAAGCAAATAATGCAATTATTAAAACCGTAAGGAAAACATAGGGAGGCTTTAGAAACTAAATATTATCATTGGACAAGCAGCCCTAGGATGGAAATTTGAAGCTGAAGTTCAACAGGTCAATAGGTCTACTCAGATGGAGACCATCTGAGAATGCTGACTTGATATTCATGAAAAAAACATGTTCAGGAGATAAATATGTTAAATCAATAGCAAAACAAAGGAAATTTTGATTTTAGGCTCGGCATAAGAGTGCCAGAATGGACAATGTTAGGCTTGGTCAATTCTTCTTGCATTCAATGGATCAACATTCTAAGCTTCCCAATTAGCTTCTCACAAATAAAGGCAATGAAGGAAACTTTGGTAAGGCCACACTTGGAATATTGCATCCAGTTTTGGTCACCACAATATGAAAAAGATGTTGAGACTCTGGAAAAAGTGCAGAGAAGAACAACAAAGATGATTAGGGGACTGGAGGATAAAACATACAAAGAATGGCTGCAGGAATTAGGTGTGTTTAGTGAAAAGGAGTAGGGCTAATGTGTAGCAGTGTTCAACTAATTAAGGGGCTGCCACAAAGAAGAAGCAATCAACCTATTCTCCAAAGAATCTGAAGGCAGGACAATACACAATGGGTGGAAACTAACCAAGGATAGAAGCAGCTTAGAACTAAGGAGAAATCTCCTGATAGTTAGAAAAATTAATCAGTGGAACAACTTGCCTCCAGAAGTTGTAGATACTCCAACACTGAAAATTTTTAAGAAGACATTGGACAACCATTTGTCTGAAATGCTATAAGGTTTCCTGTTTGGGCAGGGAGTTGGACTAGAAGACCTTAAAAGTCTCTTCCAACTTTGTTATTCTGTTATAAGTTGGGTTCACCCAATGCCCATGTGATTCACTTAACTGCAGTGATTTGTTTAACGTTGTTTTGCAAAAGAGCTTGCAAAATCAAGTGTGACTCACTTAACCCCTATCTTGCTTAGCAATAGAAATTCTGTCCTTACAAATTGTGATACTAGGTCAAGGAGTATCTGTACAGCAAAGGTTTAACATTTTCTTAAAGGAAAGACTGTAACTCTGAACTTGATTTATTGTTCCAAAAGCTAGATGGTGATTTAAAATACTTGTGCCCTGAGTTACCGCAGAGTGGATGCCCCCCTCCCAAACAATTGCAAAAGAGTGTTATGTCAGGAGCGGTGCCAGGAAAGAAAAAAAAGAGATCAAGGACTCAAATTTGGCACTAAAGCACCCGAAAGTGTCTCTCATCGTGTTCTTAAATTACCTGTCAATCACAAAAGGCAGTTGGAGACTTAATAGCTTTAGGATAAAAATGTATAGCAAAAGGACACAACCATGCATTGTTGCTACAGTCTGCGTGTTCCACAGCAGGAATTATTGCCTCAGTTCAAAAGCAGGATGATGGCAGAGGAAATTGGAGGGCCAGAGGCATCCATGGAGGGTCAGAAAAGTCAATATGGCAGATGGCAGACACCCAACAGAAGCCTTGTTCATTTTGTTTCATGGGTTGTGTGTGCAGCAGGGGTGGGTTCCGGCTTCTTCTACTGCTGGTTCGCTCAGGGATGCGCTTTGGGTGTGGGTGTGTGCTTCGCGCATAGATAAAAATGCTTCTGTGCATGCGCAGAAGCAAAAAACAAGATGGCGGCACTGTTAGAACCGGTTCGGGGGCATGGCTGGCTGAGTTACTACCAAAGGTGGGTTCCTGCCAGTTCGCACCAGTTTGGTAGAACCGGTTCGTCAAATCTACCGAACCGGTTAGAAGAGGTTCCACCAGTGGACCCAGAAAGCAGGCCACACCTACAAAAAATTTTGAAACCCACCACTGAGACAGACAGACAGACAGACAGACAGACTCACACAGACAAAGAGAAAGAAAGGAAGAAAAAATAAAGAAATAAAGAAAAAAATAAAGAAAAAGTGAGAGAGAGATGAAAGAAAGAAAAAGGAAAAAGGGACAGAGAGACAAAAGGAAGGAGAGAAAGAGAGGGAGGAGGGAGAGAGAGAGAGAACACATGGCCGGCAAGCCACTCCCACCAGGTCACATGGCCGGCAAGCCACTCCACAAAGGAGGCCACACCCATAGAGTAGGTTCGAAAAAAATTTGAAACCCACCACTGGTTACTATCTACTCGGCTGAACCAGAAGGAACCCTCCTCTGGTGTGCAGCATAAATAAAAAAGGGGACTGTCCTTCAAACATACAATCATGGCAACCGTCTTGACATTTTTACCCTATCTAGGGTGACGATTAACTGGGAAGAACACAGAATAATATATGGAGAAATTTCTCGACATGGACTTGATTATGGACAGGGTGGTCTCCAACTGACAGCCCTTTGTTTAGTAACCATTCGAGGCGCCAATGGCACGGAAAAAAGTGACTTATGACTGTTTTTCACCTTTAAAACAGTCGCAGCAGCTCTGTGCTTGTGGGATCAAAATCCAGACATTTGGCAACTGACTCGTGTTTATGATGGTTGCAGTGTCCTGGGTTACGTGATCACCTTTTGTGGCCTTCTGAGGAGCAAAATCAACGGGGAAGCCAGATTCACTTAACAGCTGTATTCCTAACTTTAACAACTGCAGTGATTCGCTTAACACCTGTGGCTGCAAAACTCACTTAACAACTGCCTTGCTTAGCAATGAACAGTTTGGCCTCACTTACGGTCCGAAGTCAAGTTATGCCTGTATATTCTTTTCACTCAGGAAAATATAACATCAGCTCAGATTCTGGCTCTAGATTATTGTCTTGGCTATGATTATAAATAGAAATAATTTAAAATATTTCCTATTGGGAGGAAGGGACAGCTCTTCATAAATGCCACAGTGCTAAATCAGAAATTCTGCAATCGAGAACAATCAATTTAAGGAATACTCTCTGAGCAGTGATGCTGCCCGTGACTGATAATTTTGACAGGAATGATCGCCTGACTGAAGCTGCGAGTTTTAGTCATATCCCCACAGCTGTTTATCAAATAGAAAGTTATGCCTGCATAAGAAAGATAAAGAACTAATTATCTTATTACATAAATCTGTGTGCAAATATATCTCGCAGTCTGTGATGCTCAAAGAATTAAACTAGCTCAGGATTCATTTCTACCAACTTCTGATGAGCAACATATTAAATCCTATCTACGCAATTATTTTCTTTAAAGGAAGAAAAAATAACTCTTTGTTTATATCTTACCTCTTTTATAAGGAACAGCTAATGCTGGATTTCATTACTTAGAGATAGTTTAATTTTTTGGGGGGGGATATGATCAGATTTTGCTGTTGTGAGCTGGCAACAGATTCGGACGGTGAGGAGGTTGGGAAGGAACATGGGCCAGTCCTGGAGTCTGAGGAAGGCTCTGTGTCGAAGGCAGAGAAGGGGCCAGAACTGTATGCCAGGTATCAGCTGCCTTCAGAGTCAGACATCAATGAGGCAGACAAACAGCTGGAGCCTGTTCCCAGTGTGCTCATGCACAGAGTTGCCAGACGAAGGGAACAGCTAAAGAACAGGGGTCGACTTGGGAGTAAGGCCACAGGTTGATGATGAATGGCCCCTTCCTAGAGGAAATAAAAGAGGAGCAAAAGGGGAGTGGAGTTTGCAGGAGACAAGTAGTTCGCTTAATTGGTTTGTGACTCTCCAAGATTCCTTGCCAAATTTTGCAGATATCGGCCTGGCAGCTCTCCAAGCCAGATAAGGTCTATGACTATGACTCCTCCCTTGAAAGATTTTGCTGGATGTGAATGAGCAGAATTCACAGTAAATTAATAAAAGCGGTTTTTGTCGGGACAAGGAGTTTGCTTCATGCTCTTGGGAAGCCTCGGTCAGAACAGTTGCCTGTATTTAAAAGACATAAGCAGGAGTCAGGATCTGTGCTATATCGTAGTCCTCGACCTATGACCACAATTGAGCCCAAAATTCCGTTGCTAAACAAGACAATTATTAAATGAGTTGTGCTCTTCCATGGGGGCATGGAACCATAGAAGTCTCATAGTCCAACTCCTTACTCAAGGCAAGGAGGTTCAATCTTTCCTTGAAAACCTCCAGTGATAGAGCACCCACAATTCCAGGGATACAAATTATTCCACTGATTAATTATTTTGCCTTGTTAATGTGTTTATGTATTTAAAAATTTAAAAAAATATCACCAACAAAAAAAAATTATTTTGCCTTGTAGGAAATTACTCCTTAATTCTTTTTTTTTAACTTTTATAGTTTTATTCATTTATAATGTGACATACAAAAAGAATACAAAAGGAAATGTTAAGGAAACTAGGAAAGGAAAAAGGGAAATGGATAGTGGGTGAAAGGAAGGGGGAAAAGAAAAAAAGGCATTGACATCTGACTTTAGGGCAGTAAAATGAGGCATTAGCATCTAACCTCAACTTTTTACTTTTTCTTAATAATAGAAACTAGCCATTTCTATAACAACAAATCTATCTGATCGGTAAAACCCAAAATCAAGCTTCCATTTTTTTTTCCACCTCAAGCACAAAGTGGTTTCCGAGTAGAAATGAAAGTATTTGTATTTTTTTCTTTGATCAAAGCAGTCAATTTAGCAATCTCTGCTAACTCAGTTTTTGTAGCCATTCATCCATTGTGGGGATCGAGGTGATCTTCCATTTTTGTGTGTAGTGTAGTGTTTCTGCCATCAATGTATATAACATCAAAGTTCAAATGAAATTTCCAAGTCTTGTTCCATTAAACCCAAAAGAAAAGTCTATGGTTTTCTTCCTATATTCAATTTCAGAATGTTCTGCTTTATCATATGAATCTTACTCCAATATTTCTTTGCTTTATCACATATCCACCATAGATAATTAAAAAGTCCTTTCTTTACATTTACATTTCCAATGTTCATTTGAGGTACCTTTATACATTCTTGACAATTTATCTGGAGTTAAATATGAACAAGACATCAGCTTCTTTTAAAATATCATTTAATGCAAACTTCAAACCTTTATTCCACATATTCTCCCACTGTTCAAGCATTACATTATACCCCAAATCACTCCTTAAGTCTAGGTCGGATCTCTTGTTAGTGAAGTTCCACCCATTACTTCTTGTCCTATCCTCAGGTGCTTTGTAGAATAAGTCAAATCCCTCTTCTCAATGACAGCCCCTCAAGTATTGGAAGACAATAATTATGTCCTCCCACCCTACCAACACCAATCCTTGTCTTCAGTTCTTTGGATTTCTTCAATCCAAGATCAGGGGTAGGTTCAGGGGTGAGATTCTACGGGTTCGGACCAGTTCGGGCGAACCGGTAGCTCTGAAGATCAGCTGCGCAGTGGGCCGCCTGCCCACTCCTGCACTTCACCTACCTTTATCATCTCAGTTGAGTTGTGCGACAGAGTGGATTGCCGCAGTAATCAGGAAGGTAAGTCTTCTCTAAACTGCAAAGTGCATGCTCAGAAAACCGGTAGGTCCCACCCCTAGTTGGGTTCCATCTGGCTTCTCGGAGCTTGGGGTGGAACGTGTGTCCCCTCTTGTGCCTAGGATAGGGTTATTAGCCATCTGTGGACAGTCATTTGAGGCAAACCAGGGTTTAATCAGAGAGAAGGGCATATCCCTGCCCGGCGACGGTTCACATGAAGTCTATTTTTATCGTATTCAATCAAGAACAATCAAGCAACCGGGAGGCGACGCCAACAAATTTGCATGATCAGACTTCTGTGTCTTAAATGTTAATTAAAAGTTAGCTTAAATCTGCCTACTGTGCAGAACTTTTTCTCTCTCTCTCTCTCTTTCCGTTCCTTTTTCTCTCCCTCCTCGCCTCTCTCTTTTTCCAGTAGCCCACGTGAATAAAAAATGCGATGCAGCCAGGCTAAAGTGTTTGTGTGATTAGCAGAGCGGTAGATTCTGGTGGGAGGAGGGAAGGAATAAAAACTCTGGCAATCAAGGCCTCTTTTTTTTTCGAAGTAAAAGAAAGGAAGAAAAATGCTTGCCTGTTTGACTTCTCGGAGCCTTAGGAGGCCCCATTAAAAGCCACTTTAAAGTTTGCCCTTTGGCACTGCTTTGAGGTAGCCCTACCGAGCATCGAAGCCAAAGCAAGAAAGGAGCTGCTTAAAAGCAACCCCGGGTTGCATATAAACCATTTCTTCCTAGTTATTGCTATGCTTAATCACCAATTGGACTCTCTTTATCTGAATCTGGAGGTAAAGGGACACCCAGGCTGTGGGAAAGCTGCAGAGAGGAATCGCGTTAAGGACCAAAGAGAAAAGCCATGTAGTTGTTCTGACCGAGGCTTCCCAAGAGCATGAAGCAAACTCCTGGTCCCGACAAAAATCCCTTTTATTAATTTATTGTGAATTCTGCTCATTCACATCCAACAAAGTCTTTCAAGGGAGGATGTACAGTCACAGACTTTATCTAGCTTGGGGAGTTCCAGGCCGATATCTGCAAAACTTGGCAAGGAATCTGGGAGAGTCACGAACCAATTAAGCTGAACTAATTGTCTCCTGCAAACTCCACTCCCCTTTCACTCCTCTTTTATTTCCTCTGGGAGGGGCCATTCATTGTCCACTTACTCCCAAGTCGACCCCTGTTCTTTAGCTGTTCCCTTCATCTGACAACTCTGCATGCACACACTGGGAACAGGCTCCAGCTGTTCATCTGCCTCACTGATGTCTGTCTCTGAAGGCAGCTGATAACTGGCATGCAGCTCTGCCTCCCCCCCCCCCCCACCCTGCCTCCGACACAGAGTCCTCATCAGAGCCTTCCCCAGACTCCAGGACTGGCCCATGTTCCTCCCCAACCTCCTCACTGTCCGAATCTGCTGCCAGCTCTGCTTGCTGCTGGTGGGCCACAATAGCAGTCATGTTCAGAGGTTGTGTTTGATTCACACTCCTTAATGCTTAAACAAAAACTTGGAAACAAGATGGTTGGGCTGGTGATGAGCTTCCTAGAGAACCCAAAGCTATGGGAATTGGAACAGAAAAGATGGCATTCACACAATTCATTCATTCCAGGGACTAAATTAATCCCTTTTCAGTTTCAGTTTCAGTTTCAGTTTCACTTTATTTGTATGCCACCCTTTTCCCTGGGGGGACTCAGGGCGGCTCACAGTTCAAAGGGGGGGGGGAGGACAAACAATTTATAACATAAAGGCACTACATCATTTAAGAACTCAACAGTCATACAATTCGAGTAGGGGTTAGAGTCTTTAACCCCAGGCCTGCCGGGATAGCCAGATTTTAAGGGCGGCGCGGAAGGTCTGGAGGGTGGTGAGGGTCCGGATCTCCACGTGGAGTTTGTGGGCTTTCGCAATACACTGAATTGTCAACTACAATCCAGCACACTAGATTGGTCGAGTGGGGTGTCAGAGGATTGGAAAAGAACATGTCAGGTCCAGACAAGGTATAAGTTATTATGAACATGAAAAAGAATTAATGTAGTGACACCAAAGAAGGATTTGAAGATGTTAATCTATTTTAGGAATAGATTTAGATATTTGCCTTGCTTAGGTGGTTCTACAGTAGGGGTGTCAAACTCGTGTTGTCATGGGGGGATCACGTGATGTATCATGATATTTCCTCACTTCGCTAAACCAGGCATGGGTGTGGCCAGCATGTGATGCATCCGGCCCATGGGCCACAAGTTTGACAGCCCTGTTCTACAACAAGTAGCCAACAAGTAGCGGGGAAGGAAGGTAGGGAGGGAAATTGATATTAGGATTGTACAGTAGGCTCATAATTCAACAAACACTTATACACACATCCATAAAATAAATTAGACCAGGAAAATTGAATACTAGCAATATCAGTTACTCATTATATTAGTCTTTGTGTAATAGCAAAATGCACTTTAGTTGGCATCCAGGCCCTCCAGATCTATTCCCTTTTCATGCATGCACTCCCAGGTAACTAACTGAGCTTTCCACATGGCAGTTCCTGAGCCATGAACTGACCTATCCGTGATTGTGTTTGGACAAACACAGCCAGCGTTGGCTTGATGGACTTTTGTCTTGTTTCAATGATGAGCTCTTTTGTTTCTTTTCGCTGGTCCTATATGAGATCTTTCCACCAAGAGTTCAAGAAAACAAACAGAGGAGTCTTCCCAGTGTCCTTCTGCCCCAACAACTGGTTGAAGTAAGTTGGTGAGGAAGGAGAAGAACTGGCCCAAGTTCCCTGAGGGAGCTTTCATGGCCAAGGGGCAACTGGAAACATCTTAACTATAGTATTATTTTGGCCTTTAGTCATGCATCCTTCTAACAGAATAGGCATGAGCAAGAAGGGGAAAAAGAAATAGGAACCTCAAATCCAAGGTCCCCTCCAACTCTATCATTCTGTTTTTCCCCCATGTTCTATTTTTTTATTTATATTACATTCAATTTCCATCAAACAGTGTGTGATCTGGTTACAATTATTTTTAAACAGTCATAATCCACATATTTGTAGTATTCATCACAATAATATTGATAATCTATATATAACGTATATATATAAAAGCAAAATAACACTCACGCATCATCACGAAATCTCCAGAACTATAAAGCCTACAAACTTGAAATTTGGTGCGTATATTCCTCTTGGCTTCTAGGTGCTCACTAAGAAAGGATTTTTCAAACTGACCATCAGATCATTAGTATTTCTTATATTACTATTAGCACACTCTGATGCTAAGGAGTTAGATGTTCTACTCTCCCTCCCCACCTGAAAAGGACTCTGTTCCAAATGCCACTTGGGCGTGGCCAGTGTGTGACTCATCTGGCCTGAGGGCTGGCAGTTTAGACATTCTATTCCCCCTCCCCGCCTGAAAAACGCTCTGATGCTAAGGAGTTAGACTGAGAGAGAGAGAGAAGGGGATAAGATAGGAGAGGCCTCTGTGGGGCAAGCCTGAGGGAGAGAAGGGGAGAGGAGAGGCAGATCATAACTACTCATTAATTTTCAATCTGTAAGTGTTGATTTATCAATCTTGATCACATAGTTTCATAGTGGAGCATGAGTATCCAGCAGTGGTGGAATTCAAATAATTTAACAACGGGTTCTCTGCCTTAATGACCAGCTGGGTAGGCGGGCTCGGTGATCATGTGATTGGGTGGGTGTGGCCAATTCATTATCACTCATGTCGATGGGCACTTCACCTTAGCTGTTACAATGTAATAAGGGTTAACCAGAGAAACAGTTTCTGTAAGCAGGACAATAAAGATTAGGCTAGAAGCAACACCAGAATGTTTCCTTCCTACCTTCCTTACAGGATTAGCCCTGTAAAGTGGGAAAAAACAAAGAGAAATTTCTCCCAACAACCATTTCTCTGAAGTGCTTAGAAAGTTAACAACCGGTTCTCCAGAAAAGGTGCAAACTGGCTGAATCCCACCACTGGTATCCAGCTAGTATAATAATATAATACCAATAATACTTAACATCTTCTTTAACAACTTTCCACATTAACATTAACTCTTTTTATGTCTCCTCTTTCTAACTTCTGTTTCTGTGGTCTAGCCATTGATAAAATTCATCCCATATCAAAAAAATATTCAGTTTCTTCTTTATCCTTAATAATGAATGTTAATCTATCCACCCACATTCTAAAGAGGCACCAATTCCAGAAGACCTTTCAGAAACACTCCTGGACAACAACAAAAAGTACTCAACCCTGATATATCAGTCTGCAGAGAGGGAAAAGGCTGGGAATCTGTGGTGTGATAAAATAAAATAAAATAAAGCAAAACATTGGCTTGCATTGGCTCCAGCGTTTGCTATTGACAGCATAACAGCTGAGTACAGCTTGAAAACATGTAACTGGAGGCATCTAAACTTCCTTTTTTGCAGTGTTGGCTGCAGGGAAATTGGCAGGGTGCTGCCAACTGAGGGCTGTTCTCTTCTATTTCCAAGCACCTGGTTGGGAGACAGAGGCAATCTTCTGGAAAGGGCCCACGCTAAATCCTATCTGCCCTTGAAATATACCGTCTAGACAAAGCCCTTATAGAAATGCTACCTTGCAAAGGAAATTGACAGTCCGTAGGAACCCTTCTCCTGGATCTGATCCTTTTCAAACAGATGGCACCGATTAGGGGGAGGAAAAAAAAGAAAGCAAAGGTTTGGATGATTCCCAGATTCAATTTTTTTTTTAAAAAAAAGCTATCTTGGCCCAAAACTTTAGCTTTGATTAATTTTCTTGCATTGTCATTGTTAACGCTCCTCCAAAGCTGCCCCATTTTTGACCAGCTACAGGTGAATGGTTGCTGATTACAGCCCCTTAGAATACCTGGTAGTTTCTGTAGCATCCATACAAAAATAACACAAGGCATATCTCTGCCTCCAAAATCATCTTTGTTTGCATGGGTTTTGTCACTTTAGAGGAAGGACTGTAGCTTTTTGGTAGAGCACATCTTTTGGCACACAAGTGGTCCAGATGGAACATTTTGTGCCGAGTAAAAAGAAACCACTTATTTATTTTTGTTGCTTGTCTTAGTGCTGAGTGTTACAGGAAGTGGAGATACAGAATGAATGGGACTGGGGTTTTTGTTGTAAGGAGGCTATTTTTCTCTTGGATTTCCATGTCCCATAAATGCATACATGTTCCATGTATTTATTTCTTTGTTTGTTTATTAGTTTGTCAAGCATGTACAATATAGCAGGTATATGTATGGATATGGACAAAGGAAATGAATACAAGTAAATGGGGACAGTAGGACAAGGACAGTAGGCACGCC
Organism: Thamnophis sirtalis; assembly: GCF_051295495.1. Classification (NCBI taxonomy): domain Eukaryota; kingdom Metazoa; phylum Chordata; class Lepidosauria; order Squamata; family Natricidae; genus Thamnophis; species Thamnophis sirtalis. The sequence continues at coordinate 87,173,454 of NW_028261387.1, forward strand.
CCTTTTACGGACCTCTTAGGAATGGGGTGAGGTCCACGGTAGACAGTTTGAGGTTGAAGCTGTGAGGGTCAGAGGATGTAACAACAGAGTCAGGAAGAGCATTCCAGGCGTTGACCACTCTGTTGCTGAAGTCATATTTTCTGCAATCGAGTTTGGAGTGGTTTACCTTGAGTCTGTATTGATTGTTTGCCAGTGTATTATTGTGGTTGAAGCTGAAGTAGTTGTTGACAGGTAGGACATTGTAGCAGACAATTTTGTGGACTACGCTTAGGTCCAACCACAGGCGGCACAGTTCCAGATTGTCCAAGCCCAAAATTTTGAGCCTGGTGGCATAAGGGACTCTATTGTGAGCAGAGCAGCAGAGTGCTCTCCTTGTGAAATACCTCTGGAGCCACCTGATCGTATTAATGTCCAATATGCAGTGTGGATTATTTGGTTTTCTTTGAAGACGTTTCACTTCTCATCCAAGAAACTTCTTCAGCTCTGACTGGATGGTGGAGAATGGAAGGATTTATACTCCTTGCAGACAGCTGGACATTTGCATTCTTTTAGTGGATCATTAAGGTCACCTGGAGGGTTATCTGTGTCCTCAGGGTCACCTGAGTGGTGCAAATGAGTGTGGAGCCTTCTTGGAACTGTTGAAAGGACTGTTGTAGATGGGACATATTGTTGACAGAAGGCCATTCAGTTTTGATATAGATGGCCGTTTTGACCCCTCTTTCAAACCAGGTGTCCTCTCTGTCCAAAATATGGACCTTGTTGTCTTCCAAAAAAGTGGCCTGTGTCTTTGAAAATCAATCATGAATGCTTTTTTCACTGCCATTGTCACTTCGAACAGCCATTAAATAAATGTGTGTAAGTTGAGAACTTCCTATATTTAAAAGGCTGTGTATGGTGTGTTGGTGTTAAATGATTCACTCCTCTCCTACCCACTTGCTGCCAGTCATTGTAGGACATTTAAAGAAAGAGAACAACAAGAAGGGGAAGGGGGCTGAAAGCTAAAACATGCAAAGAATGATTACTGGAATGGGCTAGTTCCAATCTAGAGAAAAGAAGGACTAGGGGGGACATGATAGCAGTGTTCCATTATCTCAGGCGCCGCCACAAAGAAGAGGGCGGGCCAACTATTTTCCAAAGCACCAGAAGGCAAGGCGAGATACAATAGATGGAAACTATCCAAGGAGGGAAACAACCTAGAACTAAGGAGAAAATTCCTAACGGTTAGAGAAATCAATCAATGGAATAGCTTTCCTTCAGAAGTTGTGGGTGTTCCTCCATCACTGGAGTCTTTCAAAAAGACACGGAATAGCCATTTATCCAGAATAATATAGGGATAGCATAGGAGAGCCGCAGTGGCTCAGTGGTTAAGAGTGCAATACTGCAGGCTACTTCTGCTGACTGCCGGCTGCCTGCAATTTGGCACTTTTGAATCTCACCAGGTTCAAGGTTGACTCAGCCTTCCATCCTTCTGAGGTCAGTAAAATGAGGACCCCAGACTGTTGGGGGCAATAGGCTGACTCTGTACACCGCTTAGAGAGGGCTGGAAAGCACTGTGAAGAGATATAGACATCTAAGTGCTATTACTACACACAGAGAAGGTCCTTCTTCTTGGTCTAAATTGGACTAAAAGAACTCCAAGGTCCCTTCCGACTCTATTGTTCTGTGTTCTGTATAAACATGTTATTTACTATAATAAGACTACTGGGTCCGAATGGCAACCGTCCAATCAACTATGTTTTTCTGCCATCTTCTGCCAGCCTGCCTTCAGAGGTTGTGGGTGCTCCATCACTGGAGCGTTTCAAAAAGAGATTGGACAGCCATTTGTCTGAAATGGTATAGGATATAGTGATGGCTAACCTTTTTGTTGTTGGGTGCCAAAAACGCATATGTGCCGGCACCAATAATGCAAGGTGCGCCCCCACATGAGCATGCATGCACAACCCCCTCCCCATGCTTCCCACTCCATCCCACGCATGCCACACTGCTTGCCCCCAAGCTGAGCTTGGTATTTCCTCCAGATGTGCAGAGGAGGCCGTTTTCACCCTCCCAGGCTCTAGGAAAGCCTCCTATCAGAACGTCCGATCAGCCCTTTGGGCCTGTTTTTCACCTTCCCCAAACTCCAGTGGCTTTACTGAAGCCTGGGGAAGGCAAAAAAGGCCTCTGGAAGCTGGGAACAGATTGTTTCCAAACTTCCGGTTGGCCCGTCGGGCCCGTTTTTTGCCTTCTCCGGGTTCTGGAGGCTTTCCTGAAGCCTGGGGAAGGCAAAAACGGCCTACCTTGGCCCTCTGGCAGGCCAAAAAACTATGTGCTGGCAGATATGGCTTCACATGCCACCTGTGGCATATGTGCCAGAGGTCCACCACCACAGGTATAGGGAGACCTGCTTGAGCAAGGGATTGCATTAGAAGATCTCCAAGGTCCCTTCTAACATTGTTATTCAATGTGGTATGTTCTATCTTGAACTACATGGAGGAGGAGTAGCCAAACTTCCAAAGATACTCTCAATGTCCCATAACAGCTGTGCTTTCTATGACAGATGCAGGCAAGTCCTTTGAAACCATTTCAAAAATGGTTCTAAAAATACCAAGCTGCTTTCCCTGATCCTATTTTGCACAGTATCCTATGTGCTTATCTTTCGAAGCAGTGGGTCTGATCATTAATCTAGTCCCCTGGCAGGAGTATAATTCATCATAGAGAACCCCCAACAGGTTTGCAATGGGAAACCAATTCGCAACTGGCAATTATTAGAGGTTTGAAAAAACAGCAGTACCCACCCACCCCCCCAGAAAATTCATTTTGGTTTGTAGTTTCTGATCTGGGGCTCTTTTCGAAAAGTACACAAGTGCCAATTATATGTGAATCCGAAACAGTAATGCAAACAAATCATATTGGATTATTGTTTGTTGGTCTGGGGCTCTTTGTAGAGAGTACTGTACCCATTAAGGTTCTCCCTGACATATTATCACTCAGCAGCTAAGCATTAAAGATGGGTAAAACATTGTGTTGCTACATTTAATGGTCATCGGGGGCCTCGTTCATGCAGAAGGCCAGGCATTAGAGCTGGTTTTTATCTCAGAGCAGATGTGATGTGATTTGGTAGGAATAGGAACATCTGTCCTTCTCCTAGTCAGATCACTCTCTGCATTAGAGCTGACCAGTGCCACCGTTCACAATAGGGAGAAAAGGCCCATTGGATCACTCCGCTTCAGACATCAGATGGATTCCCCTAGGTTTCAAGAGAGCACTTGGGGAATCTTCAAAGCTGCAGGGGGAAGATTCAGAGGTGGGTTTCTACCAGTTCGCACCAGTTCAAGCGAACCTATAGTGGTAATTTGACCTTGGTCGCAGAACTGGCAGTGACCCAGGCTGGCCACGCCCCAATCTGGTTTCCCGGTCACCGCTGCCATTGCCGGCATGGTTTTTAGTAGTTTTTTTCACATTCTTCACGCATGCGCAGAACAATTTACAGTGAACCTATGCATGCGAAGCGAAGCGGTACCAATGAGGGTAGGAAACCACCCCTGGGCAAATTGTATTACCTAGTGCCAGACAATGAATGGAATGGAATGGAATCACAGGTGGTATTCAGCCGATTCGGACCTGTTCAGTAGCAGATTCGGACCAGTTCAGTAGCAGAAATTATGGGTTTGCCATCCTATTTAGACATGATTTTGTAAGCAAAGTGCATACGTGGAAGGCCAGAGGCCTTCCAAAGTAGGTGCACGTGTGAGCAAAGTGCATGCACGGAAGGCTGGGTGCACCAAAGCAGGTGGGTGTGCAGGGGGAGAACTGGTCGTAACAAAATGTGAAACACACCGCTGAAAGGAATTGAATGGAAGGGAGAAAAGGAGAAGAGAAAAGAAGAGTTGGAAAGAACCTTGGAGGTCAGTAGGACAAGGACAGTAGGCACGCTGGTGCACTTATCACGCCCTTTTATGGATCTCTTAGGAATGGGGGGAGGTCCACGGTAGACAGTTTGAGGTTGAAGCTGTGAGGGTCAGAGGATGTAACAACAGAGTCAGGAAGAGCATTCCAGGTGTGGACCACTCTGTTGCTGAAGTCGTATTTTCCGCAATCGAGTTTGGAGTGGTTTACCTTAAGTTTGTATCTGTTGTGTGCTCGTGTATTATTGTGGTTGAAGCTGAAGTAGTTGTTGACAGGTAGGACATTGTAGCAGAAACCCTATAACCCTAAACCCTATACCATGTCTTGTCCTGCCTTCAGGTGCTTTGGAGAATAGGTTCCCCGTCCCCCTCTTCTTTGTGGCAGCCCCTTAGATATTGGAAGACTGTCACCCCAGTCCTTCTTTTCATTAAACTACACATGCCCAATTCCAGCAACCGTTCATCGTATGTTTTAGCCTCCAGTCCCCTAATCATCTTTGTTGCTCTTCTCTACACTCTTTCTAGAGTCTCCACATCTTTTTTTTACATCGTGGTGACCAAGAAGTGAAAAAAAATAGGGTCTTCGTTTAATAATGCAGCAAGTAGGTCTTAGAAATTCTGGTTATCTGTGACTTTTGTGGAGACTTAAGCAAAGCAATTATCATAGATAATTATTCTTGTATTTTAGACTTTTTTGCTTTTGTCATAACTATTGAGATGACAGACTGCAGGATTTGAACTATTTGCTCCAAAAATATCTTAGAAAAAATGATGGAAATCCATCTGGTCTCAGCAATTTATTTAATTTAAGATTTTAACAGTTTTTCCTATCTCTTCCAGGATAACTGGCCTATGGATTCCCCTTTTTTAAATTTCATGCCACGAAGGTTATTTGAATACTTTTAAAATAAAGCTCAATCTTAGTTTTATCCACTTGTTTAGATACATCAAGATTAGAATAAAATCTTGGAAATGCTGTTGCAATATGTTTTATGTTATTTAAAACCTTCCCATCATACAGCCTCAAAGCTTTTATTATCTAACCACAGTGATTCCTTTTCAATCTACTGGCTAGGAGTTTTGAGATTTTATTTTAGATTAGATTAGATTAGATTTAGTTTATTTGTATGCCGCCCTTCTCCGGGAGGGACTCAGAGCGGCGAACAACTCGAAAGGGGAACGGGGATACAAACACAATACATGTAGTTAAAATACACAAGAGTCATACAGCCATACAAGTCGAGAGGGGAGGGGAACTCATCAACCCCAGGCCTGCCAGCACAGCCAGGTTTTGACGGCTCTCCGGAAGGCCTGGAGAGAGGTGAGGGTCCGAGTCTCCGCAGGGAGTTCATTCCAAAGGGCCGGAGCTGCTACAGAGAAGGCCCTCCCCCGGGTGGTAGCCAGATGGCATTGGCTGGTAGACGGAACCCGGAGGAGGCCGACCCTGTGTGGTCTAACGGGTCTATGGGAGGTAATTGGCAGCAGGCGGTCTCTCAAGTACCCAGGTCCAATACCATGAAACCATATTAAACGTTTCTCAGCCTATAGCCTTGGTAGGTGCATACATTTGTACTAATGTGTAGTTTTCTTCTATTAAATCATGTATAAAATGTACCACCATAGGTAAAGGTAAAGGTTCCCCTCGCACATATGTGCTAGTCATTCTCTACTCTGCGGGGCTCATCTCTGTTTCAGAGCCGAAGAGCTAGCGTGGTTTGTACTTTGTAAAAGAAATAAAACTCTCCATCAGTTTTATGAATTTTGACAATGCATGCTGTGTATCCTAGAGGTTGAAGTTAAATATATCTGGAGAACATTAGATAACGCTGAAATGCCTAGCTTATACATTGCCTCTAATAGGTCTATAATTCTTGAGTCTAACTTCATTCTTTTCTGTGGGTTACATATTTGTGTAAAGGTAAAGATAAAGGTTCCCCTTGCACATATGTGCTAGTGGTTCCCGACTCTAGGGGGCGGTGCTCATCTCTGTTTCAAAGCTAGCGCTATCCGAAGACTAAATCCCAAAGGCACACAGAACACTGTTACCTTCCCACCAAAAGGTGGTCCCTACTTTTCTACTTGCATTTTCGAACTGCTAGGTTGGCAGAAGTTAGGACAAGGAACGGGAGCTCACTCCGTTACGCAGCGCTAGGGATTCAAACCGCTGAACTGCTGATCTTTCTGATCGAGAAGCTCAGCATCTTAGCCACTGAGCCCTCTGATGTAAATGTGTAGTTATCGTCTATTAAATCATGTATAAAATGCACCCCCATACTTTCTCTTTTTTAATTTTATGGAATATAAAAGGGAAACCTTCCTCCCACACACACACACCTATAATTTCACCACTCCTTAATATGAGAAGTTCCAAAGACCATATCTTGTTTTCCAGTTCAGCTATCCTTAAAAACTGGCAGCTCTCCACTTGTTTTATGTATTTCTGGAAAGAAGATAATCTCAGCTTTCATAGCTTTTGAATGAGAAGCTATTCTGTTACTTTTAATACTGTCACCCATACCTCTTTCATCAAGAAAAAATGCATTTCCACCCTCTTGAAAGTAGTGCATTACACAACTTTTCCCCATATTGTTGTCCCACATCTTTTAATCACTCATTCCTGTTCCTTCCATCTGGAGAAACGTGACAAATGAGGTAATTAAACTAATCCCTAGTAAAAACATGTCCAGAGTCCTGAAAAAAGACTTTAAGCTTTAAAATAACTTTTTATTCATGGTGGAGCATGAAGAACAGTAACTTAATAAGTGGAAAAATGAAAATGAAAAAAATTCAATTCTATCCAGGGGCATCTGCAAAGGAAAGTCAACCAAATCAGAGTGGCCACTATCTTGACTTTTGATCCTCATCACCACCCATGGACATCTTCTATATTGCACTGTTTAGATCAGAGGTGTCCAACTTTGGCAAATGTAAAACTTGTGGACTTCAACTCCCAGAATTCTGTAAGATTCTTACAAGCTTTACAGTTACTAAGGCTGTAAGGCTGGACACCTCTGTTTTAGATACTTGAATACAGCATCCATGTGATTTAGTGATTTTTTAGTGATTTTATTGACATTTGTAGGCCGCCCTTTTCCCTGAGGGGACTCAGGGCGGCTCACATAAAATCGGGGAAGGGGAAATACAGACAATAACAAAGACACATATAATAAAAAACAGTAACCAACATGCATTCATCATTCGGGAGGGGCAACTATCTTCATCCCCAGGCCTGACGGGCTAGCCAGTTCTTCAAGGCTGTGCGGAAGGCCTGGACGGTGGTGAGGGCACGAATCTCCACGGGGAGTTCGTTCCAAAGGGTCGGGGCGACTACTGAGAAGGCCCTCCTCCTTGTAGTTGCCAGCCGACACTGGCTGGCCGATGGAATACGGAGGAGGCCCAATCTGTGTGATCTTATTGGTCGCAGGGAGGTAATTGGCAGAAGGCGGTCTCTCAAGTATCCAGATCCACTACCATGTAGGGCTTTATGGGTGATTAACAGCACCTTGAAGCGCATCCGGAAATCGACAGGTAGCCAGCGCAGCTCGCGGAGGATAGGTGTAATGTGGGTGAACCGCGGTGCACCCACAATCGCTCGCGCGGCTGCGTTCTGTACCAGCTGAAGACGCCGGATGCTCTTCAAGGGCAGCCCCATGTAGAGCACATTGCAGTATTCCAGCCTAGAGGTCACGAGGGCCCGAGTGACTGTTGTGAGTGCCTCCCGATTCAGGTAGGGTCGCAACTGGCGCACCAGGCGTACCTGGGCGAATGCCCCCCTAGCCACAGCCATCAAATGGTGGTCGAATGATAGCTGTGGATCTAGGAGGACTCCCAAGTTGCGGACCCTCTCTGAGGGGTATAGAGTTTGACCCCCCAGCCTGAGAGATGGAATATTGGTGGAATCCTTGGGAGGGAAACACAACAGCCACTCGGTCTTTTCTGGGTTGAGCACAAGCTTGTTAGCCCTCATCCAGTCCATAACCGCCTCCAGGCCCCGGTTCATCACGTCTGCGCTTCATTGAGTTGGCACGGGGCGGACAGATACAGTTGAGTATCGTCCGCATATTGATGGTATTTGATCCCGTGCCTGCGGATGATCTCTCCCAGCGGTTTCATGTAGATGTTGAATAGTAGGGGGGATAAGACCGAACCCTGAGGCACCCCATATGTTAGGGGCCTAGGGGACGATCTCTGCCCCCCCACTAACACCGACTGCGACCTGTCCGAGAGGTAGGAAGAGAACCACCGCAACACAGTGCCTCCCACCCCCACCTCCCGCAGTCGTCGCAGAAGGATACCATGGTCGATGGTATCGAAAGCCGCTGAGAGGTCAAGGAGAACCAGGATGGAGGAATGTCCTCCATCTCTGGCTCTCCAGAGATCATCGGTCAATGCGACCAAAGCGGTTTCAGTGCTGTAACCGGGTCTGAAGCCTGACTGGAAGGGGTCGAGATAGTTTGCTTCCTCCAAGGACCGCTGGAGCTGAAAGGCCATGTCTTTCTATGGTTAACCTTCCTCAGTATGTATGTATGATGTAGGCAGGTGTGTGTGTATGTGTGTGTGTGTCCAAAGTCTCCAAACTCTCCTCTCCTTCCATGCCTCTTATCATCTTGACTGCTGTCCTCCAGGTATCCTCCAGTTTGTCGGTGAAGGAGGAACAAAAGATTAAGCAGTTTCTAATCCATATCTTTTTTGCCTTTTGCCTTGTCCTGGGGAGGAAAGCTATGGCAAATCTAGGCAGCATACTAAAAAACAGAGACATCACCCTGCCAACAAAACTGCATATAGTCAAGGCTATGGTTTTCCCAGTTGCAATGTATGATTGTCAAAGTTGGACCATAAGAAAGACTGAGCACCAAAGAATTGAGGCCTTTGGACTATAGTGCTGGAGAAGACTCTTGCGAGTCCCTTGGACTGCAAGACGATCAAACTGGTCAGTCCTGGAGGAGATCAACCCTGACTGCTCTTTAGAAGGCCAGATCCTGAAGATGGAACACAAATTCTTTGGCCACCTAATTAGAAGGAAGGAGAAGATGCTGGGAAAGATGGAGGGCAAAAGAAGAAGAGGACGGCAGAGAATGAGGTGGCTGGATGGAGTCACCGAAGCAGTTGGCGTGAGCTTAAATGGACTCCAGAGGTAGAGGATAGGAAGACCTGGAGGTTTTCCATGGAGTTGCGATAGGTCGGACACGACTTTGCAACTAACAACAACAACAATCCATATCTCCTCCTCCTCTTCCACTTCCAATTTACTCTCTCTTTTTTAAAAAAAGACTGAAAAAAAGATGAATCAAATTCTCCATAAGGTATCATTTACTTGCGCGGGAGTTAAACAGTGAAGAATTCTCTCTCTATCCGTTACCATAACAGGTGGTTTACCATCAATGAGTAGGGTAGGAGAAATATAAGGTCCTTAAATTCCCCCATCATTATTAAAATGGGCAGGGGGGAAATGCTAACATCCATCCCTTTCTGACAGCTCCCCTATTCGCTTGAACCCTATTTGTATGGTTTATCTACTGGGATTGACACATGGAAGAAGTTAATAGAATTTGACCTCCTGGCTGCACATCTCAATTTGAGCCTACACGGAACATGTGATATTCATTGTTGCACGGGACTCTTCTACCCGTGAACAATCTGACTTTGCTCATCTGTCAAAAATTGAATGGAATTGTCAGCCTGTAAGCCCACCACTACCTTCATACTCTTTCCCAATGTCTAATACAGAGTGGCCTTATTTTGTACGTATGCCTGCAAACACACCCACACCTACCTATATGCATATGCACCCAGAGCTATCCCCTAATTGTACTACCATTTGGGTGGGGGGGGTGAGAAGTTACAGACTAAAACTTAGCTTGTCAAACCCGTTCCAAGATTTGTGATCGGCATATGGGTGAGTGTTTTAATAACATTTTAAAAGACTGAAAGACCGAAATTTGTCTTTTTCATGGACCCAGTAATTAGCAGCCTCATTTACATCCCAGTTAAATTGACATATCTGAATGTAAGCTGATTGCATCCTATTGAACTCTGCCGCATATTTCCATTTTATGTGTGCATTAATCTCATTGGCCAACGGACATAAAACATAGGTGTTTGCAAAGACAGAGCAGCTTACATGATTTGACTTAATTCCAAGGATATTGCCTTGACTGAAGCACATACCATACTTCACAGAAAATAACTCTTCTTTGTCAGGAAGTTGCAGATAGTAACAGGAATGTGTTTTTAATTTTGGTTCAGACGTAGGAAGGCATTCACGTGCCAGGTTTTGAACTACTAAAAAAGGTCTTGAGATTGTTGTGGCCTGCCAGCAGAGCTGGCATCAGATTCGGACAGTGAGGAGGTTGGGGAGGAACATGGGCCACTCCCGGAGTCTGGGGAAGACTCTGATGAGGGCTCTGTGTCAGAGGCAGAGGGGGACCAGAGCCGTATGCCAGTTATCAGCTGCCTTCAGAGTCAGACATCAATGAGGCAGACGAACAGCTGGAGCCTGTTCCCAATGTGTGCATGCGCAGAGTTGCCAGATGAAGGGAACAGCTAAAGAACAGGGGTCAACTTGGGATTGAGGCCACAGGTGGACGATGAATGGCCCCTCCCAGAGGAAATAAAAGAGAAGCGAAAGGGGAGTGGAGTTTGCAGGAGACAATGTTTACTTAATTGGTTCATGACTCTCCAAGACTTTTTGCCAAGTTTTCCAGATATTGGCCTGGCAGCTCTCCAAGCAGATAAGGTCTGTGACTGTAAATCCTCCCATGAAAGACTTTGCTAGATGTGAATGAGCAGAATTAACAATAAATTAATAAAAAGTTTTTTTTGTCAGGACCAGGAGTTTGCTTCATGCTCTTGGGAAGCCTCGGTCAGACCCAAGATCTTAACCAAAAGCCTTCTCTGCTATTCATTGGAGCAGGTTTTCTCAACCTTGTCAACATGAAGATGAGTGGGCTTCAGCTCCCAGAATTCCCCACTCAGCATGTTAGGTAATGAATTGTGGGAACTGCAGTCCACATATCTTCAAGTTTACGGGCTTGAGAAACATTGCATTGGTTGTTAAGTCAAGGACTCCCTGTATGAGTTAAATGATCAACCAGCTCACTTTGTGTCATGTGATTGTTTAGGCCTAATTTCCCATCCTTTCTCAGCCCCACTCAATCTCTCACATATAAATTTAGGTCTTTCACCCTGGATTCTAAATCAGGGGTCCCCAAACCTCCAGTCTGTGGACCAGTACCAGGACGCGGCATGCCAGAAACTGGCCCACACAAACAAGTGAAGCCCCATCCATGGGATGCAGGCAGCATGTGAAACCACGCCCACTCCGGTCCACGGAAAAATCTGTGTGTTTGTGTGTGTGTGTGTATGTTCCAGCATAACTCTGAAACATCTCAAGCAATTTCAACCAAACTTGGTACACATATGACTTACTTTCTGGAAACAAATTACTGTGGTGGTAAGACACCCCTAACATCTTCGGGGGGGGGGGGGTGTTCTGTTATGATACAGCCTGTTATGCCTTCAAATGGCTTCTAATGTAGTGCCATAAATGGCTTCTAATGTATAGTGCAATGGAGCTGCATGGTAACAGCTTCACAGTACTCCACAAGGGGGCTCCCTCTGATAAGGGGGAAAATCCAATATTAGAAATTATGTTTGGTCCGGACATTTTCCCCCTATAAATAAATATCCGGACAATGCCGGGTTATCAGCTAGTTCTAAATAAACCTCCGCGAGCTGCACTGGCTACCTGTCGATCTCCGGGTGCACTTCAAGGTCCTACTCACCACCTATAAAGCGCTCCATGGTAGTGGATCTGGCTATTTGAGAGACCGCCTTCTGCCAATTACCTCCCTGCGTCCCATCAGATCGCATAGAGTTGGTCTCCTCCGTATTCCATCCGCCAGTCAGTGCCGACTGGCGACTACCCGGAGGAGAGCCTTCTCTGTTGCGGCTCCGACACTATGGAACAATCTCCCCGTGGAGATTCGTACCCTCACCACCGTCCAGGCCTTCCGCACAGCCCTCAAGAACTGGCTAGCCCGTCAGGTCTGGGGCTAAGCCTATTTTCGCCCCTCCCGAATGTTGAGTGAATGTTGAGTTTTATTGTTTAATTTATTTTTGTTCACATTTCTTTTTGCACTATCCTACACTCCCTTTCCTTTGTGATTGTAAGCCGCCCTGAGTCCCCTCAGGGAAAAGGGCGGCCTATAAATGTTCAATAAATCCAAAATCCAATCCAAAAACCAAGATATGTTCTTTTAAAAACAGGCCAACCACATAGAAAAGGAGGGGAGGGGAATCCAAAGGATGAAACATTTAGATTTAGGGAGAATACTTTTACATTCATTCACTTGTGCCTTCTTTGTAGTTAAAAGAAGAATTAAACTTAGGTCATTAAAGTTTCCCAAGGCACAACCCTTGGATTTTATTAGCAATCAGATTATTGAATGCAAAATTGAAACTGCCTATCTTGGGTGATTATAACTTATTTTTATAGATAAAAATATCTAATTACTTTAGCAGAGTCTGCTGTAGGAAAAAAAAGAAAAGAAAGAAAAAGATAATTGCAATAACAATTCAGAAAGATTTTCTCCCCCAAACTGAGAATCTACACGGGAAGCTAAATGGAGTTGGTTAAGTCATTTTGATTTCTTGAACACCTTTGATTGAAGTTAATAATAATTAATTTTCCAGATCTCAGAAGCTAAAAGTGCCAAAGGGCCACAATTATTTTAAAAAAGAAAAGAGAAATTAACAGATTTCAATTTCCTGCTGCCAGAAAGAAAGACAGGGTTAAGGAAAGCTCAAATGGAATCAAAAGCTATTCTCTCATTTCAGAATCAAGTCAGTCAAAGATAAAATATGTTCCCTCTCCACACCAATCATTTTTCATTGACAAATGTCACCATAATTCATGATAGTAAATTCCAGAATCACAGAACTGCCTCTGGTTAGTTCCATTTCCTGTGGGTGTTTGTTGGTGTGTGACTTTAAGCATTATATTTTTATTGAAACCTAAATCCCCAAAAAGTTTACTTTCAATATCATATGTTAACTATTATAAAGCTATTTATAAAGCTATAAAGCTTTCATCTCATTATCCAGCCTCTATTCCCCTTCTCAACAATATGTCTTAGTTCTAAGTATGCCTTAGTTCTCTCTTTAATAATCTTTCACCTATTATTTCTTGTCGTTTGGAGGTGCTTTAGAGGGTTCCACCACAAAACTGCGCTCGACTAAACCGCGCTCGACTAAACCGCGTAGCTGATGTCATCAACAGGGCGACAACAGCACAGAGACAGAAGCACGCTGTAAACGCTAAACCTAAAATTAACCCCTAAACCTAAACCTAACCCCCCTAAACCTAATCCTAAACCTAACCCTAAACCTAACCCTTAACCTAACCCTAAACCTAACCCTAACCCTAACCCTAACCCTTAACCTAACCCTAAACCTAACCCTAACCCTAACCCTAACCCTTAACCTAACCCTAAACCTAACCCTAAATCTAACCCTTACCTTAAGTTGAATCGGCTTGCTTTCAAAGCGCTATTTAAAGCGCCCTTCTTTCTCTGCACTGGCTGTTGTCGCCCTGTTGATGACGTCAGCGACGCGGTTTAATCGGGCGCGGCTTAGTCGAGCGCGGTTTTGACGGGTCACGGCTTTAGAGAATCCCAGTGATGGGATTCAGCCGGTGCAGCCGAACGAGTTGTTAACTTTTTTTTGCAGTTCGATGAACTGACTGATCCCACCACTGGCTGGCCCTGCCCCTTGCCCCTTCCCTCCTAGTCACTCCTCACCTGCCTTGAGAAGGTAAGGGCAATGGTGGGGGAGGGAGATTTGTTCTGGGTGGGCCTGGAAAGCCATAGAGGGTGGTACAAGAAGTGGTGCAAGGAGTAGTGCAGCCCTCACCAGCCAGAGCGAGGTAATGGCACTGTTGCAGCAAGGTGGAGTGATGCAGGTGAGTTGAAGCAGTGGGGGCAATGGCCAGAGCCTTAGTGCAGGAGCAAAGCACCCCTGTACTTGCTTTTGTGCAGCAAAAGCATTCTGCCTTCGTCGCGGTAAATTTGCCTGCCCCCTGGCCTGCCCCGGCCCCTGCCACCTCCTCATGGCCTTCCCGCTGCTGTTGCACCACCTTGTGCAGCACAGTAAAATTAACCATGCTTCACAATGGGGGAGATGGGGTCCTCTCCTCCTCCTGGATCCCATTATGATGCTGACCCACAATGCGACCCTGCCCCACTCGTCCCTGGCCACATCAGTGCCAGCGGCAGGGTCAAATCAGTGGGCAGGCCACAAGGTGGCCACGGCGGTGAAGGCAGCAGGTCGCACATCTCCCCAAGCGACCAAGGCATTTCCAGCTGCACCAACAAAGGCCAAAAGTAGCATTTCCTGCTGCAAAAATCCTTGACTGTCAGGCAGCAAGACCCAGCAAGAGATGAGATGCCAGAGAATCAGATCTGGTTAGTTTTCACTGCCACAGTGCTTCCCAGACATGGCTCACAGCTCCAAGCCCAAAGCGGTGGGAGGCGAGGGCTCCCTTGAGCGCATATGTACCACGACGAAGGTGAAATGCAAAGGCAGGTACAGGGACACTTCATTCCTGCACTTAGGCTCCGCCCATTGCCACCACTGCTTCAGCCCACCTGTGCCACCCCACCTTGCTGTGAGTGACGTCAAGTTGGCCATGCCCATTCAGTCACATCCCCCCCCCGGCCACGCCTACCCAACTAGACATTAGGGAAAACCGGTTGTTAAATTACTTGAATTACATCGCTGAGTTGACCCCTTCTAATAGTTGGAGGGAGAAATTTGAGGATAGGCCAGAATGGTAGACCAGTCTGGGAGCGAGTATTATCAAGACATTTTTTGTAGTCCTGTGGCCAGCATGGCTATACACCAAAGGCACACAGAATGCTGTTATCTTCCCACCAAAGTGGTACCTACTGATCTACTTGCATTTGCATGCTTTCAAACTGCTAGTTGGGCAGGAGTTGGAGCCAGGAATGGGAGCTCACCCCTTTGTGCAGTGCTTGGGTCTCAAACCCAGGCTGTCAGCTTTCTAGCTGACAAGCTGAGCATCTTTAACCCCGGAACCATCATGGAATGGAAGAAAGGAATAGTAAATCCTCTCTACTATTTATTATCCCCTTTACTATGACACATTCTGGAGAAAGAAGTTCACTGAGGTTAGGCTCCAGCCTGAACCAAAAGCTTGGAAGAATCAACTTCTGGTCCCAGTGACTGACTCAGATTGGTTCCTGCAACATTATCCTTACCTCCATTCATGAGTAACTCCCTTCCATATTGTTGCCAAGAAAACCACATGGATCTGTCCATGTATACACAAGAGATTCAGGTTGTCTGCCTGTCTGTCTATCTACCTATCTTCCTATTCCAGTAGAAATAGGTGGATAGATCTGTAAAAAAAAACCAAGCAATTCATTTTTCCCCAAAATAATTAATGTTCACATCTATGCAGTTACACATGTTGAGAAAATCCCTGAATTGAGACAAACTACTCATTGATCAGTTGATCAGCTTGGCAACCTTTCTATGCATCCCCAATCAAATGTCTCCAAGTAGCTGACAGCTATCACTCCAAGTTATTTGGGGATGACTCTCTTTTGGCGTCGAACACAACAGCTTCTTGGCTGCCTAAATCTCTATTCAAGGAAATGATCCTGCGGGTCACATCAACACCTATTATTAATATTTGATCTTCAAGCGAAGTGGTTTTAATGGACCACGTGCTCAACTTCCACCGCATCCACGGGTTCTCCATGGCCGTTACGTGGCCCATCTACCGTAGAGCACAACCTGTTATTTGGCTTGGGCCCATTTGTTATGAGCCATTTCATTTGTAACATCTGTCCACATTACACATTTCCTGCTGTGATATTCTTCTTCCATAAAACCTCTCGCCGTTTTCCACTTCCATTAACGTACGTAGAGCCAGGAGGAAAAAATCCATTAGCCAACAGTCCTGAAATATGCATTATGCGATAATGAGGATGAAATGTCCAAAGTGGAAATGAGATGCCAACGTGCTGAACTTCGAGATGTGTGCAATGAGATGTAACGTTGCCAGATGTTGCTGACAAAAATGTCCACAATTCAATTAAATGGTCTCCAACCTTTGCAGCATTGAGTTGTAGTCAGGAAGCAAACCGCAGGCTTTCATACATTCATGCTGGACTCCTGGTTAACAGCAGTCTAGGGTCCATCTTTGCTATCATAAAGCAGTTTTGTTGGCAGAAGAAAGCAAACAGTTTCTCCTCCTGGCTGGCAAACTCCAAAGTTAGGGCATCTACCAACTCCAAGGAACCACCTGTTCGATAAATTTCAGCAGCATCATAACAAAGAAGACTGCCAAGGACAGTATCTGTGGCACTTACAGGATCAATTCTCAAAATTTTATGTGCATGAATGGGATCTCATGTCTCCAGAGTCAAGAGCCCAACTGGCCACAGAAAATTCACAACCATCCATAATTAAGAAGTCATCTTCAACATTCCCTCTTTTACTTTCCCAGAGCAAAACCTTGGAAAATGAGTCTTCTGTTCTTTCATCGCCAGGGAGATGTCAGAGAGAGCCAAATATCCATTAGAGACAGCCGCAGACACTAGTGGAGCTAAGCTGGAGCTAAATAGCACTTGGCCCTGCCAGTCCACTTAAGATCTCTTGGAGGATAGATAAGCATTGGGACAACATCTCTCTTTTTGAGTGTAACCCCATGAATAAAACCAGATCTCTCTAACTGTCTTTATTTTGTAAGAATAAACAGCTCTTAGATGACTTCTCAAGAACAAGATATGGAGGGGGGGTTGTGCCTTTCCAGATGTAGATGGCCATGATCATCAGTTACCCTGGCTGCAATTGATGGAATGTATAGGTCAATTATGTTTTTAAAGGGATGCGGTGGCTCAGTGGCTAAGACGCTGAGCTTGTCGATCAGAAAGGTTGTCCGTTCACCGGTTCGAATCCTTAGCACTGGATAATGGTGTGAGCTCCCATTATTTGTCCCAGCTTCTGCCAACCTAGCAGTTCGAACACATGTAAAAATACAAGTAGAAAAATAGGATCCACCTTTGGTGGGAAGGTAACAGTGTTTTGTGTGCCTTTGGCATTTAGTCATGCCAGCCACATGACCATGGAGACGTCTTCGAACAGTGCTGGCTCTTCAGCTTTGAAATGGAGATGAGCACTGCCCCCTAGAGTCGGGAACAATTAGCACATATATGCAAGGGGAACCTTTACCTTTAATGCTTTTTTAAAAAAACCATGGGATCTCTTACTCTTCTATATGCCTGTGTTGATCTTCAGTTTTCATTAGATCATATCATCTGAATGTCTAGTTTATCTAATCAGGTCAAGTTAATGTTTATTATCAAGACCAGAGCAAGTTAAATGCACTCAAGGAATATTCAGTTAAAAATTCCAGAATAAATAAATAACAAATAAAATTACAATTTTATTATAATTGTATTTGGCATCCAATCTGTCAACTATAATATAATATCAATCTTTAAATTAGGAGGCCCATAGTCATCAGATACTAAAAGGCAAGAGAGTGATAATGCAAAAGTATTTGCTGCATTAACTGTGTAAAATAGTTGTGACCGATTCATCATCTGTTTCCAAGAATCCCCATTGTGGCTGAATGTCTACTTTATCTACTGAACTATTACTTATTTATACCATGAACCTGTCTTGGCCAGAAATATTTACTTCATTTTGCATCCGTTTTCCAGAGTTTCAGTAGATAACATTCTTTTAGAGTTATGAAGTGTTTAAAGATTGCCTTTCAAACATAACTTTCTTGGCCATTTCAGTTTATCACTGAGTGAGTTTGTCATCTTCTGCTGAAAGTATGGATTTTTTCCCCCTTTTAACTTATTACTGTGACTCTTTGCAAACATTGTTGAAAGTGTTTAATTCTCTAATTTTATACAACTGGGAATAAATTTGCTCATTTGCAATGCAAATGCAAGTAAAACTTTCCTAAAATTAAATTAGAAAGATTGAATGGCATGCACACATTCCTTCTAAAGTAACAGTTGTTAAAATAGAAACACAACAGAAGACCCAAGACCCAAGAGGCAAACCTATGGCATGTGGGCCAAAGGTGGCACCCAGAATTCTCTCTGTGGGCATGTGCGCCATTGCCAGCTGCTCTTCTGGTTTTCCAGTGCGGTTTCTGGTTTTTGGCCAGATGGTCTTCGCAGGGACAAGATCACCAGAAAATGGCCTGGAAATGGCCCCAAAACCAGCCGTTTTGGGGCCTTTTTCAGACTGCTTTTCAGACTGTTCTCAGGCCATTTTAGGGGGGCATTTTAGGGTTGTTTTTGTCCTGAAAAATGGCCCAAAAACGGCTTGAAAACAGCCAAAAAATAGGCATGGGTCCACCGGTCAGCTGGTTTTCAAGATTCCAGTGTCCTGGTATGCACAAAGACCATCTGGCCGGCGCAAATGCTGGTCTTCAGGTTTCTGGTGCATGCACACATATGCACATGCATGTACATGCAATCCGGTTTTGGCACTCGATGGTGAAAAGGTTTGACACCACTATTATATCGTCTACATTTGAAAATATCAAACCTTCCTTGATTACGACTTGAACAAAACCGAAGGCCCTCCCATCACGAAATCCCAAGACACTCTGCTAAAGAACATTAGGGTCCAAAAATGTGCCTCTCCTTCCCATATTTATACGATTAAAAATGCTAACTTTTTCCGATGTCCTACGGACATATTGGGAGACTAAGTGCAAATATGCTAGTTGTTATTTTCACATGGGGTGTGGAAAATGGCTGCAACTTCAATATTGTGCAAATGAAAACCGGCTATTTGCAGCATTCAGTTTAATTTAAAACCATCCCTTTAAATTGTTCAGTTGCCCAATTGGGATATCGGCACAAATTATCTCTGCATTTACGTACACGCCCTTTTCTAATGAGGCAATTAGCCTTAACTAATGAGCCCATTTACCAGCAGCAGGGCTGTCTGTTACTTGTTCTATCTCTCCAGTGCTTTGCAGCCATATATGGATGTGGTGGCTTTATCCAAAGCTTGTGGAGCAAAGCACGAAAGTGATCTTTGCAGTTTATAGACCTCAGCCATAAAAAGGAAAGTGTGGATTGACTTTGCAGTGCACTTTAGTTTTAAGTGCCTATGTCCCTTCAATGCTTATCATACTTATCATTATTACTACCTCGATAAAAAGGTGAGCAGCCTTGTCTATATTGTATATTGCCTGCATTATATCCCAAAGCACCAAAAGGTAAGACGAGAATCAAAGGGATTGAAACTAACCAAGGAGATAAGCAACCTAAAACTAAGGAGACATTTCCTAATGGTGAGAGCAATCGACCAGCGGAATAGCTTGCCGTCAGAAGTTATGGGTGCTCCATCACTGGAGGCTTCCAAAAAGAGACTGAATAGCCACCTACCCAGAATAGTACAGGGATATTATAAGAGAGCCACGGTGGCGCAGTGGTTAGAATGCAGTACTGCAGGCTACTTCTGCTGACTGCCGGCTGCCTGTAATTTGGAAAGTTCAAATCTCACCAGTTTCAAGATTGACTTCCGTCCTTCCGAGGTGGGTAACATGAGGACCCAGATTGTTGGGGGCAACATGCCGACTCTGTAAATTGCTTAGGGCGGGCAATAAAGCACTGTGAAGCGGTATATAAGTCTAAGTGCTATTGGCATTGAGCAGGGGATTGGACCTCCAAGGTCCCTTCCAACTCTATTATTCTATGTTCTATACAAACATGTTATTTAACATAACAAGACTACCAGGTGTGGATGGCAAATGTCCAGACAATTATGTTTTTCTGCCATCTGGTGGATTTTATCTTCCTAGGTTTAAAAATGTACAGGGATAGTCCTCTGCTGTGAAATAAAGAGATGCCTACTGCATAGCCGAAGAGGTTTTTCGATAAAATATTAAAACGCAGAAATATCACAGGGACAATAAAGCTGCACGTGTTAAGGTAATCAGTTGTCCCACTTGTACTCTTCAGCCTTGAAGCCCAGATTATCAGAAAGGCTGAACGAAAAGAGAAATTGATTTCCTTGAATTTTGGGGATGAAGAGAATTGTGGCGAATACCTTGATTTAAAAACACACACACAAAATTCAATACTACACAAAGCAAACCAGACACTCACTCAAATAAACGAATGAAATAGTGAAACTCTAACATAAATGTTGGGGATAGATAATGCAAAGAGTTGTTGGATGATGCCTGATGCTTGGAAAAATTAAAGGCAGTCTCAGAAGTGGCCAACAGTGGACAAGATGATTAGATGCTATCAGTGATGAGGCAAGCAGGAGCTTATAAACTTTCAGAGGAATTACTGACAGGCAATTCCATCAAAATGTCTGTCAGGACCCAGAGAGGCAGAAGATATCGAATGACTGAGCAAATGCTCATCCAGGTTTTTGCAACCAGAGGTGGTATTCAGCCGGTTCGGACCGGTTCGCTTGAACCGGTAGTGGAAATCACGAGTGGGCCTGCCCACACGCCCTGGCTCTATGACATCCTATTTAGGCACATTTTTGAGGCAGACGCATGTGCAAAAAGTGCATACACAAGCAAAGTGCATGCATGGAAGGCCAGGCGCATGCACGGAAAGGGTGCATGTGGGCACGTGCACCCATGAACCAGAGGTAACAAAATGTGAAACCACTGCTGTTTGCAACCCATACTGCAGTTGTCACCTGCCTGAAAAGAGTTAAGACCACAAATGACCAACATTACACCATTATTAAAGTAGTAGTCAGTTTCAAGGGAGCCTATCATAATCCAGAAATTTACGAACCAAGTTACCAAGGAAATATTCTAACTACAGAGTCATGTTCTCTGTTGTATAGGTATACTCTCCTTCTAAATCTCATTTTGTAACATATAAACAATGCTCACAATTTTCCTGGTTTTCTTTATGTCCAGTCAAACACACTATGTATTCCTTCGTGTGTTGATTTGAACATGTCAACAGTTAGAATAGGGAAGAAAAGTTAATTCTAACATGCTTACAATCTATTTTCTTCTTTTGGTTTTCTGGTTGGTTGGTTGGTTAAAGGACATTGTTAGCGTTGATTCCCAACAGCCACATATGTAGATTTTGTCCATGATGATCTGGTTTCTGAGATTCTTGAAATTCCATTTACTTTGCTGTTAAGAAAAATGTAAAAGTTCATTGAAAGAAGAAGTGGAAGTTAAAATAAAAGTCCTAGTTTAAATGTATCAGGCTGGGACCTTCCTTTATGAAAACGTATTAGGCAGGTATGGATTAAATGATCACCACAGAGTTCCCAACACTGAACAGGTATTCTCAAGTGCTTTTGGACCCATTTTGTACCAGAAAATCTATATCAACTTTAAAATATGAGAAGGCTATGAGAAACTCACAGATCAGCAAGAAAATAGTTCGGCTTTCTTTTAATTTGTTCCCCAATCGCTGGTATTGGAATATACTGCTCTGAGCATGTATATTTTTCTTCACTAATAGCCATCGGTAGGCTTCTATAACTCTCTTTTAGAACAAGATTAAGGAGGTGTAGCGGAAACAAACAGAACTCAGGCATTTTTATTCATTATTTTTTGCTTCCTATTGGTTTGGCAGAAGTGGAAAGAATAAATAAACAGACAAGCATTTTGCTTAATTTGTACAGAACATTCCTTCGGTTGGATATCATGATTCAGAACTGGTTCAGAGTCAGAAAAACATTTTAATGAATTCATATCCATCTTGTTAAAACATCACTGTTGGTTTATTTATTTGATATATTTGATTTTGTTTTTATCCCACCTTTATTATTTTGTAAGTAACTCGAAGCAACAATTATATGTAACTAGCCGATAACCCGGCGTTGCTCATGTATTTATTTATAAGGGGAAAATGTCCGGACCAAATGTAATTTCTAATGCTGGATATCCCCCCTTACCAGAGGGAGCCCCCTTGTGGAGTAATGTGAAGCCATTACCATGGCAATTCCACTGTGCTGTACAGTAGAATCCATTTTATGGCAGTACAGTAGAAGCCATTTAAAGACACAACAGGCTGCATCTTAACAGAACACACACCCTGAGGGGTGTTAGGGGTGTCTTACGCCCACAGTATTTTTCTCATGAGAGTAAGTCCTCTGTGTATCAAGTTTGGTTGAAATTGCACACACACACATTTTTATACATATAGAATTCAGGGGGGTTCCAGCAATCATTACTGCCAGTTTGCTCATGGGCATGTCGTGTGCGCATGCAAACCAGCAATAAAAATTCCTCTGCGCATGCGCAGAAGCAAAAAACAAGATGGTGCTGCCTATGACGCTTCTGGGAGAACTGATTCGGGGGCATGGCAGGCCTGGCTCGCTCCTGGTTCTGGCCACCCAGGCCACCTAACTACTACCAGTTCAGCCAAATCAGTCCAAATCGGTAGGAACCCACCACTGATATAGATACTTCCTCCTCTCCCTATTTGCCCCACAACAGGCCATGAGAGGAGTTGGGCTGAGGGAGAGTGACTGGTCGAAAATTACCCAACCAACTTTCATGCCTAAGGTGGGACTAGAACCCACAGTCCCCTGGTGATTGGCCCCAAATCACCCAGTCAGCTTTCATGTCTAAGGCTGGTTTTTGAACTCAAAATCTCCTGGTGATTGGCTCAAAGTTATCCAGTTAGCTTTCATGCCTAAGGTAGGCCTAGAACTCACCGTGGCACGACAAAACCGCCCTTGACTAAAGCGCGCCTGATTAAACCGCGTTGCTGACGTCATCAGCAGGGCGACAACAGTGAGCGCGGAGAAAGAAGGGCGCTTTAAATAGCGCTTTGAAAGCAAGCCGATTCAAGTTAAGGTAAGGGTTAGGTTTAGGGTTAGGTTTAGGGTTAGGTTTAGGGTTAGGTTAAGGGTTAGGGTTAGGGTTAGGGTTAGGGTTAGGGTTAGGGTTAGGGTTAGGGTTAGGGTTAGGGTTAGGTTAAGGGTTAGGGTTAGGTTTAGGGCTAGGTTAAGGGTTAGGTTTAGGGTTAGGTTAAGGGTTAGGTTTAGGGTTAGGTTTAGGATTAGGTTTAGGGGGGTTAGGTTTAGGTTTAGGGGTTAATTTTAGGTTTAGCGTTTACAGCGTGCTTTTTTCTCCGCACGGTTGTCGCGCTGTGATGACGTCAGCTACGCGGTTTCGTCGAGCGCCCTTTAGTCGAACGCGGTGGAACCAGAACTCACAGTCTCCTGGTGATTCGTCCAAAGTTATCCAGTCATGTTTCATGCCTAAGGCAGGCCTAGAACTCACAATCTCCTGGTTTTTAGGCCAGCGCCTTAACCAGTACAGCAAGCTGTTCTGCAATTGAATCACCTCCATTAAATTTGGGGAATATTCTTTTATTTCAATCTATGCATTATTGAGGCCAAAAGCAAAGATGTCCTTTATGAGAATGTCCTGATTTTTTTTTAATGGAAGCCTCTACTATTGATCACATCAGAATTTTAACATTTCCCTCCCATACCAGGATGCTGAGCTAAATGACAACAACAAAAATAAGAAGGGATTTTGGCCTTAAAAAAAGAAATATATCATTGAACCAAAGAATTATTAAAAGCAATTGACAGAAAAGCTCCATTACTAAAATACGGATGAAATCTCAATTAAAGTCTCAATTTTTCTTCTTAAGA
Organism: Thamnophis sirtalis; assembly: GCF_051295495.1. NCBI lineage: Eukaryota > Metazoa > Chordata > Lepidosauria > Squamata > Natricidae > Thamnophis > Thamnophis sirtalis. Next base: position 87,197,009 of record NW_028261387.1, read on the forward strand.
AGATCGGGTCTGGAACTTACTGGCGTGCTGAGTTACTGTGTTCCAGAAGACAAACTCTGAGAATTTGGTGCCATTCATCAGCCCTTGAAATCAAGTCGTTTGATGAAAGCGGTTTTTCACATTTCAAGCTTCCAAATTCACTTAAAAATGCAGCTTTCCCATAAAACATTTAGACAGCCTTGCCTTCCAACTTGAGTTTCCCAAATCAAACTGTAGCAGAGAGAAGATCTAACTTTAAAGATTTTTTAAAACAAAAAAACAATCTGTATATTGTTATTATTTATTCATATTGACTTGTGCGTTGCACTTTCAAAGTATAAGTTGGCAGATTCTAGCACCAGAAATTCAAGCTGAAGTTCAAGAGATGAGACAATGAAGAAATGCGGAAGGAAAAGTCTTTATTTCTTTAGTTAAAATATTTATATAGCCGCCCATTTTATAACCAAATCTGGATGACTCCTGCTCCAAAATTAAAACAAAAAAATGCATTAAAACTATTTAAAAACACATTTAAAACAAAACCGTAGGAATACGCAGTCACCTCATCTTATCCCACTGCTTGAGAGGTGCAGTGACTGAGTGGCTTAATGACACTAGAGATCATCTTTACTACCATTGTAGTTTTAATCTTCACAAGAGAGAGGTTCCGTTTTTTTTCCTTCTCCCAGTACCGATAAGGCTCTCAAGAAACAGCTGTGGTAAACAATTTTAGCCTTGACTCTTATCACTTTTACTTACAGAGCTTTGAAGCACGAAAACATTAAGCTTCTGAGCAGCAAATTTAGTATTTTTTTTTCACTTTCTTGCGTTGACTCAGATTTAGGAAGAACAAAGTTCTTAAGTGGAGCTTAATAGCAAATAGTAGACAATTTTTGTTAAAATAAAGAGGGAGATTTTAGTCCTTTAGTTGAAGAATAATGCAGAGGCCGAAGAAGAAAAACCAGTCCGTTCACTTTAAGCAGTGGGGGGGAGAGAGAAAAAGTTGCAAAGAACATTTCAATAGTTACAAGAAGAAAAATATATAGTGACCACAACAAAACAATGAAGATCAATTTCGCCGCTGACTTCTTCTGGTTATGGGTTTAGTTTAGCATAAAAAAGAAATTCTTTTGTGCAATTGTTTTTTCCAAAACAGAAAGAATTCCCCAGTTGAATCACACTTCACTTTCTGTTCCCTTCCGTTCCATAGCCATCCATCTCCACTTCATCAGCATAAGCTGTCTTTTGTCACTAGCTTGAAGACTTTTTCTTGCTTTCTTCAGGGATTTTGCAATATCCCCGAGATCAGCAAAATGTATTCTTCCTGTTCACCGTCTCTTCAGGATGATTTAGGTCCGATTGAACCCTCCAGTGGCAAAAGTACCGGCTGCAGTCTCAGAGCATCAAGACTGCACGTCCGTACCGTGGAGACATTGGCTCCTCCCCTCACTAGAGATCATCTTTGCTCCAGCAGTTTGAGTCCTAGCACCAGGTGGTGGAGTGAGTTCCCATCATTCGCCTCAGCTTCTGTCCACCTAGCAGTTTCAAAGCATATTCCATGTGACTAGATAAATAGGTACCACTTCAGTGGGGAGACAAGCTAGCACTTCATGCAGGTGATTAGAATCCTGCTGGTGCTGGACCTTCCCAGTTGCAATGCCCTTCAATGTGAGGCGACTTCGATGGAGAGAGAAGACTTCAGATGATTTTGCAGGAAAGCCACTCATTTTTCGTTCTGGCGTGAAGCTAACCTACTCCCTGCAATGCACCTCGGAAAGCAAGGCCTCCTAGTTTAGGGAAGAACTCAATTCGTGCACTAGATAAATCTGTGCAAAGTTGCTCCCAGTTTGGCCTGGATCGGGCGAACCAGTAGGCTCTGGCCACTCACCCAGGTGCATGCGCAGAAGCATTGCCTGCGCATGCAAGCACAAGCGAACCGGTAGTGTCCAGATTTGCAACCCACCTCTGGACCAAACTGTGCACCAGCTCAGTCTGAGGAAGTGACATCCCATCCTCCCCAAAACTCACAGCCACTCTGTCTTGCCACAGTGTCTTGCCACTCTGTCTTGCCACCTCGGTACACCCATGTTACACCTATCCTCCGCGAGCTGCACTGGTTACCGATCAGTCTCCGGATACGCTTCAAGGTGCTAGTCGTAACTTATAAAGCCCTTCATGGTATTGGATCTGGGTACTTGAGAGAGCGCCTGCTGCCAATTACCTCCCACAGACCCATTAGATCTCACAGGGTTGGCCTCCTCCGGGTGCCATCTACCAGCCAATGCCACCTGGCTATTACCCGGGGGAGGGCCTTCTCTGTGGCAGCTCCGGCCCTCTGTAATGAACTCCCCGCAGGGATTCGGACCCTCACCTCTCTCCAGGCCTTCCGAAAAGCCATCAAAACCTGGCTTTGCCGGCAGGCCTGGGGGTGATGAGTTCCCTCCCCTCTCGACATGTATGGTTGTGCGACTGTTGTCTACTTTTATTATTTGTATTTTGTCTTTTATGTTCCCCCTTTTTTTCCCCTTTGAATTGTTCGCCGCCCTGAGTTCTCCCGGAGAAGGGCGGCATACAAATAATAAAATACCAATACCAATACAGTTGAATCGGAGCTGGTTCCTCCCTATCCAATAGCAATAGCAGTGGACTTATATACCGCTTCATAGGCCTTTCAGGCCTCTCTAAGCGGTTTACAGAGAGTCAGCATATTGCCCCCAACAATCTGGGTCCTCATTTTACCCACCTCGGAAGGATGGAAGGCTGAGTCAACCCTGAGCCGGTGAGATTTGAACCGCTGACCTGCTGATCTAGCAGTAGCCTGCAGTGCTGCATTTGACCACTGCGCCACCTTGGCTCTTATATATCCAGACCCTTAGAGACCCCAGGTGGAGATATATAACTGGATATCAGCAATATATTAATTATACTGGTCCTCATGCTGATGGATGACCTCTCCCAGCAGTTTCATATTGATATTAAAGAGGAATGGCCAAAATCTTGAACCCTGGAGCATCCTGCATTGCAAGGACCTAGGGTTTGACATTTTGCTCCTATCAACTCCAACTGGAACCAGGCACTGAGGAAGGAGAACCACTGTGTCTCTGTGCCTCCCATTCCCAACCCCTGAAACTGATCCAGAAGGATACCATAGTTGATGGTATGGAAAGCTCCAGGAGAGCTAAAATCGTTGCATTACCTCCATCCAGGGGTGAAATCCAGCAGGTTCTTACAGATTCTGACAGGTTCAGGTAGTGGAAATTTTGAGTAGTTTGGAGAACCAGCAAATGCCACCCCTGGCTGGCCCCAGAACGGGGTGGGAATGGAAATTTTGCAGTATCCTTCCCCTGCCACGCCCACCAAGCCACACCATGCCCAGCAAGCCATGCCCAGAGCACCAGTAGTAAAAAAAATGAATTTCACCATGACCTCCATCCCAAACCCTCCAAAAGTCATCAACAACTACATTAGATGTTATGCATCCCTTTGTCTTGAGTGAGGAGGAGGGCAAGGAAGTGAGTGATGGGTGGAAGAGATGAGGGCAGGAGATAGACAGAAAATGGATAGGGGTGCAATATTCCCCGTGACTTAAGGGACTGAGTACACTATGACAATGATTTAGAAGTGATTTGGACTCCATGTGAGCACAGCAACTTTCTGCCATTCATTAAAAGCCCAATTTTTAATAGGGCAATGCATAAGCCTAAAGGAAGGTGCCCTTTTAAAAGAATTGTGATAAGCAGTCAACCAATTTTACCACTTGGGGATCAGAATTGAGGTCTAGCAGTGAACTTAGATGTGCAAATGCTCTAGGCAGGAACAACATAATGGAAGATGCAACCTTATGGTCTGGCCTTGGGCCCGTCTGTTGCCTCCAAGGGCAATGCAAACATATTGTCCTATCACTTTATTGAAACAGTCCACAGGAAAGCCAGCTGCCTATTGAGTATCTTATGTTCCACTTGCGCTCCTATTCAGAAGAAAGCTCCTTTCAATCCTTCAATTAATATAATTCCGGATGAAAGGTTGCAATGACCCAGGATGGTCTTTGAGGGATACAAGTGGTATATACGTCTAAGTGCTATTGCTATTGGTATCATCGCGGGCTACAGTTTTCTGATATAAAATATAATAGCAATAGCAATAGCAGTAGACTTATATACCGCTTCATAGGCCTTACAGGCCTCTCTAAGCGGTTTACAGAGAGTCAGCATATTGCCCCCAACAATCTGGGTCCTCATTTTACCCACCTCGGAAGGATGGAAGGCTGAGTCAACCCTGAGCCGGTGAGATTTGAACCGCTGACCTGCTGATCTAGCAGTAGCCTGCAGTGCTGCATTTAACCACTGCGCCACCTTGGCGCAGTGGTTAAATGCAGATGAAGTGGTTAAACAGATGAATTCTTCCAAACTCAAGCAATCAACCAGAATAGAGCTAGAAGGAACCTTGAAGGTCTTGATTTGATTTTGATTTTTGATTTTACTTTATTTGTATGCTGCCCTTTTCCCTGAGGGGACTCAGGGCGGCTCACAATTCAAGGGAGGGGAAAACAAACAAGTTACAGACATGAAAACCATACACCGTTAAAAAGCACAACAGTCATACCATTCGAGTGGGGTTGCAAGTCTTTTAGCCCCAGGCCTGTCCGAACAGCCAGCTTTTAAGGGCTATGCGGAAGGCCTGGAGGGTGGTGAGGGTACGAATCTCCACGGGGAGTTCGTTCCAGAGGGTCGGAGCAGCCACCGAGAAGGCCCTCCTCCGGGTAGTCGCCAGTCGACATTGGCCGGCGGATGGAATTCGGAGGAGGCCTAGTCTATGGGATCTTATTGGTCTAGTGGAGGTAATTGGCAGTCTTCTAGTCCAGCCCCCCTGCTCAAGCATTTCAGATAAGTGACTGTCCACTTATCTTCTTAAAAACTTCCACTGATGAAGTACCCACAACTTCTGAAGGCAAGCTTGTTCCATTGGTTAATTGTCCTCACTGTTAAGAAGTTTCTCCTTAATTCCAGGTTGCTTCTCTCCTTCATTAGTTTCCATCTGTTGCTCTTTTTTTCTGCCCTCTGGTGCTTTGGAAAATCAGTGGAACACCCCCCCCCCCCGTCCTCTTTGTGGCAGTCCCTCAAATACTGGAATATACTATCATGTCATTCCTGGTCCTTCTTTTCTCTAGGCTGGCCAAACCCAAATCCTGCAACTGTTTTAGACTCCAGACCTTTAATGGTTTAAGTTGCTCTGCACTTTTCCCAAAGTCTCAACATCTTTTTTGTAATGTCATGACCAAAACTGGACGCAATATTCCAGGTGTGGCCTTACTAAGGCTTTATAAAGCGGTACTAATACTTCAGGTGATTTTGATTAAAAAGAGCCGAGGTGGCGCAGTGGTTAAATGCACCACTTCAGGCTACTTCAGCTGACTGCAGTTCTGCAGCTCGGCTGTTCAAATCTCACCGGCTCAAGGTTGACTCAGCCTTCCATCCTTCCGAGGTGGGTAAAATGAGGACCCGGATTGTTGGGGGCGATATGCTGACTCTGTAAACCACTTAGAGAGGGCTGAAAGCCCTATGAAGCGGTATATAACTGCTATTGCTATTGCTATTGATTCTATATCTTTGTTTATATAACCAAAGATTGCATTAGCTTTTTTGGCTGCTGCTGCTGCTGCACACTGCTGACTCGTGTTTAAGTGACCATCCACTCCTTCATATTCTCCATCTCTGGAAGTCTCTAAGAAGAGGCTAGGCAGCTACCTTGCATGGGTTATTTCCGTGTACATTGCAGAAGGCTGAACTAGATCAGGGGTGTCAAACTCGATTTCGTTGAGGGCCGCATCAGGTTTGTTTTTGACCTTGAAAGGGGGGGTAGAGGGAGCGTGGCCAGAAGCCATGACCAGCTCAACAACACTTATGTTGGGGACACCTGTAGTGGCCTGAGCACTCTGCCAGCAAAAATGGGCTCCTGAGCTCCGTTTTCAGCTGCGACGGCTTCCTGCAATCCTCTGCCAGAGAAAATGGATCTCAGGAGGACCACTCAAGGCCCAAGCCAGCTCCATTTTTGGCTGTGAAGTTGTGCTGCAACCCTCTGCTAACAAAACTGAACTCGGAAGGGCCACCCGCAGACCGGTCTTTTGCTGTTTCCAGGACAACCTCTCAGGGCAGATCTAAACACTGCACAGGCTCGATCTGGCCCCCGGGCCTTGAGTTTGACACCCCTGAACTAGATAATCTATATAGCTGGAGCCCCTTCCAAGTCTAGAACTCTTATGTTGAAATCACAAAAGAATCCATGATGAATTGCAATTGTATTTATCTGGTGAAAGCTAAGTTTTTCTGTCGAGAGGGGACAAGGTAAGCTCGGAGCAATGAAGGTTAAATAGTGGGGAAAATGTCGGATCTGAGCTTCCTAATCAGGGAGTAACAGTGAGCTGTAGGGGTGGTAGAATTAATGCCCCTTGTACAATACATAAAACTTTATTTAGTGGGGACAAGTGTCTCTTGCTTAAGATACAGCTTTTGAAAGTGGGAACTATGGACACGATGAAGGAAGGCACAATTGGAGGATAAAGCTTTTCACCATGCCTTCTCAACAGTGTCTGTAAGATATTTCAAAAACTCTAAATATATTGGGATACCTCTATACACACACACACACACACACACACACACACGCACACATGCACACATGCACACAAGTGCAAAGATACTTCTAACAGAACCTTCTTCTCTATTTTCAGTATTCTGGTGAAGTTCCAGAAAACCGGATAGAAGTTGTTGTCGCTAATTTGACGGTGATGGACCGAGATCAACCCCACTCACCCAATTGGAATGCTGTTTACCGAATAATCAGTGGAGACCCTTCCGGTCATTTTACCGTTCGGACTGATCCTGTTACCAATGAAGGCTTGGTAACCGTTGTGAGGGTATGTATGCCTCTCATTATCTGGGGACTTTGTCCACAGGCAAATTCTAGAGAGATTTGAGTTTGGAGAATAGTTGGTCCAGATTTTTGTAGGGATCTGATTCACGAAGGCAATGCATTCAATAAATACAGCAACCACCATATTGTAGAGCCAAGTGCATGGATGGATGGATGGGTGGGTGGGTGGGTGGGTAAGTGGGTGGGATGGGATGGGATGGGAGGGAGGGAGGGATGGATGGATTGATGGATGGATGGATGGATGGGATCGGAGAGAGAGAGGATGGCATGGCATGGCATGGCATGGCATGGGAAGGGATGGGAAGGGAAGGGAGTTGAGGGAGGGAGGGATGGGATGAATGGAGAGATGGGATGGGATGGGATGGAAACAGTGGTGGGTTTCAAATAATTTAGCAACCAGTTTTCTGCCCTAATGACTGGTGGATGGGCGTGGATGGGTGCTCATGTGACTGGGTGGGCCTGGCCAACTCAATGTCACTCACATCGAGGGGCGCCTCTCCTGGCCTCTCATCGCTCCTCCTCTCCCAGCCATCCAGTGGTGCGATTAACCAGTTCTCTGAACTGCACAAAATCTTAACCGGTTTGCCCAAACTGGTCCGAACCAGCTGAAACCCACCTTTGGATGGAAGGGATGGGGTGAGATAGAGGGAGGGAGAAATGGGAGGGAGGGATAGATGGGATGGATGGAGGGATGAATTGATGAAGAGATGTGGTGGGATGGAATGGGATGGAATGGGATGGAATAGGTGGGTGGCTGGGTGGACAGGTATGTCACTGGAACTGCACAGATAGGGGTTCAAGATCCAATAGGAAGAGGGCATAACATTACAGCTTTCCTATTAAAAGTAAAATTGATTTTTAGAAACAAAAACAAATCAAGTCAATACTACATACAGCTCAAAATTCCATCCAGCTGTCTTATAAAGCTTTGCCCATTCGGTACCATTTTAGCTTCACATCTGACTGAAAACCTTCCTCTCTTGGGAGCCGTGAGTCTGAATGTGGTGAAGAGGGGGACATGCAACTCTGCTCAGACTTTTCCAGTCTTCCCGCAGTAAAAGCTGAGCCATTATTGAAGAAATCTGTACATCACAAAGGGGAATCTTAAGGAAACGTGGCAGTTCTATTGGGATAAAATGAGGGCTTTGATCCATATCAGCGAGATTGCCTTGCCAGAACTTTTTTGTCAAGTGGGAATCATCCTCTAGATAAGGCATTAGGTGAGATAAAATTAACTGCAACTGATAGTAGAAAAGTGCAAGCTTTTGATGTGGACACTATGTCCCTGGATCATATTTTCACACTGACAGCATTTGGTATGTAGGAATAAAAGAAAAATTGTATTGGATCAGCCAAAGATTAGATTACTCCTGTATTTTATTCTTCACAGTAGTCCAGATTTTTTCTGGAATGACCAAACATACAGCCTTCACATTACAGATAGTCCTTGAGTTACAGCCATGCGTCCTGCTCCTCCCCCACCCCATGTATGCGCATGTGGACCCCATGTGTGTGCCCCATCCCCCGTGCATACGCAGGCATCTCCCGCATGCACCCCCCATGTATGCACAGCGGAGACCCGAAAACCAGCTGGCTGGCGGGAGCCGCACGCACATGCATGGCACATCTGAGCTGGGCAATAGCTTGCATGCCAGCAGAAAGGGTTCTGCGTGCCATCTGTGACACGCATGCCATAAGCTCGTCATCATGGTAACAGGATTTACTGTTGAGCTGGAGGTTGGACTTGAAGCCTTCAAGGTCCTTTCCAACTCTGTTATTCTATGTTCTCAAAGAAGGGGGAACTATCTTTCCGCATCCTGTGTGTACGTGGGGCAAGATTTATCTGAATTAGAAAACAATAGCAATAGCAATAGCAGTTAGACTTATATACCACTTCATAGGGCTTTCAGCCCTCTCTAAGCGGTTTACAGAGTCAGCATATCGCCCCCACAGTCTGGGTCCTCATTTCACCCACCTCGGTAGGATGGAAGGCTGAGTCAACCTTGAGCCGGTGAGATTAGAACCGCTGAGCTGCAGATAACAGTCAGCTGAAGTGGCCTGCAGTACTGCACCCTAACCACTGCACCACCTCGGCTCTTACAAGCCATCCATTGCAGCCCGGTGATTCTGCAAACGGCTTCAAATAGATTTTCTGGAGGCTTTTAAAAAGAGACCGGATAGTCACTTGTCTAAAATGGTATAGGGCCGTGATGGCGAACCTATGGCATGAGTGCCAGGGGTGGCACACGGAGCCCTCTAAGTGGGCACATGCGCCCTCACCAGCTGCTTTTCCGGGTTCCATAAAGACCAGCTGGCCAGTGCACATACGCATGATGGAACCCAGAAGAGAGCCCCTAGCCCAGTGCGCATGCACACGACAGAAAACAGAAGACCAGCTGGCCACCACATGCATGCACACCAGCCAGATGGTGTCTTCCGAGTTACAGCAGTCCAGCACCATACTCCAGTTTTGGCACTCAGTACTGAAAGGTTAGCCATCACTGGTATAGTGATGATGAACCTTTTTCGCTTCGGGTGTCAAAACCATGCGCATGTGCGCTATTGCATGCACTCACATGCCCACCCCCCATAATTTAAAGCCCCCCGCACTGTGCCCCCGGGCATGCACATGTCACACACACACCCTCGCTGTCCCATGCATGCATGCATGGATTTCTTGGAGACTGGGAAGGGCGAAAACAGCCCGACACATAATTTGGAAGTTCGGGAATGGACTTCCGGGTTGCCCGTTGGGTCATTTTTCTCCCTCTGGAGGCCTCAGAAGGCTTCCCTCCTCCTGAAACAGCCAAAAATCAAGGGTGAAAATCAGCTGGCCAGCATGCACATGCGCGTTGGAGCTGACAGGGCAACGCCTCACGTGCCCTCAGAAATGGCTTTGCATACCACCTGAGGCACGCGTGCCATAGGTTTGTTATCATGGGTATAGTGTCCCCTGCTTGAGCAGGGGACCCCCAAGGTCCCTTCCAACTCTGTTTTGTATCTTTTATGTAGCTTCTATCCTAAGCTCTTCTGCCAGAGGCATCTATGATGTACAGTTCCAATTTTATTTTCCACCGCAACAAGAGCCATCCCCTCTGTGCCAGAAGACACTTATCTCCCTTACAAGCCTTGCATAAATCAGGCGAGGTGGGAAAGGGATCATTTTACAGAGTCTGAGCAAATTCCCCAAACGTGAAAGGAGAGGCTCCCCAAAACATGAATGTTGCAAGGAATATAGAAATGGATTTGAAAGAGAGATGCACTCTGTTATTGTTTGCCTTTCTCCAGACATAACAACCAGAGGATAACTTATTTCTTGTAACTAAAAATGCCCTTAGAATTAAAAAAATAAAAACAGAAAAAAAAAGACAATTCAAATCCCACCTTATCTATCTGCATTATATGTACTGCTTAAGTTATTACGGTGAACGTTTCCAAATTAGGAGTCGCCAGGAAAGGTTCTTCTAAGCTTTTGGAAATATAATCCAAACATAAAATGGAAACACTACAAGATCTGTAGGTTGATAATGAATGATTAAGGATGGGGCTGGGGTTTTATGGTAATAGTATTCTAATTTCTTCACTACCAGTTTGGTAGCGGGAGCGTGCACATCTGCAGAAGATCCTTGATGACATCTGGGTGGGTGAGTGGAGCCTTGTGCCACTGCCACTGCCAGTTTGCCTTAACCAGTGCGAACCAGCAGCATACCACCTCTGGAATCACCGCAATGATAAATTAGTCACATAGTTGTTAAGTTAAATCCAGCCTCCCCATTGACTTTGCTTGCCAAAAAGTCACCAAAAGTGATCCCGTGACCCTGGGACTCTGCAGCTGCCATAAATATGACTCAGTTGCCAAGTGTCCGAATTTTGATTGTGTGGCCATGGGGATACTGCAATGGTTGTTATGTGTGAAAAACGTCCATAAGTCACTTTTTTCAGTAACTTTGAACCGTCACGAAATTGATTACTGTAAGTCAAGAACTCCCTGTACATTTGAAATTGGAGAAGCCGGAAGGAAATAAATAAGTTACTCTTTTATAAAAAATGTTAAATGTATTAATAAGCTATAGCGTGACCTGTCAAAACCGCGCTCGACTAAACCGCGTCACTGACGTCATCAACAGAGCGACAACAGCCAGCGCGGAGAAAGAAGGATGCTTTAAATAGTGCTTTGAAAGCAAGCCGATTCAACTTAAGGTAAGGGTTAGGGTTAGGGTTAGGGTTAGGGTTAGGTTTAGGGTTAGTTTTAGGGTTAGGTTAGGGTTAGGTTTAGGGTTAGGTTTAGGATTAGATTTAGGGCGGTTATGTTTAGGTTTAGGGGTTAATTTTAGGTTTAGGGTTTACAGCGTGCTTCTGTCTCCGCGCTGTTGTCGCCCTTTTGATGACGTCAGCGACGCAGTTTAGTCAGGCGCGGTTCAGTCGAGCGAGGTTTTGTCAGTGAACCAAGCTATAGAGTTCTTCCTGTTGCAAATTAACCACCAAATGTGCTCAGTAAAACAGTACATGATGACTTGCTAAAACTAACTTCTTTTGAGAACAGAAACATAGTCTGAGACAAGCCACCATTTGGTGAGATACGAACAGTCGTCGCTTAGGGCGAAGCCACAAGAAGCCACAGATAAAATAACTGAGAAGACACAGATAAAATAACTGAGAATCTGCAGGAAGGGTGATGCTGACCCTTTGTAGTGTAAAATGACTTAAAGGATGACTTAGGAAAAGCGGAGGGCTTCTTCTTATGCGTGGCATGCATTGCTTAGGGACTATAAATTGTATAGCTTGAAAACTGTTTTGTTTTGTTTTTGCTCTCCTTGTTCTCAATCCAACTTGGGAAGAGACTACTTCATTTCTCTTAAATAAATCCTTGAATTGTTAACCAGACTTGTTCCTGTATTGTGAGGATTAAACTATTTGGGTTTTACATCTCACAAGCCTTTATCTTCTGGTGTCTCAGAAAATAACACCCTTTCTGAGGGTACTAAAAAGTGAGTTCACTGCTTAGTCGCAGTGGTTCATTCCATATTAAGTTATAAAACTTTTGTCTTTGATTCAGTGCCCTGAATCTAATTATTTCAGCAAATTCTGTTTGGGTAGCTCTTTGTGTATATCCTTTTTTTTTTTAAGCACTCTCCTAACGTTTTACTTGCAGTAAGCTATTCTCGCTTAAAATCCTTCCAGCTATGTTTCATTTGCTACCCTCCGTGCCAGAATTAACTATGCTATTCTGGCTTCTTGAGAGGTGATCTAATAAGTATCAGAGAGTGCTAACTTAATTGTTACTCATCTGTTCAAATGTGACACCAGCAAGTTTATATCAAGCCATAGATGTATATGAGGAAATCTTGTAGGCCAGGGAGAGGATGTATGTGTTGTACCCCACCAGCGACCAGCAGAGCTGGTGGCAGACTGAGACAGTGAGGAGGTTGGGGAGGAACATGGGCCAGTCTTGGAGTCTGGGGAAGGCTCTGATGAGGGCTCGGCATTGGAGGCAGAGATGGAGCCAGGGCCTTCCAACAGTTATCAGCTACCTTCGGAGTCGGAGATAAAGGGGGCTGAAGAGCAGCTGGAGCCTGTTCCTGCTGTGTGCATATGCAGAGCTATCAGAAGAAGGGAACAATTAAGGAAACAGAGATAGGCTCGGGAGTAAAGGCACAAGGGGACAATGAATGGCCCCTCCCATATGGAATAAATAGGAGAGAAAGGGGAGTGGTGTTTGCAGAAGACAATTCGTTTGTATTGTTAGTGGGAAGATTGGCTTATCTGATAGACTCCTTGCCAAGTATTTCCCTGTACAGCTTTGCATCTGGAAGCTATCAGCCTGGCAACTATCCAAGGACTGATAAGGTCTGTTAGAATAGAGGAATGGAGAATAGAATAGAATAGAATAGAATAGAATAGAATAGAATAGAATAGAATAGAATAGAATAGAATAGAATAGAATAGAATAGAATAGAATAGAATAGAATAGAATAGAATAGAATAGAATTCTTTATTGGCCAAGTATGATTGGACACACAAGGAATTTGTCTTTGATGCATGTCTCAGTGTACATACAGAGAACAAAAATACATTCATCAAGAATGAAAAGATAGTTCTCCTCCATGGGCCGGTGGGAGGTGTCAAGGGGCGGGGCGGGACAGATGCACATGCTCTTCCCCATGCCCCATTTAGGGCTTGCAGAGTTTTGCAGGAGGCCGTGGAGGCTGAAAACGGGCCTCGGGGGGATCACACACAGCACATTTTGGCTGTCAGAGGCACCACGGGCTGTTCCTTCAAAATTTCCAGGCTGGCCCCGCAGGCTGGATTTAAGCATTCTGCAGGCCAGATGCAGCCTGAAGGCCTTGAGTTTGACACCCCTGAACTAACTAGCCAAGGAACAGGCTTTCCTTAGCACACAACATCCCATGGTCCATCTACAGAACTACTACTTCTTCCTTATAAAACCAATCCAGCATTCTGGTCAATACCTAAACAAACATAAGACCATAGAATACCGAGTGATCATGTCTCTGTTTGATTTCAGGAAGTTGATTATGAGATGAACCGAGCGTTTATGTTGACGGTGATGGTGTCCAATCAAGCTCCCCTTGCCAGTGGGATCCAGATGTCCTTCCAGTCTACAGCCGGAGTCACCATTTCAGTCACCGATGTCAATGAGCCACCCTTCTTCCCGACCAACCACAAACTCATCCGGCTGGAAGAGGGAGTGCCTACGGGTACAGCCCTCATGACTTTTTCAGCAGTGGACCCTGACCGCTTCATGCAACAGGCGATCAGGTATGATGGTGGAAGGTAGCGCTCTTTATTTTGGAAGGTCGTCAACCTTTGAATACCCATGAACCACGTTGAATCAGAAGGGATTGTAAAATAGATGGAACCATGGTACACACATGTATTGTGGTTGGGTTGGGTTGGGTTTTAGATAAGAAACTTACAGGAGACAATATTTGTAGCCCAGGATTGAATTGCAGGGTCCATGGTGCTCTCTAAACTTGGTGGCTTTCTTGAAGATCTTTCATTACCAAACTAGGTAATATCATCAGTGCTAGTGATGTTACCTAGTTTCATAATGAAATATCTGCAAGACAACTAGGAAGCACCAAGGACCCGACAAGTAAGAGACTTCTTTGAAGCTTACTTTACAGTTTTGTCTGTTTACTGCTTCAATACAGCATGGAACTGTGCTGTTGCTTTATTTAGCAACTCTGTTGGGAAAGGGATTTGGAATTAAAGAAATCCTGAGATCCATTCCATCTCATTTCTCATTGGCAAATCTGTATCATTGGAAACACCTGGCCACACAAAATTCTCCCACAGGAAGGATCAACAGCTTAGTGGTTAGGCTCCCGTTTCGTATGACCAGAGTTTGTGGTTCAGTCCCTGACATTGCCAGGAAAATTGGGTGGAAAAATCTGCTCAAAACTTAGATTGACAGGCAGTGTTGACACTTAGTTCTGGAATAGATGGAACAATGGTCTGAACTCAGATAAGATAGTAGGACTGTGTAGTGGTCCGAGGGCCCTGCGGCATTTGGTTAAAAAAGAGTCAAGGCACTAGTTCCAATGAAGCACACTTTTTTTTAATGTGCATCACACACACAAAATGAATGGAGCTTTTGTTGCACCATCATGACTGCGATCATGACCGTTTTGAATCCTGGTGTCAGTTCAAATTCAATCTCCAAAAGGCATGATCCTCAGATAAGATGCAGCTGCTTTAAAGGGTTACACCCAAGTTGTAAGTTTTTGCTTCTGTTGCTTGGCCCAGTGCCTGATAAAATGAATGTCGAAGTGGCGGATTAATTATGCTCTACAATTTGCATGATTCCTATGCTCCCAAGCAAGCGCTTATCTGATTCGCACTTTGCATTTTTGGATATACATGTATTTTTTTTTAAAATAAAAAAAAAACCTTCACAAATGAGCTATCCCTGAATTCTGCTTATTTCCAGCAACAGTTAAAAGAGTGGCTGTAAGCAGGAATGGGATTCAGCCAGTTCGGTCTGGTTCGAGTGAACTGGATGCTAATTTTACATCCGGTTCACCGAACCAGTACTTGCTAGGACTGGCTGGCCCTGCCCCTCTCACCCCATTCCACCTCTCCCAGGAGTCTCCACGCAGCCCATTTTGGATGCCAGGTAAGTGCAGGTCCTGCACAGAGGCTCCAGGAGGGTGAAAAATGGACCTCCCAGAAGTCTAGAAATGAGCCCATTTCTAGTCTTCTGGGGGCCTCTGGAGCCCGGGAGAGGCAATTTTCTCCCTCCCAGAGGCTCGAGGAAATCCTCCAGAGCCTGGTGCAGGAGGCTAAGTAGGCCATGCCCACTATGGCCATGCCCCCACCTCCCCAGCAACTGGGCAGAAAAACCAGTTGCTAAACTTTTTCAATCCCACCCCTGGCTGTAAGCGTAATCACAGACCTTCCATATTTTGAACATGCGGTACATTTAAATCCCAGTTGGTTGTGTGGACATGTACATTGAGCACAGCTTTAAAAAGAGGAAAGTTTAAGTTATCTTCCTTTGTCTCTTGGTCTCGCTGGTTATCCGCCTGTTCCTTTATTGCTAACGTTAGATAAATTTGGCACCGTAGGAAGGCGCCCCGTAGAACTAGCACTGGGGCCAATTAAACCTACATCACTTGTGATATTTTATAATCATTCAAGGGATGAGATATTTCAAGGGGGATAAAGCTGTGTCGTGCAAAAAGGACAATGGTTACTCATTGCCTCTGCTTGCTGGCATGAACAGGCAGTGGAAATTCTAAGGATGGAAGGGAATGGCTAACAAGGCCATTTTTCTTCATTGTTCCGTTTTGCAATGGCTGGTCTTTCAACAGGGAGCTCATTTCTCTCCTACACCTGGACCAGCTTAGAGGTGACCCAGTGGAATGCAGTGAACCAGTCACCAGCTAAATCAATTTAGCACCGATTGATCATACAAGATGTACCTTCCTTCCCCCCCATCCCATTTTTAAAAGAAGCCCAAAGCAAGATACAAAGAATCATTTAAGAAAAAAAACTACAACCCACAATTAAAATATTACAAAAAGTTTAACTTTTTAACAATCTTTTTTAAAAAAAAAAAAAAAAAAACTTTAAACATCAGGCCAAAATGCTAATCCAAACCAGAAAGGCACACGTGTCAATTTCACTAACCTCCTGGATGAGCAGATATATCTAATTATAGATTATACTAATTACACTCCATTGATACCTATCTTTCTGCCTGCCTGCCTACCAATCTTCATCTATCTATCTCTCTATCATCCATCCATCCATTCCACCCACCCAAGCAGTTGCTGGAGCTGAGTAGCCACCACGAGAAAGTGTTGGCAAAGCAGCTGGATCTGACCAAGAAGGAGGCTCAGCAGAAGCACCTCACTGAGGACTATGAGCACAGGCTTTCCAAGCAAAGGGAAGACCTGCAGGAGTGCCAGGCCAGATATCAGTCTCAAAGTTTCAAAGTTTAATAACACTTGTATGCCGCCCAATCCCGAAGGACTCCGGGCGGCTCACAATACAAATAAATCAAAAGGCATAGAAAAAAAGAAAAGATAGACTTAAAAACACACCATGCACTCCATTCCAAGTGGGGCTGGACCATATTTTGGGGTCAACAGCCCCAGGCCTGCCGGAACAGCCAGGTTTTAGTGGCCTTATGGAAGGCCGAGAGAGTGGGAAGGGTCTGGATCTCTGCTGGGAGATCATTCCACAGGGCTGGAGCAGCTACAGAGAAAGACCTCCCCCAAGTAGTCGCCAACCGGCATTGCCCAGTCGATGGTACCTGAAGGAGGCCCAGCCTGTGAGATCTTATGGGTCGTTGCGAGGTATGTGGCAGGAGGCGGTCCCGTAGGTATCCAGGTCCTAAGCCATGTAGGGCTTTAAAGGTAACGACCAGCACCTCAGTGCCCAGAGACTCAGTGGGATGAGATGGTCAGCCAGTTCCAGGCCACGATGCAGCCCCACTGGAACAAGGCCCTCCGGCTCTTCTCCACCAGTGGTACTTCCCTCCAGCCTTCACCCAAAGCCCCGCACCAGGAGGCTGAAGCAGACCCCAAGTCAGAATTTCTGTCCCGCTCTGACCCTCACAAAAAGATAGCAATAGCAATAGCAGTTGGACTTATATACCGCTTCATAGGGCTTTCAGCACTCTCTAAGCGGTTTACAGAGTCAGCATATTGCCCCCAACAACAATCCAGGTCCTCATTTTACCCACCTCGGAAGGATGGAAGGCTGAGTCAACCCTGAGCCGGTGAGATTTGAACAGCCGAACTGCAGAACTGCAGTCAACTGAAGTAGCCTGCAGTGCTGCATTTAACCACTGCACCACCTCGGCTCGCTAAGATCCCGAAGGGAGAGACACTCTGCAGCAACACAAATGTTCATTGCATGTATCTGGCCCAGGGGGCGTAGTTTGAGCACCCTTGATTTAGTGCAATGTAAAATAATTTTTCTGCGGACCAACAAAATTGTCCTGCGGACCACCAGTTGGTGACCGCTGCCTTAATGTAAGGTTATTTTCAATTTGCATTAGGGACTTCTCACTTGAAAGGACTCCTAGGTGTTTGTCTCTGCTTCTGCAGATATTCCAAGTTGTCGGATCCCGCCAACTGGCTGAATATTAATGCCACAAACGGTCAGATCATCACTGCCGCTGTCCTTGATCGCGAGTCAGCCTACGTTAAGAACAATGTCTACGAAGCCACGTTCCTGGCAACTGACAACGGTAGGCTCCCGCACTCCGCTCTTCATGCTTCAATAATAATGTGACGCATTCATAGAAATAATGCCCTGACAGAGTTGTCAGTATAATTTAGATGTTCCCACGTTTTCCTAGTTCTTTGAGGGCGGGGAGGCGAAAGATCTCCATGAAGTTGAGATAGCATGCTGCCAAAAGAAATGAAATGTGTGAGATATTCACAGGTTACAATGGAAAAGAAAACTTAAGGTGAACAGAAAAGGGAATGTATGAAATCAGAAGGTTTTGCCATATGTGTGTGTTCGATTCTGTTTGTTAAGGATGTCCCAGTGGTGCTTTTTCAAAAGGAAACTGGGCTTTGTTTTTCCTGGAAGACGTTTTGCTTCTCCTCCAAGAAGCTTCTTGAGTTCTGTCTTCCCTTCAGTCAAGTGAAGAAGCTTCTTGGCTGAGAAGCAAAACGTCTTCAAGAAAAAAATGACATCCAGGTGTCTTTTGAAAAGGCAACCATCACCTGGATGACTGAGAATCTCTGAAACATTTGCTAAGCATCCAATCTGAGTTGGTCACCAGGACCAAAGTTTTATTCTCCCAAGCTTTTGGGCTCATGGTGGAGCCCATCATCGGGAAACACTCTCTCTCTCGCCCTCTCACCCTCTCTTGCTCTCTCCCTCCCTCCCTCTCTCCCCTTCACTCTCTCTCTCTCTCTCTCTCCCTCCCTCCCTCTCTCCCCCTCCCTCCATCCCCCCCTCTCTCTCTTTCACCTCCCTCTCTCCCTCCCCCTCCCTCCCTCTCTCTTTCTCTCTGTCTCTCTGTCTCTATTTCCTGCCCACCCCGCCCTGTTCTATGCATGTTGTATTTACATGGTTCCTACCTGAGTGTTGATGGCTGACTATTAAGTTGTTAATTGTTGCTTATTTATTTAAATTTATTTGCCGCCTATATCTCATTGTGGGGCTGCTGCAGGCATCTTGGGATGAGTGGAGAAGCAGACAGAAAAGGCAGGAGAAAGGATGGACTTCCTGTGTGTTTCTAATCTTATACAGGTAGTCCTCGACTTACATCAATTCATTTAAATGACCATTCAAAGTTACAACGGCGCTGAAAAAATGACTTACGAACGTTCTTCACAGTTATGACCTCTGAGGCATCCCCATGATCATGTGATCAAAATTCAGATGCTTGGCTCCTGGTTCATACTTATGACCGTTGCTGTGTCCCAAGGTCATGTGATTGATCCCCTTTTGCCACCTTTTGACAAGGGAAGTCAATGGAGAAGCCAGATTCACTTAACAACCAGGCTACTAATTTATGCACTGCTGGGATTCACTTAACAACGTGTCAAAGTTTGTTGCAGAAATCAAATCCAGAACGCACACACAGATGACTGATTCAGCAGGATTTATCAACTTCTCTTTATATAAAATATAATACATAAGTAAATTTACAATACCAACAGCAGATTCTTCCAACGTGGTAGAGAATTACAAGTAAACACAAGCAGCAGAGGACAGCAGATAATAGTTTTTTGTTCAGAGTTGCAGACCGACTAGTTTGAGTTTCCTTGCAGAGCTTAATTCAGACAAAGATAATCTCCTCTTTACAGGGCAGTTACACTAAACTTAAGCAACGCCCAGACTCCCAGCCGTCTAGCATGGCTCTCAGTCACCAAATAGTTCCCATTGGCTGACCTGTTGCTATGTCCTATTCCAGTTCATGAATACTCTGACACAATGGTGGCAAGAAAGGTCATAAAATGGAGCAAAAACTGACTTAACAAAGGTCTCACTTAACAACAGAAATTTTGCCTCAATTGTGGTCGTACGTCGAGGACTACCTGTATTACCAAGTAAGAGACACAGCTGAGGACAGAAAGGGGAGAGGCTCCATCTTGAGGTCAAAAACAATCTAAGGTTAAAAGAGAAAGAATGACACGTAAACTGTCACTGTATAGATTAGAAACATCAAAGTGAGATGCTATACCTTTTTCGAGCGACCTGAAGCAACCTTGTCACAATCTACACAGTTCACTCAATTTCGTGGCAGGGCTAAAAATCACCAGTGGCATCTTTACTGACAAGCAGATCAGATATTGACACTGCCCTACTGTGTCCTTTAAATCATTGAATGTGTTGAAGACACTGTTGTGTTCCCTCACCCCCACTCTGCAGGCTACAGGGAAATAAGTTGGACAGGCATCCGAATAAAGAGAGTCAATCTGCTTTCAAAACTTGGTTTCTTCAAATAGCTGCTATATTTCCTTCCCAGGATATATTTGTTGTGGCCCGGCAGCGGCCAGCGCAGCTGGCAACAGAGTTGGACAGTGAGGATGTTGGGGAGGAACATGGGCCAGTCCTGGGGGCTGAAGAAAGGTCAGATGAGGGCTGTGTGTCAGAGGCAGAGAGGTAGCTAGACAGCAGTGAGGCAGAGGAACAGCTGGAGCCTGTTCCCAGTGTGCGCATGCACAGAGCTGCCAGAAGACAAGAAGAACTAAGAAAGCAGGGTTGACTCAGGAGTAAAGCCACACTTTGGACATGATTGTCCCCTCCCACAGGAAACAAAAGAGGAACGAATGAGGAGTGGGCTTTTGCAGGAAACAATTTATTCCTTTGGTCGTTTCAAGAGTAGAAAGTTCTGTTTGTGACTATAAGAGACTCTGGGTGCAGTGCAAAACACTCAGATCAGATCAGCCCAGCATCTAACAGAGAGCTAACAGTCATTCTGGCTCCCCCTTATGGCCCATTGAGGAAAACTGCAACCAATCACATTTTACAGTATGATTTAAAGAAATAGGTATAGCATTGTTACATGATTTATATATTGCCAACCCAACCATTAGATTATATTCCTAACATTAAGCATTACTGGGCTAAGCATAACTCTATAGAGGACTCATATTAACATTTTTCATTTCCGTTCGACATTTGTGAAAGACAAGCATTCACCTAAACATCCCCCTTATAGATAACTTCGGGCAAATGCAATTAAAACCGTGGGATTTTGCAGCAAATCCAAAGAGTGATTGAGGCAGGAAGGCTGGAGAAAACTTCAACAGCTAGCAAGCTGATACAAACCTATGAGGCCTAATATAATAGCCGCAAGAAATGGACAGACCAAGGTTCCTGGGGGGATTCAGAGATTCTTAGTCAGCCAAAACAAACAGGAGACATAAGTCGGAAGGTTTTTTTTTTTAAAAAAAAAAAGACTTTGACAAAGAAACCATCAAGATTCGAGAAGCTATTTTCTTTCCACGCTTGAAGAAACGGTTCACACAACATGAGTTCTAAAATCGAGCTGCTTTAAGAAAGAGTGAAAATATCATAAAGAAAGGAAAATGACGATGTGGTCTCTCTTTCTCCTAACTAGAGGGAAAGGACTGAAACTGTACATATGCATATGTATGTCAGTGTGTGCCAAGAATTGTATCGAAATTTTGGTGGGTTTTAAAACCTGCGTAAAAGTTACGAAGAACTTGATTGGGCAACTTGAGTTAGAGCCAAACCTTATTTTAGTGACAAACTTTGAAAGATCCCTGGAAGAAGGTTTCGAAATATGAATCGATATATCGTGAGATGATTTCAGTCATCGCTATTACTCCAGCTGTGGGATTCCCAATCTTTTCCTACCGGTTGTAGGAGAGAGTGCTTTGTGCGTGTGCACAGCACTCAAAGACCGTCGTCGGTATCAGCGCTGGTGAGCCGAGATGTTTTTTAGCTCAGGCGTGGCAATCTGCTCTGCTATGCCAATCAGCTGAGCTAAAAACCAAAGGCATACACAACAGGGAATGACGGGGCCAGGAGGGCGTGGCCAACCAAAGGTGGTATTTGCTATTGCCCCCTTCTTAGGGCTGAGAGAGAGCGATTGAGCTTTGGTTAGCAGTGATGGCTTACTTTTTTGTCATTGCGTGGCTGTCCTGGTTGCAACGGGATCCGGAAGCCACCACTGAGGTGGTATCTCAACCCCATAATTGTTGTGGTTGGCCTTTTCTGTCCTTTCCCCAAGTGGCTTCACAAGATGGAACGCCATGAGCAAGCTCTCCGCCAGCCCACTCTTTGTGCTGCTCTTTCACGTGGTCCTTTCTCCCTCTCTAGGTATCCCTCCAGCCAGCGGCACCGGCACACTCCAGATCTATCTAATTGACATCAACGATAATGCCCCCGATCTTCAGCCAAAGGAGGCCCAGATATGTGAGAGGCCCAATCTGAATGTCATCAACATCACAGCCGCGGATGCTGACATCGATCCAAATGTCGGCCCCTTCGTCTTTGAGCTGCCGAGCGTGCCATCTGCCATTAGGAAGAACTGGACCATTACGCGTCTAAATGGTAAACCGAGCGGGCATCACCTGGCACTGTTCGTAGCTTGGCACGGTGGGCCTTCAGACTTTAAAAACATTTTGTGCCGTCTTCGGTGTTAATTATTATTGTTTATTTTATTTTATTTTTAAAAAGGGAGCCATGTTCAGAATGACATTTCTAAGCAGGAGAGTTCGTGAGAAATTGCCCCGATTGGGCCTTAAGCTGAATTGTTGGTTCTTGGCTTCCCTGCCTTCAATGCAGCTTGTAATTACAGAGGGTTATCACCAGAAAGTTGGGATAAATCATCTGTAATTGCCCAGGAGGAAAAGCTATTATCAGTCTTCCTTATGTTCCATTTTTATTGTCACAAGCCACAATCAGGATCAATGATCAACCTCTGCCCATAATTGCTTAAAAGTCACCTCCTTTTCTAATTTACCATAGAGGCAGCTTCCGTGCTTGGCAAATAGGAAGGTGACCATTTGGGGGAAGAAGGTATAGGGGGAAAGGAGCTGTTGAAATGATCACAATTAGCCTCTTTATGGCTTATCGGGGATGTGGTGGCTCAGGGGCTAAGACACTGACCTTGTCGATCAGAAAGGTCATCAGTTCAGCAGTTTGAATCCCTAGCGCCGCATAACGGAGTGAGCTCCTGTTACTCGGCCCAGCTTCTGCCAACCTAGCAGTTTGAAAGCACGTTAAAAACGCAAATAGAAAAATAGGAACCACCTTTGGTGGGAAGGTAACAGTGTTCCGTGAGCCTTCGGCGTTTAGTCATGCTGGCCACATGACCACGGAGATGTCTTCAGACAGCGCTGGCTCTTCAGCTTTGAAACGGAGATGAGCACTGCCCCCTAGAGTGAGGAACGACTAGCACATATGTGCAAGGGGAAATTTTACCTTATGGCTTATCAGAGTCTGCCCAGAATTCAGCCTAGGTGACACATGGGCATAGAGATAATCCTCGACTTACGACCATAACTGAGCTCAAAAATTCCGTTATGAAGCAAGGCTCAGTTGTTAAGTGCCCCACTTTGCGGCCTCCCTTGCCACAGTGGTTACCTGAATCACTGCAGTTGTTAAGCTAGCAACAGTGAATCTGTGTTAAGTGAATCTTCCCCACTGATTTTGTTCGTCGGAAGGTCGCAAAAGGTGATCACGTGACCTGGGACACTGCAAACGTCATAAATACATGCCATTTGCCAAGCAGCCGAATTTTGATCACGTGACCATGGGGATGCTGCAACGGTCCTAAGTGCGAAAAATGGACATAAGTTACTTTTTTCAGAGCCATTGTAACTTCAAACGGCCATTAAACAAATGATTGTAAGTCGAGGACTGTCCTGTATTGGGGGGGAGTAACTCATAAGGAGTGGATTCTCCAGATCAGTAGATATTTAGAAAAAAAGTACCGTATTTTTCGGAGTATAAGACATACCTTTTTCCCTCAAAAAAGAGGCTGAAAATCTGGTTGCGTCTTATACACTGAATACAGCATTTTTTGCCTCACGAAACACCACCTCCTTTACCAAAATGGCAGTGCAGAGTTTGTAGGAGCCTTTCAGAGAGCTCCTGGGGACTGGGAAAGGCAATTCTCCCCCCAGCGCCCAGGAACACTCTATAAGCCTCCTAAAGTCTATGCATGCCCTTTTTTGACAAAAAAAACCCGGCGTGTTTTTGCGAAAACGGGCTGTTTTTTGCTCATTTTGTGAAAAACTGGCCATTTTTGGGAGGTTTGCAGAGTGCAAAAACTTTTTTTTAAATTTGCTCTTCAAAATCTTGGTGCGTCTTATACTCCGGTGCATCTTATACTCCAAAAATATGGTAGATTTTCCCACACTAACCTGTTCTTCATGGCTTCCTCCATTTTGCTCCTCACAGGTGATTATGCTCAACTTGGCTTGCGGATAATGTACTTGGAAGCCGGTGTCTACGATGTTCCAATCATTGTAACGGATTCCGGAAACCCTCCTCTGTTTAACATGTCCATCATTAAGGTCAAGGTGTGTCCCTGTGATGAGAATGGAGATTGTACCACTGTAGGAGCTGTCGCTGCAGCTGGGCTGGGCACCGGAGCCATTATTGCCATCTTGATATGTATCATCATTTTACTAAGTAAGTATTGCACCTGACAAGGCACGCATATGATGTGACACTAAGGTTCTTTCTACATGCGTACGGCATTGTTATTCATTCACTCATTCATTCATTGAATTCAATTTTTTTATTCTGCCTGCATTGCTTCGTAAGTAACTCAAGGCAATGAACATACATAACACTCTTTCCACCTCCTATGTTCCCCACAACAACCTTGTGAGGTGGATTGGTGCTGAGACAGAGTGACGGGGCCCAAAGTCACTCAGGTGACTTTCATACCTAAAGTAGGACTAGAACTCACAGTCTCCTAGTGATTGGCCCAAAGTCATCCAATATGCTTTCATGCCTAAGGTGGGACTAGAATTCACAGTCTCCTGCTGATTGGCCCAGTATCACCCAGCTGGCTTTCATGCCAAAGGCGGGTCTAGAACTCGTAGTCTCTGCTGATTCGCCCAGTATCACTCAACTGGCTTTCATGCTTAAAGTGGGACTAGAACTCATAGTCTCTGGTGAATGGCCCAAAGTCACCCAGCTGGCTTTCATGCCTAAAGTGGGACTAGAACTCATAGTCTCTGCTGATTCGCCCAGTATCACTCAACTGACTTTCATGCTTAAAGTGGGACTAGAACTCATAGTCTCTGGTGATTGGCCCAAAGTCACCCAGCTGGCTTTCATGCCTAAAGTGGGACTAGAACTCATAGTCTCTGATGATTGGTCCAAAGTCACCCAGCTGGCTTTCATGCCTAAGGTGGGACTAGAACTCATAGTCTCTGGTGATTGGCCCAAAGTCACCCAGCTGGCTTTCATGCCTAAGGTGGGACTAGAACTCATAGTCTATGGTGATTGGCCCAAAGTCACCCAGCTGGCTTTCATGCCTAAAATGGAACTAGAATTCACAGTTTCCGAGTTTCTAGTCTGGTGTCTTAATCACTAAACCAGACCGTCAAAGTTCAGTCATTCAATAAAATTCCAATAAAAGCGTATCAGTTACATAGTCATGAAAGTACAGCTGCTCCCCAGTGGTTTAAAAATTGGTTTTTAAGTCAGCATTTGTGAAAATCTACATCCACATTTCATCGCACTTATAGAAGTAAAATATTGAGAGCTAAATTTTTTAAAAAATCAAACCAAAACATATAAACTAGGAAACAGAGGAGAAGAAGCCTTCAAATGCCTCAGATTCCCTGATTGTGTCAAGATGATGCTAAACAGCTCAGCAGTTACCTAGTATTCTCAATATCTGAATGCAAGACATCTATGATGAATCTAAAATGCTATTAAATAACATTTTGGACCATATCTGGGGAAACCCAGTCCAATTCCTCCTTCATTCGTGGAACCTGCTTGACTTTGGCGTCGTGAGAACAAAATGCCAGTGAGATCCCCGGGAGAAAATATGAAATATGTGTTTCATAACTAAATAACTGTCACTCCCCTCGATCCTTTTAAAGACTGATCTATATGTTGATAAGCCGCAGAGTTGAAATCATCTAAAATATCGCTTTTTGTTATTTTCCTCCTCTTTCCCACTAAGTTATTGGCATGCTTCTCTCCTTGATGTCTATGGAGATTCTCAGTCATCCAGGTCATACTCTAGTTGTCCCGAAGGTGTTTTTTTTCAAGAGGCAACTGGACTATCTTGTTTTTATTTGAAGATGCTTCGCTTCTCATCCAAGAAGCTTCTTCAGATCTGACTGGATGGTGGGGGAGGGAAGGATTTATACTCCTTGCAGACCGCTGGTCATTTGCATTCTTTTAGAAAGTCGTTGAGGCCACTTGGAGATTTATCTGTGTCCTCAGAGTCACCTGAGTTGTGCAAATGGAGAGAAAGCATCCTGCAGCCAAGAAGTCTCCACACCCATTTGCACTACTGATGAAGATGGTTCTGCAGCTTTCCATGTACACTGAGAGCTTCTGAATCGGAGACAAATTACAATACAATACAATAGCAGAGTTGGAAGGGACCTTGGAGGTCTTCTAGTCCAACCCCCTGCCTAGGCAGGAAACCCTATATGGTTTCAGACAAATGGCTATCCAACATCTTCTTAAAGACTTCCAGTGTTTGGGGCATTCACAACTTCTGGAGGCAACTTCTGTACCACTGATTAATTGTTCTAACTGTCAGGAAATTTCTCCTCAGTTCTAAGTTGCTTCTCTCCTTGATTAGTTTCCACCCATTGCTTCTTTGGGTGGTGTAATCCCACTTGGCCAAATAAAGTTCAATTCAATTCAATTCTTTAAAAACCCTCAAAAAAGTGCAAATAACCTCTCTATCTACACTTGGAAAATAAGCCATCCTATTTCCTGGGTAATCTTTAATATACACATGCTAATTTAATTGTGACCTGATGGTAATGAGCAATAAATATACATTGGCATTCAAAATTGCTTGATCATAATAAAGCTTCCTGATGCCAATTGTTAGTAGTTTGTGTAGTAAAATTTCACACTGGAAGAAACAGAAGGCAATAAAGCATAAAACCCAGTTTTACTTTCCCCGCCCCCCTCCCCCCGCCGCCTTCGCATAACTCAAGGCCTAAAATATGATTTAAATCTTTGAGCATATTCTGTTGACTGAAATTAAATGTGGATGAAAGGCATTTGATTTAGGAGAATCTTCTTCCCATCTTCAAATCCATTATCCTGCTCTGAATTATGGATTTTTATTACAAATGTGTGTTTTTTAAAAATTCATTGCTCTAATTGGCTTTTTTTTTAATACTCGGCAATCACCCTGATTTTATATGGGTGAAAATGGAATGGTAAATAGAAATCTTTCTTCCATGTATTTATTTAATTAGGGGGCTTGTTCTATCAATTATTTTTACTGGGCAGAGAAAAATGGGCGAGTGGGAGATATAATTAATGTGGTTTGTGTGTGTGCATGCATGCCTTTGAATTCATCGTGACTCTTGGAAACTCTGTGGATTAGTCCCTGCAGTTTTCTTGGTGCTGTTTTCCAGAAGTGGTTTGCCACTGCTCCCTTCCTAGGGCTGAGATAAAGTGGCTGGCCCAATGACAGAAAGTCACTTGTCACTTTCAAGAAGAGATTGGACTGCCATTTGTCAGAAATGGTGTAAGGCCTACTGCTTGAAGTGGGGGTTGGACTAGATGACCTATAAGGTCCCTTCCAACTTTGTTAATCTGACAGCCAGCTTGCTTTATGCCTAAGGCAGGACAAGGACTCACACTTTCCTGCTTTCTAGTCCAGGGTCCTTGTTCACTACCTCAAGCGGTTTGTTAAAAATGGTTTGTTAAAAAGTCACATTCTACAGTGCCCTTGTAACTTCAGACAAATCACTAAACAAATGGTTATGATCGAGCATTCTCTGCGGATTCCGTCATAAAATGGGAAGCCAGTTTGAATCTTAGCATGTTGGTTCTAGTTTTAGAGCCCTATTGATCAGTTGTTGTTGTGGGGAAAATAGGAGGCAGAAGGTGTATTACATTTAGTTGCCTTATTTGAAAAAAAAAAAAAGAAAGAAAGGAAAGGAAAGGAAAAGAGGAAAGAAAGAAGGAAGGAGAAAGAAAGAGAGGAAAGAAAGAAAAAAGAAAAAAGAAAGAAAGAGGGAGGGAGGGAGAAGAAAGAAAGAAAGGAAAGGAAAGGAAGGAAGGAAGGAAGGAAGGAAGGAAGGAAGGAAGGAAGGAAGGAAGGATGTGATTCAGAGACATTTAACTTCACAGTTTAAACAAGCTCTTCCAATTTGATTGGAAAAGTCTGGATAATTCAGAGATTTTTCTCAATTCATACCCAACAATTGCATATTTGTTCAGTTCCCAATTTCAAAGGGCTGCAGAGTATAAGGAGAACAGCCATCCAGTGATGTCATTGGCAGTGGTGGGTTTCAATGTTTTTTAGAACCTATTCTGTGGGTGTGGCCTATTTTGTGGGCATGGCTTGGCAGTCATGTGACCAGGCAGGTATGGACAACTTGACATCACTCTTGCACACACAGTCACATAACCACCACCCCCAAGCCATGTGGCAAAAAATTTTGGGATTCCTATGAAGGGGAGGGGGGGAAGAGAGGGGAAAACCTTCCAAAAATAGACAACTGGAGGATTAAGGGCCTAAATTAGGGAGATCGGAGAAGGCAGGACAGAGGGGAATCCAGTAGAAAGCTATCACACGCTGGGGAAAGAACTTTGGGAGATCGGAGAAGGCAGGACAGAGGGGAATCCAGTAGAAAACTCCTGAGCTTGCCACTGCTGTCCAGTGGATTGTGCCGCTGGACCTCTCCATGCTTCTCCGTTCGCCACCTCCACTCCCAGGTATGGGACTTGACACCGAATTGGGCTAGGATAGTGCGGACGGGCGGGGGGAGCGAGCGATGGAGCTGCTTCCAGACGGGCGGGGGTGAGCAAGCGAGCAACAGGGCGGGGCAGGCATTCCGGAAGTTACTTCCGGGTCCACCGGTTGAACCTCCTCTCCCCGGATCGGTAAATTTCACCATCCAGTTCTCCCGAGCCGGTGCGAACCGGCAGAAACCCACCACTGGTCATTGGTCTCCATCTATAGGGTGTTGCTGCTCATGGATCCGTGTCTCCTGCAACCCTGGCTTGCAATCTCCTCTGGAAAGAAAGCCAAGAGCTTTTTCTTAAAGCAGTACACTAAAGAAAAATATAATAATGGGGAGAAGGCAATCGATTTCACAAAAATTGGCTTCAGAAAGGAAAACAGGCCTTAAAGCAACAACGGGGCTCTCTTTTCTTAAGAGCAGATAAAAGGGATTGGACTGCATCTGCTATTGACACTCTGAAAGCCCTTTTTTCAAGAGACCTGTAAAGGTGTTAATAGGACAATTTTTCTACAAAGGGTGAGCAGACAAAAAAACACCCCTGCCTTAAAAGAGAGAGAGAGAACTTGCTTCCAAAGAAAAGACAAATATTTCACTAGTTGTGATAAGTTGTTAAGAGGCAGATTGGCATTTGTCTTCATAGATTGGTGCTCTTTTATTTATCTCTGGTTTTTTTTTTATTTAACAAAAAAAATGTGGCAGGCTTTAAGCAAATGCAAATCAATCTTCAAATCAATTTACACGGCTAGACTAAAAAGAAGAGGGAAGTGACATACAGAAGCCGTAATTAGCTGCTTCTCCTGTTTGAGCTTTGTGGCTTCCCATCAGTGGCAGTATTCTACCGGTTCGCACCGATTCTAACCAACCGGTACTGCCAGTGAACAGTTGCAGGAGTGGGTTCTGGCTTCTGTTACTGCCAGTTCGCTCAGGGACATGCTTCACATTGCACACCAGTGGTGCATTGCAGGGGGTACACCCCGGTATGGACGTACCGGAGCCTGCCTGGAGCACCGGATACCGTTCCGGTACGATGCTCCAGAGGACCCACCCGCCCGCCCGAACTCCTTACCGGTCTTTTAAGTCTTCGGCATTTCTGCACATGCGCATGGCACGTACAGCGCCTGTGCAATGCTCCGCTGAGCAGCTGGAGCGTGACAGAGGCTCGCGGCAGTGCTAAGATGTATGCGCCCTCTGCGCGCGCCCAACCCGTACCAGTTGGAATGGGTTCCGGAACCCACCACTGGTGCACATACTTGATGCACACTACACACGCATGCACAGTAGTAAAAAAAAATCCTTCAGTGCATGCGCAGAAGCAAAAAAAACAAGATGGCAGCATCTATGGTGCCGCCAATAGAACTGGTTCAGGGGCGTGGCCAGCTGAGTTACTGCCTACTCAGCCAAACCAGTCTAAACCAGTAGGAACCAACTTCTGAACAGTTGGCCCTGCCCTTTTGTGTCCTATATTTCCCTATTTTTTAGCTCAGCTGATTCGCATGGCACAGCGGATTGCTGTGTGTCAGCTGTTTTACTCACCGGCGCTGACATAGAAGGCAAGTTTTTAAGCTTAAAATGGGCACGCGCTCACCGAATCAGTTGTTAAACCGGTTGCATCCCACCACTGCTTCCCCTCAGTGGGTTTTTGTGGGGTGGAATTGCAGAAACAAAGGGGGAAATAGTTGGGGTAGAATTTGTCCTGCCATTTTTCTTCATTTGCACAGATTCTTTGAGAGTGAGCCTGTTGGGGAGTTGGGCAAGAGACTGTCTCTTTCCATTGTTGTGCTTGGCAACAGAAAGTGTGTGTGGGGGGGTGCAGAATTACCACTTTTGCTGTGACCAAAAAGCAATTACAGAAAAGTTTCACTTCCCCGGCAGTGTGGAAGTTGTGCTGAAATTCCTGTTTGGAGTGTCAGCAAGGTGGATTTCACAGCATTTAAGGGGTGGTAGTAATTAGGGTAGCACCCCCAATTAGAAGTAAGCACTGGGCTGTCCTTTCCCGGAATTTCAAATTTGCATATTTTGCAACTGAGTCTTCCCTGTACACCTGATGTGCCGTGATAGAGAGAGGAGGAGAGACCTTCCACTTACGATTAGAGAAATGTCTTGTTTTTCAAACTCTCGATCAGGAGTCAGCAGTAACGGAATAATCGTGTTGGAAGGGACCTTGGAGGTCTTCTAGTCCAACCCCCTCCTGAAGCAGGAGATCCTATACTATTTCAGACAAAAGGTCATCCAATCTATTCTACAGGCAAGCCATTCCAATGATTAATTGTTCCAATTGTCTTGTCTTCCCCGACTATTTCGTAAGGTTTTCATGATTCCATATGATGGCTTAGGCAAGCGCGCCCACACACAGTCACTAACTCTGCAGGATCCAATCTTGGTCGGTCATCAAGATCAGAGATCTAGGCTTCCAAGCTTTTGGACTCGTGCTGGAACCAGATTGGATCTTGCAACATTCATGTCGCTAACTCTGTTGGCATGACTTGAGATCATTAGGTTGTGAGCTGCTGAAGAATTGATGCCTTTGAAGCAACACTTCCAATAGCCCTTTCTCAGCAGCTAAAGCATCAATCTGCAACTACTATACAAGTAGTCCTCAACTTACGACCACAATTGATCCCAACTTAGCTAACCACAATTGCTAAGGGAGAAACTTACTAAGTGAGCTTTGCCCCATTTTTCTTGCCCCATTTGTTCAGTGAACCACTGTAGTTGTTCAATTAGTAACACCGTTGTTAAGTGAATCTGGTTTCCCCATTGACTTTGCTCGTCAGAAGGTCACAAAAGGCGATGACACGACTCTTGAACACTGCAACGGTCATAAATGTGAGTCAGTTGTCAAGTAAATCATGAGAGATGCTAAAACGGTTGTAACTGTGAAAAACGGTCACTTTTTGGTGATGTCGTAACTTTGAAGCGTCACTAAATGAACTGTTGCAAGATTACCTGTAATTAATTTTATTCATTTAATTGATTTAAAACATTTATGTAGCCACCTCTCTTTCAACCAACTCTGGGCCAGCTCCAAATAAGAAAATTAAAAGACATAGAAAATCATTTTTAAAAATTATAAAACACAACACAAAAAATTATTAAAACATGGAGCACTAAATGAAAAACTGGTGCCAATCCATGTTAAAATATATTGTCATCTAAACCTGTCCCAATGCTTGTGGTGGGGGGGGGAGATCCTTTTTCCAAGGATTCTGTATCGATCTTTGAACAAAGATTTACAGAGACCCTCATCCAGAATCTCTTCGGATGGGCGGGATCTCAGTTCAAAATAGCATAGCAATAGCATCTATGCTTATATATAGGTAGCCCTCAACTTACAACAACAATTCAGCCCAAAATTGCTGCTTTAAGCGTGATGACAGAAATCCTGTCAGTTTGAAATTCAGCCTCTGGAAAAGATTAACATAATTTAGAATCAGAATAGAGCTGGAAGGGACCTTAGAAGTCTTCTAGTCCAGCCCCCTGCTCAAGCAGCAGATCCTGTACCATTTGAGACAAGTGACTGTCCAGTCTCTTCTTGAAAAGCTCTAGTGATACAATACAATAGCAGAGTTGGAAGGGACCTTGGAGGTCTTCTAGTCCAACCCCCTGCCTAGGAAGGAAACCCTATACCATTTCAAACAAATGGTTATCCAACATCTTCTTAAAGATTTCCAGTGTTGGGGCATTCACAACTTCTGGAGGCAACTTCTGTTCCACTGATTAATTGTTCTAACTGTCAGGAAATTTCTCCTCAGTTCTAAGTTGCTTCTCTCCTTGATTAGTTTCCACCCATTGCTTCTTGTCCTACCCTCAGGTGCCTTGGAGAATAGTTTGACTCCCTCTTCTTTGTGGCAACCCCTGAGATATTGGAAGACTGCTATCATGTCTCCCCTAGTCCTTCTTTTCATTAAACTAGACATACCCAGTTCCTGCAACCATTCTTCATGCGTTTTAGTCTCCAGGTGCTGATGAAGCATCTATGATTTCTGAAGGCAAACTGCTCCACTGGTTGATTATCCTCACTGTTAGGAAGTTTCTCCTTAATTCCAAGTGTCTCTCCTTGATTAGTTTCCATCCATTGTTCCTTGTCCTGCCCTTTGGTGCTTTGGAAAATAAGTTGACACCCCCCCCCCTCTTCTTTGTGGCAGCCTCTCAAATAGCACTTAGCAATAGCACTTAGACTTATATACTGCTTTACAGTGCTTAACAGCCCTCTCTAAGTGGTTTTACAGAGTCAGCCTTTTGCCCCCAACAATCCGGGTCCTCATTTGACCCACCTCGGAAGGATGGAAGGATGAGTCAACCTTGAGCCTGGCGAGATTCGAATTGCCAAATTGCAGGCAGCCGGCAGGCAGCAGAAGTAGCTTGCGGTGCTGCACTCTAACCACTGTGCCACTGTGGCTCATACTGAACGTGGGAATGCTGCAATGGTTGTAAATGTGAAAAACAGTCATAAGTCCCTTTTTTTCCTGTGCCATTGTAACTTCAAATGGCCACTAAATGTTGTAAGTCGAGGACTCCCTGTAACCCAGCAGACTGGATTTGAGATGTAAGAAAAATACAAGCACAACTTGCACTGGAAAGGTTTTCTCTTTAATTTCCTGGACATAATCTTCAAACATAGCAAAAGCCATGCAAACATTGTCTTACCCTGCCAAACTAATCGGATATTCCAATGTTTGCCCCCTTTTTTTTCCCCTTCCCCGACACTTTCAGTTAAAAAAAAAAAAAAGTCCAATGCTAAGCCAAGCAACCGAAAAAGATGAGTATCTCGGAAGGTTTGTTAATGTGATTTTGGAAAAGACAGAAAGCTTGTAAAAAGGAGGAGACGAAGTCCAAATTGGATTAGAGGAGCTAATGTTTTATCCGGTCTCCGTTGCATCCCTTTGGAGAGAATCACACTTCATTAAAATGAAATTAGCGCAGCTGCAGCATCTTGCAGATTTGAAAGGATTTATTCTAACAAGGGAGCAGGGTAGAATGGGAGAGGGGGGGGCGGACACGGTAGAAATAGCTGCCCCCTCAGCTGGTTGTAATGTGTTGATACCTTTCCATGTAGGCACTTGGGACTGAGAGGAACACTACTTTTCTTGTCCCAAAATTACTGCTGCTTTACTTGGGATGAAATCCATCGGGAGCAAGGAGTGGACCCAGTGATGAAATTCAATGTTTTTTTTACTACCGGTTTTGTGGGCGAGGCTTGGTGGGCGTGGTGTAGTTTGGTGAGCATGGCTTGGTGGGCATGGCAGGGGAAGGAGACTGTAAAATCTCCATTCCCTCCCCACTCCAGGGGAAGGAGACTGCAAAATCTCTATTCCAGTGGTGGGATTCAGCCGGTTCGCACCTATTCGGGAGAACCGGTTGTTAACTTTCTAAGCAGTTCGGAGAACCGGTTGTCGGAAGAAATCTCCTTTTGTTTTTTTCCACTTTACAGGGTGTCAGCACCTCTCCATTAGATAATTAGGAAAGAATACCACGAGACTCCATGAGTAGAAATCAAATGTACTTTTACTAATTATAAATGATTAAAGGCATAGCGAAGCGAAGTCTGATTATTTAGGCGCGAAAGCGATTGATATATAGAATAACCCATTCCCCACCCCTTGGCATCACAGTTACAGTCCAATCATAATTCTCCCAAGTGTCAGGTGTGAGATAACTTCAAAAGGCATCACGAAGATGGAATGTGGGTGCCGTTAGTCCTGGCGGGAATCTCCTACGCATGCGTAGTCCGACAGGCAGCTGAGCTCCAGAACCTTCCTCCAGCACAATGAGTAACCCCTCCCAAATACCACGCCCTCCCTCCCCATTTCATGGCAGCCGAAAGCAACAGCAAAGCAGAGGCTGACACAGGGCTAATCCGGTTGTCGGAAGAAATCTCCTTTTGTTTTTTTTCCACTTTACAGGGCTACTCCTGTAAGGAAGGCAGGGAGGAAACATTCTGGTGTTGTTTCTAGCCTCATCTCTATTGCCCTGCTTAAAGAAACTGCCTCTCCGGTTAACCACACCACTGAAAATTACAGTGTAACAGCTAAGGTGAAGCACCCATTTACCTGAGTGACGTTGAGTTGACCACGCCAACCGAGTCACATGACCATCGAGCCATGCCTACCCAGCAGGTCATTAGGGCAGAGAACCGGTTGTTAAATTATTGGAATCCCACCACTGCTCTATTCCCACCCAACTCTGGGGCAGCCAGAGGTGGCATTTGCCGATTCTCCAAACTACTCAAAATTTCCACTACTGGTTCTCCAGAGCCTGTCAGAACCTGCTGGATTTCACCCCAGAGTTAACCCCTCTGGCTTCAGATTTTGGTTCACTTAGAGCAGAGTGCAGAATGATGGCTCCTTTATGGCTTGTGGACTTCAACTCGCAGAATTCCCAAGCCAGTGGGAGTTGAAGTCCACAAGTCATAACAAGGCCATGGTGGCATAGAGGTTAGAGTCAGGGGTGGAATTTTACCAGTTCGGAACGGTTCGGGCAAACTAGTAGCTCCGAAGATCAGCTGGGAGTGAACCAGTTCGCTCCCACTAGCAAGTGGGCCTGCCCACCCGTCTGCCCACCTCTGCGCTTTACTTACCTTTATCTTCTCAGCTGAGTCGTGCAGCAGAGTGGATTGCTGCGCCTCAGCTGTTTTCCTTCCCAAGCAGTAATCCGGAAGGTAAGTCTTCTCTAAACTGTGCACATGTGCGCAGCTCAGTGAAGCAAGAGGCAGTTGTTAAGCCAGTAGGATCCCACCCCTGGTCAGAGTGCGGTACTGCAGGCTACTTCTGCTGACTGCCAGCTGCCTGCAATTTGGCAGTTCAAATCTCATCAGGCTCAAGGTTGACTCAGCCTTCCATCCTTCCGAGGTGGGTAAAATGAGGACCCAGATTGTTGGGGGCAAGAGGCTGACTCTGTAAACAGTTTAGGGCTGTAAAGTGCTATATAATCTAAGTGCTATTGCTATAAATCCTCACCCCTGACTTGGAAAAACTTCACTCCCCCCACATTTCATAACCTGCAATTTTTCAACACCGAGAAGAATAGTTTGGTAAATTGCAGTAAAAGATGAAAGGTAAAGTTTTTTCATGTCCAGTCATTTCTGACTCTAGGGGGCAGTACTCATCTCTGTTTCCCACATTTCCGTGGTCATGTGGCCATCATGACTATACTCCAAGGGGCATGGAATGCTGTTGCCTTCCCACAAAATGGTACCTATTGTGTTTAAAACAGTGTCAGCGTTCCAAGTATCATGTAGAATTAAATCAGAGTCCAAGGTAAAATGATCCTTAAAGTTCCAATTTAATAAATCAGACATCTTAGCACATCTGTGTAAATCCCAATTCTGGAAATTTCAGCAGATCATTTTGCCTTGGACTCTGATTTAATTTGGGTCCTATTTTCTTTTGACCCCCCAAATAAGCATTTGGCCTTATTTTTGGGGAGGTCTTATTATTTTTGAGGTGCAGGAGGCAGCGAGCATAGTCACCTCATGGCTGCTGCTATGTTGCAATATTTTGAGGGAGGGATTATTTTCGGGGGGAGTGCTCATTTTAGCACATGCACTCAAAAGCCCGATTGGGCTTATTATCCAAGGAGGTCTTATTTTGGGGGGAAACAGGATATTTGCTCACATTTGCATGCTTTTGAACTGCTAGGTGGGCAGGGGCTGGAGCAAGGAATGGGAGCTCATTCCATTCCACAGTATTCGGGTTTCAAGCCCAAGCTGTCAGCTTTCCAGCTGACAAGCTCGGTGTCTTTAACTGCTGAACCATTACCCCTCTTAAAATTGCAATATCACAATGCATCACAATTATTCAGGAGGTTGTCACTGCAAAATTTTGAGTATTCCAGATCATAAGGGGCACTTTGTCATCACCAAAGTAGATTCCTTCTCAGGGTAATTAAGCTGGGGTGGAAAATAGGTCCTCCTTTGGGGTTAATGGAAATCCTGATTCGAGCTTCTATTGCAGAAGGAGGGAGGGAGGGAGGGAGGGAGGGAGGGAGGGAGGGAGGAAGGATATAGACTGGATGAAAAGTTTTAGGGTTGTCCAGTTTTTGTCATACCGATCTATCAAAGTGCTGAATCTGGATGCCACTTTGTCAGGCATTATTTTAATGTATTGATTCATTTAAGATGAATTATTTTGCCTTTATTATTTTTATAAATTACACAAGGAAGCGAATAGATCTAATACTCCTATTTTCCCCACAACAACCACCCCATGAGGTGGGTTAGGCTGATAGACAGTGGCTCGCCCAAAGCAGACTTTCATGCCTAAGGTAGGATTAAAACCCACAGACCCCTGGTGATTGGCCCAAACTCACCCAATTGGCTTTAAGGTGGGATTAGAACTCACAGACTCCTAGTGACAAAATCACTCAGCTGGCTTTCATAGCTCAGTTGAGACTAGAATTCATCATCTCCTGATGATTGGCCCCATGTCACCCAGCCAGCTTTCATGCCTAAAGTGGGACTAGAACTTACAGTCTCCTGGTTTTTAGCCTAGTTCCAACCAATCATTTGCAGACATTCTAGTATGAAGAAAACCTGTGCTAAATAAAATTAAACAATTAATGTAATCACAACTCCACTCATTATATTTTTGAACCTCAGAAAATAATTGTCTTTGTATGTTATATGTTATATAATAACTAGCTGATAACCCGGCATAGCCCAGGTATGTATTTATCCCAATCCTGTATTAGAGGGAGCCCCCTTATGGAGTACTGTGAAGTTGCCATTACCATGGCAACTCCACTGTGCTGTTCAGTAGAAGCCATTTTGAGGCACAACAGGCTGTATCTTAACAGAACTTAAATCCAAAATGCACACTATTACTATCAAAAATATTGGGACTTGACACTATAGGTATAATTCAGTCCTTTTCATTTCAGCGGCCCAGACATTCTGGAATTATGCTGGAACACACACACACAAACACACACACACACACACACACAAACACACACACACACACACACCAAGGAATGTTAGGGGTGTCTTACCTCCACAGTATTTTTTTCCAGAGAATAAGTCATCTGGGTACCAAGTTTGGTTGAAATTGCTTGAGGTGTTCCAGAATTATGCTGGCTGGCTGGCTGGCTGGCTGGCTGGCTGGCCCACTGACAGACAGACAGATAGATAGAGTTTACCAATTGTGTAGTATTTATTCCATTTATTACATTTACTAGTGTTTATTAGGATAAAACAAGGGGCCATTCCCAGCAGACAGCTCAGAATGAATGTTCACAAAATCCTACAGGGAGATCTGGTTAGTTTTTGGGTAAGAGAGGACCAGGACACCCCAAATGTAGCACCTAGATTGGGACATTTTTAAAAAAAAAATATCTGGGGGGAAAAAAACGACAGGAAAACCGCTTCCAGGTGGATGCATTGACTTCCTGATAATGCCTGTGAGGCTATATATAAATGTGTAGACTTTTCATCACCACATATTCATTGCGGTAGTACATTCAGAATTGCTGGCATTGTAAAAAGTGTCAGTGAAAGTCATTTCATCGACAAAGAGCAGCTGTGAAAACCTGCCACCTAGTACTTCTCTACTCTTGCGAAGAAAGGCACATGATCTGCGTACTGAGATGATTTCAGCTTGAGAAAATCTTTTTTGCCTTTTTAGGGTACTTGTCAAGAATGTAAGCTAGCATTGGTACCTTTGGCATTCCCGGTATCTTCCAAAAAACCAGTGCTACCTGCTATTTTTTTGATAGTGCGACCTGCTACCTGCTCCACTTTCTGCCTACGCAGAAGTAGATTATTGCTAGGTTTACTCAAAGCATACAGAACCATCTAACACAAGGATCTCCAAAGTTGGCAACTTTAAGACTTGTGGACTTCAATTCCCAGCATTCCCCAGCCAGCCAACTTTAAGACTTGTGGACTTCAACTCCCAGCATTCCCCAGCCAGCCAACTTTAAGACTTGTGGACTTCAACTCCCAGCATTCCCCAGCCAGCCAACTTTAAGACTTGTGGACTTCAACTCCCAGCATTCTCCAGCCAGCCAACTTTAAGACTTGTGGACTTCAATTCCCAGCATTCCCCAGCCAGCCAACTTTAAGACTTGTGGACTTCAACTCCCAGCATTCTCCAGCCAGCATGTCTGACTGGGGAATTTTGAGAGTTGAAGTCCATAAGTCTTAAAGTTGCCATGTTTG
Organism: Thamnophis sirtalis; assembly: GCF_051295495.1. Lineage (NCBI taxonomy): Eukaryota > Metazoa > Chordata > Lepidosauria > Squamata > Natricidae > Thamnophis > Thamnophis sirtalis. Next base: position 87,235,466 of record NW_028261387.1, read on the forward strand.
GAGACCCCTGATCTAAAATCTAGGGTTCTTTCCCGTATTTATTGCCATTGATGCTTCTCTGATAATAAAAAAGTGCAGGTAATCCTTGAGTCAGGATCATAATGAAATCGTGATGGTTGTAAAAAAAAAGACCCAATTTTACAACCTTTTTTCTGGCAGAATCATCATAGTTCTTAAGTGAAATCCAAGTTATTAAGTGAATGCCGCAGTCATAAAGTGAACCGGTGGTTTGCCACAGGTACGGTTTTGCCAAAACCAATGAAAGAAAACCTTGGTTTTTCAGCAAAACAGTCTTAAAACAAAACCACCAGGCAGCAGGGCGCTGTAAACAGCCATAAATGACTGGTCTGGCTCCCATGTGCCCAAAAGGCAATCACATGACTGTGAGGGTGGCCCAACTTTTAGAACCTCAAATCTTAAGTACCTGCCTGATAAGTCCATCAGATCTTTGAATAATCACTTGTTACCTGTCGTAAATCATGCTCATTCCAGTTTCAAATTACATTTCATCATATAATTCATTCTCATTGCATTTAGTTGAAGCTAGTACCTTGGCAATAGGGAAGATTCAAAGGCTGAAGTGATTTCTAATGTTCTCAAGGCCTTGCTCGAGTCTAAAATTAACACTAACAACAAAACAGGTAGCATATTTCTCTAGCGAAGGAAGGTAAAATACTCATGGATACCCAGGATAATGTCACAGGATCCAATCTGAGTTGGTCACCAGGGCCAAAACTTTATTCTTCCAAGCTTTGGGGCTTATGCTGGAGCTCCTCGTCAGGAAATTTCTGTTTCTCTCCAGAATATATGCATTAAGCTGTTCTACATGTTGTATTTATATGGTTCCTGGTTGTGTGCAGTTTTTAGTTGTTAATTAGGGTGTTGGTGGCTGGCTATTAAATTGGTAGTTGTTGTTTCCTTGTGCCAGTGTGCCCTCGGCTCCTAAGTACCGTTTTTTTCGGAGTATAAGATGTACCTTTTTCCCTCAAAAAAGAGGCTGAAAATCTTGGTGCGTCTTATACACTGAATATAGCATTTGTTGCCTCCCGAAACCCCACCCCCTTCACCAAAAAGGCAGTGCATAGCCTTTATGAGGCTTCCAGAGTGCTCCTGGGGGCTGGGGAGGGCAGAAATGAGCGAAAAAACCAACTGCTTTTTGCTCAATTTTGCCCCAGCCCCCAGAAGCACTCTATAAACTTCCTAAAGGCTATTCATGGCCTTTTTAAAAAAAAGTTTTGAAAGTTTTTTTGCAAAAACTTTTTTTTAATTTGCCTCTTCAAAATATTGGTGCATCTTATACTCCGGTGCATCTTATACTCCGAAAAATATGATACCTAGTAACCTGGTGGTAAATCAGCACTCTTATTGACTGACAAGGAGTCTGTTTCCCAGGCTTCAATCATTTCTCTGGCTATTTTTGTCCCTGCTCAGGCAACAATCATAGTAGCTGTGAAATAGAATGCATGTCCTCGTTCATTGCAATGTGAGGCTACCAATGACTTTGGGTCTCCTCATCTAACTGGTTGCTCGTGTTCCTGCAATCTGATGGTTAACTTCCATTTATTTCTCCTATTTGTGGTCAGGTTTGCAGATCTGGGAAAAATACAAAATATAAACCCCTGCTCATGAAGAAAAGATGGGGTAATATTGACTGTATTTTTCTTGGCTACGATTGATTGTCCTTAAGGAATAGGAGATTGTGGTATTCAGCTGCAGTTGCTATATTTCAATTGATTTTCTTCTAGCCATGGTTCTGCTTTTTGTGGTATGGATGAAACGGAGAGAGAAGGAGCGCCACACTAAGCAGCTACTCATTGATCCTGAAGATGACGTCCGGGACAACATCCTTAAATATGATGAAGAAGGTGGTGGAGAAGAAGATCAGGTAAGGATAACTCCAACTTTGTGAGAAATCAGTTACCGTTCAAAACAATGCATAAGATTTGAGATGGCATATCTGAGCCGCAGTTATGACACTTGAACTGGATACAGCACAACTCTAAAATTTCTATTAAATTGTTGAGAAATTGATGGGAATTTTAAGAGTTGCAGCTAAAATATATCTGAAAAGTGAGTGCTATAAACACACAGTTCTATATTCATCTATCACCAGGAGTAGAGTAGAATGGAGTGGAGTAGAGTAGAATGGAGTGGAGTGGAATAGAATAGAAATAGTTTAGCATAGCATAGCATAGCATAGCACAGAACAGAACAGAACAGAACAGAACAGAACAGAATAGAATAGTTGGAAGGGACCTTGGAGGTCTTCTAGCCCAACCCCCTGCTCAGGCAGGAAACCTTGGACCATTTCAGAGCAATGGTTGTCCAATCTCTTCTTAAAAACTTCCAGTGTTGGAGAATTCACAACTTCTGGAGGCACACTAAGGGGGAACACTTAAATTTATAGCTCCATATAATCTAGAAAGTTTATACAACGCACAAAGATCTCTTAATATGGACTTTGGGAAACTATAATGTCATTGATTAGAGCCGAGGTGGCGCAGTGGTTAGGGTGCAGTACTGCAGGCCATTTCAGCTGACTGTTATCTGCAGTTCAGCGGTTCTAATCTCACCGGCTCAAGGTTGACTCAGCCTTCCATCCTTCCGAGGTGGGTGAAATGAGGATGCCCAGACTGTGGGGGCGATATGCTGACTCTGTAAACCGCTTAGAGAGGGCTGAAAGCCCTATGAAGCGGTATAGAAGTCTAACTGCTATTGCTATTGATGACATCTTGGCTTCTGTGCTTCTGTTGTGATCTACCACTAGCTGACGTGCCAATCCATAATTTGTTTGAAGTTTGGATTTGCTTTGCTTAAATCGGTATCTTTCTCTCTCTCTCTCTCTCTTCCAAATCAATTACAAATTAGATTGTGGAAAGATCATTCAGTGGCAGAGGCCATAAGATGGTTATTGAATAGAGCATCAGTAATGCTCCAAACCCACATTGAAATGCGTCCAGAATGTGAACTGAATTAGACAAGAGTGCATGTGTGCATCTTTCTGCCTTGTAAAATCTCTTCCGCACCGACCAGCCAAAGATCAATCGCATATGATATATGTTTAATTAAGTAGCAATATAAATGCCATAGAGTTAAAGGCTCTGTTTTGATTTCCCTTAAACTTAATCGTGTTACTCAGCTTCCCCCCCCCCCCCATGCCACAAAGATACTGGATAATCTTCAGTGAAAAATCTGCCGCAGCTTCACTCTTTTCCTTCTCTATGCGTGATAGGATTATGATTTAAGCCAGCTTCAGCAGCCAGAGAATATGGATCATGTTTTAAACAAGGCGAATGGAGTCAGAAGAGTCGATGAGAGGCCTGTCGGTGCTGAGCCACAATATCCTGTACGGCCTGTCATCCCCCACCCTGGAGACATCGGGGACTTTATTAATGAGGTACGTTCCCGCAGATTTCTGTAGACTGCTGCTGTAGGGTTAATTGGTCACCAAGAGCTAGTGACAGCAATTAACATGCACAGAATACAAACGAGGATGGATGGATCGATGGGTGGGTGGGTGAGTGGACGGATCAATGGATGGATGGATGTCTTGGAACACGTGCGAGAAGGGAACCGCTGAAGAGTGGTTTTGAGAGAAACCACACCTTCCAAGCATATCAGCATGGTTTCGTTCCGGAGACAAGTTAAAGGGTACATTTATTATCATCTAGTGTCTAGTTGGCAGGGTAGCCATTCCAGATGGTGGCCTCTAACTAATCCTGGCTGTTTTCAAACAAGCTAAGAAGATCTGCTTAGGATTTGGATGGGAAAAAATCCCAGGGCTAAACTAGGGCCCTGAAGAACTTGTCAGGGAGTTTGTATAAAGCAGTGTTAGTAAGATAATTTACCAGTAGCCCCGCTCCATCCTTGCTGCTCATATTCAACATCTGGACATCCCTGAAGATGCTTTTAATTCAAGCCATCGACAGCATTAACAATCTCATCTGCTTAGTCTCTGCCGCCCAAGCATCATCCTTGGCTTTCTTTATTGGCTATTGTATTCACGGAGCATTATAGCCTGCCCTTCCAACAGATTGCCCAAGGCAAATCAAGCATAAAGAAGCAACGGAACCGACGTTTAACAGCGGCAAATTGAAACTATAAAAGCAATGAATGCGTAGCGGCCATTCAAGGGACAGCCTGGCTGCTTCCATGAAGCAGTGAACCAGTGGTGAAGGTAGTCACCACTGGTCACCACCAGCCGAGGTGGCACAGTGGGTAGAGTGCAGTACTGCAGGCCACTTCAGCTGACTGCTAGTTCGGCAGTTCGGCGGTTCAAATCTCACCGGCTCAAGGTTGACTCAGCCTTCCATCCTTCCGAGGTGGGTAAAATGAGGACCCAGACTGTGGGGGCGATATGCTGACTCTGTAAACCGCTTAGAGAGGGCTGAAAGCCCTATGAAGCGGTATATAAGTCTAACTGCTATTGCTATTGCTATTGCTATAGTCACCGGATACAGGACTGGTACAGTGGTGGGATTCAAATAATTTACCAACCAGTTCTTTGCCTTAATGACCAGCTGTGTAGGCAGGGCTCGGTGGTCATGTGATCATGTGGGCATGGCCAAGTCAATGTCACTCAGGTCGATGGGCACTTCGCCTTAGTTGTTACAATGGTAATAAGGATTAACTGGAGAGGCAGTTTCTGTAAGCAGGGCAATAAAGATTAGACTAGAAACAACACCAGAATGTTTCCTTCCTGCCTTCCTTATAGGATTAGCCCTGTAAAGTGGGAAAAAACAAAATATTTCTTCCAACAACCAGTTCTCCAAACTGCTTAGAAAGTTACCAACCGGTTCTCCCGAATAGGTGCGAACTGGCTGAATCCCACCACTGGATTGGTAGCATTTCCACAATGGGCCAAATGAGAAAATGTAGTTGCTGTTCTGTAGCCTGAACATATAATAAACCCGATTAGCGCAGTGCCCTAAGGCATGTAATCCTCCATCTTGGGGAATGTGTTCATTATATTTAAACAGGTGCAACATTGCAGCCAATTCCCTTGGTTCGCTCATCAGAGGAATGTCAAACCTGCAGCGAAGTATTAAAAAAAAACCACAGAGATTATTTCATCTGTTCCTGCCTTGTTCCATTGTGTATTTTTTGAATTTGCTTTTTTTTTTTTTAATGTTTGGGCTGCCTTCAAAAATAAAATAAAACCCCCAATCGATCCCATGGCAGCTTTACAAGAGACTGTAAATTCTAAAACAATTAAAATATACAATAGCACAAACATTCAATCGTATAACATTAAATGAGTAGAACCAGAACAGCAACAGCCGGAAAGAAAGGTAGAAAAGGCTCCTGAACAGCAGATATTAAAAATCAACATGTTGATTACAATGCTTATCATGTGTGGGAAGATAAAAGGATGTTTGTTTGGTGCCCAGAGGACAGTAAAATGGACATTGAGGGATACCTCCCTACAAAGAACATTTCGGACACAAGAGGCTACCATTGAAAAGGTCTGCTGTCAGATAAATGCATAAAGAAGAATGTACTTATTTGTTAGATTTACAGCAGTGTTTCCCAAACTTGGCAACTTGAAGATGTCCGGACTTCAACTCCCAGAATTCCCCAGCCAGCGAATGCATTCGCTGGCTGGGGAATTCTGGGAGTTGAAGTCCAGACATCTTCAAGTTGCCAAGTTTGGGAAACACTGATTTACAGCAATAGCACTTAGACTTATGTACTGCTTCATAGTGCTTTGCAGTTTCTCTAAGTGCTTTATAGAGTCAGCATACTGCCCCCAACAATCTGGGTCCTCATTTTACTGAAGAGTGGAAGGCTGAGTCAAGCTTGAGCTAGTCAGGATCGAACTCCTGACAGTGGGCAGAGTTTACCTGCAATACTGCCTTCTAACCACTGCACCACCACGACCCTTATCTCCTGTTTTTCCTTCTCAAGGTAGAATATAATTTCCCAATCCAAATCTGAGGAGGTGTATTAGATTCAGAGTGAGCGATTGGTTCAAAGTCCACCAGTGAAGGTCCATGGCTGAGATGGATGTGCTCCGGGATCATCCCCAGAATAACATCTTCTAGCCAAATTTCTGATCATCCAATATTTAAGAATCTCTTTGTGGTATCATTGGTTGCAACGCATGCTTATTCAAGGCAGGCCAAAGAGAGTTGTTTTCCCCGCAATGTACATTTAATTCATGGAAATGATAATTGTCATGAAATGATTAGAAGCCCTGGTGGCGCAGTGGGTAGAAAACAGAATTGTAGACAAATTCTGCCTGCCGCCTGGAGTTCGATCCTGATGGGCCTCAAGATTGACTCAGCCTTCCATCCTTGTGAGGTCATGAAAATGAAGAGCCAGATTGTTGGGGGCAATAGGCAAATAATGCCTTTACATTGTACATTCTACATTGCAAACTGCCCAGGGAGTGTTTATATAAGCCTAAATGCTATTGCTATTGAATTTCCTGAATCACAGTCATCCAGAAGAAGAATATGATGTCATGGTTCAATTTACAAGTAAGTCAACCTTAGAGCACAGAAGTGGATTCCTACCGGTTCGGCTGAACCAGTAGCGGTATGGTGGCATGGGTCACTGGAACCGGCAGAGACCCAGGCCTGCCATGCCCCCGAACAGGTTCTCTGATCGGCGCCACTAGCACTACCATCTTATTTTAAGTTCTGTGCATGCGCAGAAGAATTTTAATTGAACTGTGCATGCGCGCACAGCACACATCCAGTGTGCACATGAACAAGCCAGCAGTAAATCCGGTCGGAACCCACCTCTGTTAAAGCAGATGTACAACATGAGCTTCTTTCCTGCATCTTCCACAGTTCAGAACTACAGGTGTAGTAGAGTCTTTATTGTCATTGTACAAAATAAATACAACGAAATTGGTTAACTTACAATCACAGTTGTGAGCAGAATTTTGGTTCCTAAGTGATGTGGTCAGCAAGTGAGTCATCATGTGACCATACCCGACTTTACAACCAGGATTACTGCAGTCATTATATGACTCACACAGTTGCTAAAAGAATCCTGCGATTGTTAGGCGAATCCCGTTGATTTTGCTTGTCAGGAGCCAGCAGAGAAGTCACAAATCACAATCCTTTGACCACAAAATGTTGCCACTGTCGTAAATGAGAGCTGGTTGCCAAGACCCCAAGTCGCAATCATGGGACTGGTCATAAATCAAAGACAGGTCCTAAATCACTTTTTTTCAGTTCTGCTGTAACTCTGAACTGTCATTAAATGAATGGCTGGAAGTCAAGGACTGCCTCTATCATTCTGGACATGGGTAGAGAGATATTCATAAAGAGGGAAGCTAGATGTTGCCAGGAAAGGAAGTAATAGGGCTCCTATAAAAATATAAGGTAGAATATGTGGACATTTCTGTGAAAGGTTTTTACCCTATTTTCCCGAAAATAAGTCCTCCCTGGATAATGAGCCCAATCAGGCTTTTGAGCGCATGCACTAAAATAAGCCCTCCTCTGAAAATAAGCCCTGCCCCAAAAATATTGCAATATGGCAGCAGCCATGAGGTGACCACACTCGCCGCCTCCTGCACCTCAAAAATAATAAGATCTCCCCAAAAATAAGGTGAAGCGCTTATTTCAGGGGTCAAAAAAAATAAGACCCTCTGTTATTTTCAGGGAAACACGGTAGGAGAATCAACCTTCTCTGTTCTCTGTGGTAAATCATCATACTTTAAATATAGAAACAACGATAATAAAAATAACACCGTGAACACTAAGCCACAATAAGAGGCCAGGTCCACATCATATCGCATTCTTGGTTACAGAAATTTCCATGACTCCCTGCTCTTTTGTTTTCCAAGCCACTCCAGAAAAGCCCCAAATTCCCCCTGTCGTTCTCGCAACAGCATTTAATATTTCCCTTTAATTTGTCTCCTTGATCCTTTTACTATTGAAAAGGAAGCCAGCGTGTTTGCAAACCAATCGATGCATTATTTCCTCGGAGGTGAAAATGTGATCCATTTCATAAGTCAGATACATAAAAGTGAAAGCAATTTAATTTGGCTATTGTACCTATTTCCTGCTGGTGCTGAAATTTTTCTTTCCCACCTTCTCTGTTTTTCGTCATTTCATTTTTCGTCTGCTCTGCTCTCTTGGCCACACACCATTTTGCACACTTTGGTAAACCCTCAGCCTGAAGGATCTTCTCCCTTTCCGTTTCTATAAACCTTGCCAGTTAGAGCTCTCCTTTTTCATGCAAACACGTGTATGAAAACTCATCAAGAACATTGGGGGTTGGTGAGAGGAAAAACAATGTTTGCACCGTATCTTGGCTCAGAATGATGCAAGGCAGTGGTGGGATGCTGCCGGTTTAACAATCGGTTCGGTGAGGCGTGCACATGCGTGCTTCACGTTCGTGCCAGAGGTGGGTTCCTACCGGTTCAGACCAGTTCGGCCGAGTAGGTTGCAACTCGGCCAGCCACACCCCCAAACCAGTTCTATCAGCGGCGCCATAGGCGCCACCATCTTGTTTTTTGCTTCTGCGCATGCGCAGAAGCTATTTTTTACCTAATGTGAATGCACGGATAGCATGCGCGCCCGAAGCACGTCCCTGAGTGAACCGGCAGTGAAAGAAGCCGGAACCCACCCCTGGTGCCGCATGCCCAAAGCCCTTGCACGCAGCGCTGAAAATGGTGCCTTTAGAAGCTCAGCTGCTTACCTTCCAAGTCACAACGGTAAGTAGAAGAGCAGGGAGGGGGAATCAGCTGTGTCACACGATTTAGATAAGCTAGAAAGCAGGAAATAAAGGACAGGACAGGGGCAAGTGGGTGGAGCCAGCTGATCATCAGAGTTACCAGTTAACTCGAACCAATCCGAACCAGCTGAATACCACCTCTGATTCAAGAGCTGTTCAAAGCAAGCAGGCAACTCTTAACTTTATTTATTTACTTATTTATAGATAGTCCTCAACTTACAACCACAATTGAGCTCAAAATTTCAGAGTGATACAAGATTTTTCAGGCTCCAAACCAATAGTAATGCCAGCAGGAACCCACTCCTGGTCAGCTCTGAGTCAAAACTGATGGAAGCTTCTTGGATGAGAAGCGAACATCTTCAAAGAAAAACCAGAAAGTCCAGTTGCCTCTTGAAAAAGCATCTTTGGGTTAGTTGCAGCTCCTGGTTACCCAAGAATTACCCAACTCTGACTTAAAACCAGCATGGAAACCAAATACAATGGGTCTGTTCCCATTTTAGGGAGATCTGAAAATCAGGGCAGTCCTAACCACAGAGTCAAGCATTTTAGGTACAATTTATTCAATACAATACAATACAATAGCAGAGTTGAAAGGGACCTTGGAGGTCTTCTAGTCCAACCCCCTGCCTAGGCAGAAAACCCTATACCATTTCAGACAAGTGGCTATCCAGCATCTTCTTAAAGACTACCAGTGTTGGGGCATTCACAACTTCTGGAGGCAAGTTGTTCCATTGATTAATTGTTCTGTCAGGAAATTCTTCCTTAGTTCTAAGTTGCTTTTCTCCTTGATCAGTTTCCACCCATTGCTTCTTGTCCTGCCCTCAGGTGCTTTGGAGAATAGCTTGACTCCCTTTTCTTTGTGGCAGCCCCTGAGATATTGGAACACTGCTCTCATGTCTCCCCTAGTCCTTCTTTTCATTAAACTAGACATACCCAGTTCCTTCAACGGTTCTTCATATGTTTTAGTCTCCAGTCCCCTTCACATTTTCATGACCTCCATTTTGACTTTTTGGATGCCCCCAGCAAGTGCCTCTGTTTCCACTGACAACTTCCTGTACATACTAATTCACCGTGCAACTCACTTGTAAACAAAGAGTTAATCTTTTTTCTGGGATTGCTTTACAAATTTATTGCAGTGTCTTACACATTATAATAGTTGTTGCATCTGTTGCTCCAAAAATAGCTGAGAGAGAAAGGTCAGAAGTTCCTGAAATCACATAAACTCACCATTCATCAAGCAAGCTTCAGTTTGAATGGCAGAAGCCTAATACTGTATATGTAGTCTGCAGAGTTAATTAAATAGAAATTACAGAAAAATGCAGTTTGATTGTTAGTATGCTTAGCTAGAAATAACCCTCATTATGCTCAGTAGGTGTTCATCACAGGTAACAACTTGTGGGTCAAATATAACAATGACAGTCACTGGTCTTTCTTTTATCTCAAACCATGGAAGCAATATAAGTAGTCCTCAACTTACAACCATTTTAGTGGCCATTCAAAGTTACGACCACTCTGAAAAGGGGGGACTTGATCATTTTCACACTTAGGACTATTGCAGCATCCCCATGGTCACGTGATCAAAATTCAGACTCTTGGCAACTTGGCTCATATTTATGACGGTTGCAGTGTCCCAGAGTCATTTGATCACCATTTGCAACCTTCTGACCACCCAGATTCACTTAACAACTGTGTTACAAACTTAGCAATCGTAATAATTCACTGAAGAACTGTGGCAAGACAAGTTGTAAAAATGGGGCAAAACTCCCCTTGCTTGACAACAGAAAGTCTGAGCTCAGTTGTGGTCGTATGTCAAGGACTACTTGTAATCTGTTGAGAGAAGTAAAGAATTTCTCAGCAGGCCTAGCAGCACTATCACAGAAACCACACATGGGGGCTAGATAAACCAGAGAGTGAGCAACTTATGGTCCTGATAGCAGATCCCAAAACCAATGGTAGTATTCAGCCGGTTCGGATTGGTTCAGGCAAACCTGTAGTGGCGACCTGCGGGTGGGTGCCCACCTACCCTGTCACTATGCCGTCCTATTTAGCCACATTTTCTAAGCCATGTGCATGCGTGTAAGCCATGTGTGAGATCAAAGCACATGCACACAAGCTTACATTTTCAGTGCGTAGCAAGCCGGTGGTGAAATTATGTGAAACCCATCTCTGCCCCAAACAATCCAAGATCTTTCCCTAACAGCCTGCAGGAAAACAAATAAGATACCCAGTTTATGTGCCTGCACGACTGCATATATCATCCAAGACTCCGGGGATTTGACAATGAAAATTGGGGGCTGAACAATTGTTCAGGTTAGTCAAAAGATGGTTAATTAAGAACAAAATAGGAACACAAGGGATCGTGTGAACTAAATACATTCTTCAAAAAGGTTTAAAATAATTGAAAAAAGGTCTGAAGGTCTTCACTTCTGCCCTTCCTGGAGACAACCTTGTGTTAGCAGAAGATCCTCTGCAGCTCCGTAGTCCCTGTGGAAAGGCTAACATTGTGGTCTCCAATCTGGAGAATACAGACTGCAGAATAATAGAGTTGGAAGGGACCTTGGAGATCTTCTGCTCCAACCCCCTGCTCAAGCAGGAGACCATATATTATTTCAGACAAGTGACTATCCAGTTTCTTCTTAAAAGCCTCCAGTGATGAAGCACCCACAACTTGTGAAGGCATACCGTTCCACTAGTTAATTGTTCTCACTGTCAGGAAATTTCTCCTTAGTTCTAGGTTGCTTGTCTCCTTGATTAGATTCCATCCATTGGAATAAAACAATCCACCCATTGTTTCTTGCCTTGCCTTGGGAGAACAGGTTGACCTCCCTCTTCTTTGTGGCATCCCCTCAAATATTGGAACACTGCTATCATGTCACCCCTAGTCCTTCTCTTCTCTAGAAAAGAGAAGGTTGGTAATCTCTGTTTTCAAGTTTTGAAAAACCTCTGCGCGTTTATTTTAGTTTTATTTATTTTGGTTTGTCGAGCATGTATGAGAAAACAAATATAAGTATGAATATAACGTATAAACATATAAGTATAAGCAGGTACCCTGTTTCTCCCAAAATAAGCTCTCCCCAGATAATAAGCCCAATCAGGCTTTTGAGCGCATGCGTTGAAATAAACCCTCCCCCAAAAATAAGCCCTCCACGAAAATATTGCAACACAGAAGCAATCATGAGGTGACCACGCTCATTGCCTCCTGCACCTCAAAAATAATAATTATGTTTTTTAATTATGTGTTGTCTTATATGTTAAAAGTTTGTCTCCCCCCTCCCCTTTTGGTTGTGAGCCGCCCTGAGTCCCCCAGGGAAAAGGGCAGCATACAAATAAACTTCAAATCAAATCAAATAAGACCTGAAAATAAGGCCAAGAGCTTATTTCAGGGATCAAAAGAAAATAAGACCCTGCCTCATTTATAGAGCCGAGGTGGCACAGTGGTTAAATGCAGCACTGCAGGCTACTTCAGCTGACTGCAGTTCTGCAGTTCGGCTGTTCAAATCTCACCGGCTCAGGGTTGACTCAGCCTTCCATCCTTCCGAGGTGGGTAAAATGAGGACCCGGATTGTTGTTGGGGGCAATATGCTGACTCTGTAAACCGCTTAGAGAGGGCTGAAAGCCCTGTGAAGCGGTATATAAGTCTAACTGCTATTGCTATTGCTATTTCAGGAAAACATGATATACATAAGAAATGAGTACAAATAGATGGGAACAGTGGGACAGGGACATTAGGCACGCTAGTGCGCTTATGCATGCCCCCTTACAGACCCCTTAGGAATGGGGTGAGGTTCACAGTAGACAGTTTAAGTTTAAGACACTTTAACGGTTCATAGAGTTGAGATTTGTGTAGCACCGCTCAATCCAACCAAGGTTAAGATCAGAGGTGGTTTCCAACCAGTTCGGCTGAGTAGGTAGTAACTCGGCCTGCCACGCCGCCAAACCGGTTCTATCAGCGGCAGCGCCATCTTGATTTTCAGTTCTGTGCATGCGCAGAAAAATCTTCATTGCAAAAATGTATTTTTTTTCCCCTTTTCTAATGTTGTCAGTAATGCCGGCAGAAACCCACTCCTGGTTAGGATGTTCTTGCGTGCTTCTTGCCTCCATCCAAGATAACCTTTTTACAGCAACATCTTCTTAAACGTTCCAGGGCCTGAGAGCAGCCGATAACGACCCCACAGCCCCTCCCTACGACTCCCTTCTCGTCTTTGACTATGAAGGAAGTGGTTCAACAGCAGGGTCGGTAAGCTCACTTAACTCCTCAAGCTCCGGAGACCAAGATTACGACTACCTGAATGACTGGGGACCGAGGTTCAAGAAACTGGCGGACATGTACGGGGGTGGCGAGGATGATTAAAATGACCTCACTTTTCTTGTTTTGCAAAAAACAAAAGAGGAAAGCTTAATAGCATTTAGAAAGAAGAGGATGGAGAGAGGAGAGAGAGAGAGAGAGAGAGAGAAAGCAACCCAAGGTGGATGAAAGAAGAAGAAAGGAGTAAAACAAAACAAAACAAAAACAAATTAAACAAAAACAAAAAAAACAAAAAAAAGAGAGAGAGAGAAAGCAGAAGAGGAATCAAGACCTGTTCAAAGAGGCAGCTTTTTTTTAATTAATACCTTCGCCCAACTGTATTCTTTTCAGTGGTGACTTAGAGTGTTCCTTTTGCTGTTTCTTGTTTCTTTCTTTTCCCCTTTCTCTCTTCTTTTTCTTCCTTTTTTTTTTAAGAACATTGAGCTGTCTAGCATGAACACGTGTCTCTGCTGCCTTTATTATTATTATTATTATTTTAATTGTTTCCCCCACCCCCACCCTCATGTGTCAGCAGGGAATTTGCTTGTTTTAACCACTTTATGACTAAAGGGAGTGAAAGGCACTCTGTCTTAACTTGAATTTCTTAGAACAGAAGCACTGTTTTTAAAATATATATATATAGGTATATATATATTTGAAAGTGCCTTTTGGTACATGTATCAGATTCCCTCGATCTCAGGCGTGTTCAGAAAGAAAGAAACAATTTACGTTTCCACTGTCTTGGACACCACACTCTGTTAAACCCTAAAGCCAGTTCTAGCTGGGAAGGAATTAAGGAATTGACAAAACAAAACGCCGAGAACAATGGTATGGTTTAATCTTTTTTTTGGGGGGGGGGGTATTCTTTAAAAAAAAAAAAGACCCAGAATTGTTTGTGGGTGGGGGACGACAAAAGAAACACGAGGTTAGTGTGCAAGAGAGGAAACCAAATTTAAAAACGGAGATCTTCTGGGCCTCAAAAAAAAAAAAAAATATGGCGAACTCAGTCCACCTGTTGTATATATCATTCATTGTTTATCTGATGCAAAATATTGAATTGGGTTTTCTCTTGTGACTCGGCCACCTGTCGCTGTAGCTGCATAGAATTATAGCATTGGAAAACCTTGGAAGAATACAAGGTGCCACTCTTACCTACAACCCTACAGTAAATGATCCGAAGACCAACGGTCGCTTGTGTGTAACTTTTGTCCTTCTTTTTTCAATTTCCTTTCCATTCTTTCTTGGAGGTGTGGGGGGGGCGGGAGGGGAGACTTGTTCCTTCTGCTGAGTCCATGGTGGAGTTATGTATTTCTTAATCGATGTTTTGTTGCAATGAATAGGATGCGGGAATCTGGTGGGGTTATTTGATGTACAGGACGGCGAGCATCTGGAGACGTGATTTCAGGTTAACCAGCTTGGTCACGAAGAGATTTTAAAAATGCAGAGGAAGTCAGCACAACTTATTTTGGCCATGTGATGGTGTGGGTGTTTTTCCTCCTAGATTGTGTTAACACAGAGCGTCGGTTTTGTAGGCTTGCTTTCTTTTTTTGGCCACAAAAATCACCTTCCTATTGCACCACAGCAACTGAGCAAGGCGAAGCACAAACAAATAAACAAAAATCTAACTCCCTGAATGGATGGTTGAAGACCAGAGAATTCAGCCAAAAATTTGAGCTGCCTTATTTTGAAGAATTATAAAATGAATTTCTTTGGGGGATGGGGGAATAAAACAATGCTAAGGACTAGCTTGTGGCACCAATAGCCTCTAAAATACTTTGAATGCCATTGCATCCATGGAGGGGGGGATCTTATCAAAGAACATTATCTTACTGGTGTTTAGAATATTTATCCTTGGAAGGATTTCTCCTTCTCCTTCTCCTTCTTCTTCTTCTTCTTCTTCTTCTTCTTCTTCTTCTTCTTCTTCTTCTTCTTCTTCTCCTTCTCCTTCTCCTTCTCCTTCTCCTTCTCCTTCTTCTTCTTCTTTTTTAGATTTTTTTTAACAATAAATCAGACTAGATAGGCCTCTAGCCTGAGTCAATATGTGAATTTCCTTGCTATTACACAGCAGAAAACATTTATCAGAGTAATTTTTTCTGATGCTAGGGAGGAAAAGCAAATGATTTCAATTGAAAAGCACATGCAAATCAATAGCATATAAAGACTAATTGAATAGCTAGATTCATCTGGCCATTTCTTAATGGGTCACTTCATTGTAAAACAAAACAAAACAAAAATATATTTGATACCTGTTTCAAATTGCCCCTACTTCCCAAAGTGAGGTATAAATCAGGATTCACTTTAGAAATGCTGATGTTTATATTTATTTGACTTTAAAATTGTGGTATTCTGCAGGAATCTTCACTTTTTGAATTGACCACTGCTACTTATCAAATCATGACCATTTCAAACAATTGATTAACTTGCTTGGAAAGTCAGCTCCATCCCTGTTCAATATTAATTATTTTCTGCATATATAATAAAATTACATCCAATAGACTTTTCTCATGCAATGAATGTTGTTCCTGAATGCAACACCGCTAAAGTAACGTTTCCAGGCTATGGCAAACATCCGATCGAATCAGATCTGAACAGATGATTTCTGATATAAAAGCAACGGGAGAAATCACTTTCTAGAAACCATTGCATCAGAAACGAATCATCCAAGTAGCCGAAGACAAATAAATAATGTTGCAACTCTTCATAGATTGCCTTCCCCAGAGGCAGGAAAGGGAGTTAGAAAATAAATAAAAATATGAGAGACGTGACTATAATTCAGAAAAAAAAGATGGCCTCTTTGATCTTCAGCAATGTTTGATATGCAACCTCAGGTAGATTTTGAGGCCTAGCTCAGTGACCGTTCACCGATTTTGTGTGTAGCTAATTGTAGGTGTAAGCTTTGGCTTTGTCAGGTAAAGGTTTTCCTAAGGAAAAAGTTGGGAAAAGTTTTTTTGTACAAGCATTTAGAGTTGTACAGTCAATCACAACAGCCTCATACCACCTTACTGGATGCAAATGGAGAAAAGCTTATTTTCCTCCAGCAAAGAATTGACCTTATTTAGAAGTAACGAGTTCATATTTTAAGAACCATCCGCTTGGATAATTCCCCCACGCTCATTTTCTTCTGTAGAAAGAAATGTTCCATTTTCTTGGGTTTTTATTTTCTGGACAAAAAAAAGACAAGCCAGAAGCCCATTTTGCCATAAATTCCCTTGTCCACAAATGATCACGTTAAATGGCATTTCATGTAGAACCCAAATAGGGACGAAACTTGAGAAGTCACTATTAGTTATAATAGTTAATTCTATTTTTTAGAACACGTACAAGTTTTCTCTCTCTACAAGCATATAGACCCAACATCTTTATCTTTATCAACAAAAATGGTTTCTTTTTTTCTAAAAAATGGCTAGAGATTCATTAACTATCCCATGGGTATATCTTGAATATTATTATGAGCCAAACCTACCAATTCATGATGGCACTTCCTGATGAGTGGCATTTCTATCTGTGATCAAAGGCTTTTATGGGATAGGAAAAGGCAGGTATATAGCTGGGGACCTTGTGATTAATGTGCTTAAATGTTGACAATTAAGCCAGACTTATTTGCTGCATTCTGATAGAACCTCACTATTATCAAAGGTAGCTTGCTACCTAGTTTGTATGTAGGGTCTGTACTTACAAAACAAGACAAAAATAATAACAATTCTGCAGTTTTTCCTCTCTCTCTCAAAAATGTGTTTTTTTTTTCCTCCCCTTTACTGATTTGGACTTAACGTGGTTTATGTCTAATGTTTGTACAATTATTTAGATTGCATGGATGTGTAATGTAAAACCACATTTAATGAAGATTGAGCCACTTAATTGTGCTATCAAATCTTGGATTAACTAATGGATAATGGACAAAAAAAATGGCCTGCAGCAGACTGAAGACGAAGCCACGAAGGTTGGATGGTAGCTATTATTTCCTTCAAATCCAAGTGGGGGCACAATTTTTGGAGAAATTGTTTTGATGATCCATGGGGGAAATGGGGCTGACCGTTGTTCCCCCAACACACGCTTTTTTTGTCAATATTTTTAAAAAATGATTCTCGTTCGGCACTGAGGGGGGAAGGAATGAGTGCAAAATAAATATTTCAAAAGGTTGTTAAAGAGATCGTACTAGAATGCAAGCTCCTTTGTCTAGAGACTTTGAAAATGCTCCTTGTGCATTTTATATTTCATTGTATCATATTTTCTATAAAATGCAATTTCTGTAAATTGACGCGCATTTGAAATGTGTGGTGTCTGATAATGGAATGTGGTTTTAAAAAAAAAAAAGTATTCTGGAGGGAAACGTCTGCCGATCTGTTATGTTTTAATGCACCAAGGTTGTGATTACGTTACTTGATGGGCTAGCCACGAACTCGAGGTGCATCCAGGATTTTGCACTTTGCCCAGAAAAAAATCCATGAACAGCACAGGCCACATCGCAAATGGCTTTCTGCAATCCCAAGTGTGGTTAGTAGCAGCAACAGGGCAGTAAACCAACAGGATCCTAGTGTTGCATTGAAGACCCAGTTGCATTGTTCCCTGGATTATGGCTTTGAACTTCCAGATTACAGATTAACAGAGTTGGAAAGGACCTTATAGGTCATCTAGTCCAACACACACACACACACGGCTCAAGCAGGAGACGCTACACCATTTCTGACAAATGACAGTCCAATCTCTTCTTGAAAGTCTCAAGTGATGAAGCTCCCATAACTTCTGAAGGCAACTTCTGTTCCATGGGTTGATTGCTCTCACTGTCAGAAAGTTTCTCCTTATTTCCAGGTTGAATCTCTCCTTGGTCAGTTTCCATCCATTGTCCTTTGTCTGGCCTTTGGGTGGTTTGGAAAATAACTTGACCCCCTCCTCTCTGTGGCAGCCCCTCAAATATTGGAAGACTGCTATCATGTCTCCCCTGGTTCTTCTCTTCACTAGACTAGCCATGCCCAGTTCCTCTAATCACACATCTTAAAGTTGCCAAGGCTGGACACCCCTGGATTGCACCAAACCCTAAGTGAGTTTAAAAAGCTGGACAAGCATTTCTTCTAAATTTAAGCCCAGTTTACTATGCCATTAAGTCACACTGTGTTTCTTTTTAAGGATGAACCCATTGGGGGTTACCTTAGTGATGTATTCCTCCTTATTTCTAGGTTGAATTGTTCCTTGAATTCTCTTTCCAAAGCATCAACCTCTGAAATCAGAGCTTTTGCAATTGACTGTTGTTTTAGTTTTCCTCCAATTGGTAAAAGAGATCTTGATAGTTACTATGTGGTGTCTTTGATGTTCTCTGAGCTTGGTTGCTTTCTTGCTGACATTTCATGACCCAACTAGGTAACATCATCAGTGCACTAATGATGGTACCTAATTGGGTCATGAATCATCTGCAAGAAAACAACCAAGCTCAGAGAGCACCAAGGACCCCACAATTCAACCCAAAACTACAAATATTCTCTTCGGTTGAGAGCTATTGTAGCCAGCAGTGAAAAAGATTTGACACCCAAGGGGAGGAAGGAAGAGTTACTTCTGCTGGTCTTGCAAATTTCCCAATTTTGATATTAATAGAGCTGGATAATCTGGAAATCCTCCTCCTTCTCCTCCTCTTCTACATTTTTGCAACAGCTTGTTTGAAGAACTAAAAGGTCTGAGTTAAAGTTTGCAGACCCGAACTTGCTTATCCTCATTAGAGCCTAAAATCCACATCTATGCAAATGTGCAATATAGGAGTAAGAGGTCCATACAGTGTAGAGGTAACCCATACAAAGTGTTAACCAGGTTAATGACATTAGCTTAAAATATATTGATGTGAAAGTGGGCAGTGGGAGAGACTAGGTCTATGTGTCCATAAAGTGCCAGGCCTGCCTTTAGGAAATCACTATAATGATGCTATATTTTTAAGAAGATGTTTGACGTTCTCCTTAGTCTATAGTTCCCGGGCTTAATGGTAACCACACAAATAGCTCAGTTGACATACAACCAACATAACCTTGTATTTTCAATAAGAAGTTTCCACAGGCAGAGTGGATAGGCCTTTGAGATAAGAGCAGGCATCATTACATCCATTTCTTGTCCTGCCTTCAGGTGCTTTGGA
Organism: Thamnophis sirtalis; assembly: GCF_051295495.1. Classification (NCBI taxonomy): domain Eukaryota; kingdom Metazoa; phylum Chordata; class Lepidosauria; order Squamata; family Natricidae; genus Thamnophis; species Thamnophis sirtalis. The sequence continues at coordinate 87,254,557 of NW_028261387.1, forward strand.
GAATAGGCTGACCCTCCTTTGTGGCAGCCCCTCAGCAGTGGTGGGTTCCTGGAGGTACGGCCCGGTACAGCCATACCAGTAGTAGCCGGGAGCAACTGACAGCATACCAGTATGGTGGCCGGTTTGCCCACCCACCCATCCGTGTTCTATACCTGTTTTTAAGGCAACCGGCCAATTGCACACATGCGCATAGTGTGAGGCGCCTGCACAACCTCCGACAAGCAGCTGGATGTCGCAGGGGTGGTGGAGTGTGGAACCCGGCCCCGTGAGCAGCGTACCGGTAGCAACGGGGAGAGGAACCCACCACTGCCCCTCAGATATTGGAAGACTGCTACTGTCACCTCTGTTTTTTTAATTATTTATGTGATTGGTTTATATCATGCCTTTCTTTGCAGAGCTCAAGGCAATGTATAGGATTTTTCTTCATTTTATGTCAGGTAGGATGGGCTGAGAGAAAATAAGAAAACCCCTGAGGGAATTTTCATGGCTGAAGGTGGATTAGAAGTTGGGTTTCCCTGTTGCTAGTCCAGCTCTTTCACTACTACACCCCTCTGACTGCCAAAATGTAAAAATTGCTTATTGGAGATTCCATCTGCTGCAATGAAATGATTGTACGTACTGACTCACAAACCCAGCTGGGCTCACAGCAGTCCTGTTATTTTAGGTATGGGTGGTGAGGAGATCCACTATATAGACTCTCTCACAAGGATCAGTTGAAAGGATCCAAAATGGGCTAGTTAAAATGATGTGAATTTCTGCCCTGGGTGGGGCTGGACTAGAAGATCTCTCTGGTCCCTCTCAGCCCTGTGATTCTGTGATTCTAGAACAGAGGTTGGCAACATTAAACACTCAAAGAGCCACAAAGGTCCTAACCAGAAGCCCCCTCATCCAATTCTGGAACCCACTGGAAGTCTGGTTCCCCCACCATAGAATCTCTTCCTAATGCAGCATCTTTTTCCCTTACCTGTCCTAACTGAAAGCCCTATCTATTGTGGAGCTGACCGGCGACATGGAGCCACAGCAGAGGGATGAAAGAGCCACATGCGGCTCCAGAGATATTTTGTTGTTATTGTTTGTTGTTTATTAGTTTTGTATGCCGCCCACTCCCGAAGGACTCCGGGTGGCTCACAATAAACAGGGAATAATAAACAGATATAGGTTGCTGACCCCTGTTCTAGAAGGACAGATTGACATGATCATTCTGAAGAAATGGAAAACAGGACGAGGTGATCAAAAGAAGGATTTGAAATCAAATTTGAGATGGTTTACACGCCTTGTTCACCAACTTCCCTTCACCAACTTCCCTTTTATGAACTAGTACAAGGAGTGACATTCCATAATTCCACCCAACAACCACATATTTTTAAAATCTGCAATGCAGTTTATCAAGGAAACATGAGTTGGGCAATGTTTACACAAAAATCCATACGTACATAAGAAAATAATGGGATAAGTGCATTCTTTCAGAAAAGAAATGCTTCCCAAAATATGTATATTGAGACAAATTTTGAAAACAGAGTTGCATGCTAGGAGAAATATGTATAAAATACATGGACATTTTAGTGAAAACGATAAACAAAATTACAGATTTGCAAAAATGAGATGGTGAAGAGAAACTTAACTTGAGATTCATCAATTGATACAGGGAAGATTTTGTATCTGATTGATGGACATTTCAACGAAATTGTACATCCATAATTACATTGATGGTACATGGTGGCTCAGTGGCTAAGATGCTGAGCTTGCCTATCAGAAAGTTTGGCGGTTCGAATCTGTAGTGCCGCGTAATGGAGTGAGCTCCCATTACTTGTCCCAGCTTCTGCCAACCTAGCAGTTCGAAAGCACGTAAAAATGCAAGTAGAAAAATAGGAACCACCCTTGTTGGGATGGTAACAGCGTTCCGTGCGCCTTCAACATTTAGTCATGCCAGCCATATGACCACAGAGACGTCTTTGGACAGCGATGGCTCTTCGGCTTTGAAATGGAGATGAGCACCACCCCCTAGAGTCTGGAATGATTGGCACATATGTGCAAGGGGGACCTTTACCTTAATTGCATTGATAAGATTACAGTATGCTCACCCTCTACAGGATGTAATGAGGCACAACTTGAACATAAACTTGAGAGAGAGAGAGACAGACAGACACAAAATAACAGAGTTAGAAAGGACCTTGGAGGTCTTCTAGTTCAACTCCCTGCTCAAGCAGGATACCTTATACCATTTTAGACAAATGGATGTCTAATCTTTCTTAAAAGCCTCCAGTGATAGAGCAACCAGAACTTCTGAAGGACGCCATCCCACTGGTTAATTGTTCTCACTGTTAGGAAGTTTCTCTTTAGTTGACTCAGTTGATTTATCAAGGTTGACAGCCTTCCATCCTTCAGAGATGGGTAAAATGAGGACCCAAATTGTTGGAGGCAATAGCCTGACTCTGTAAACTGCTTAGAGAGGGCTGTAGAGCACTGTAAAGCGGTATATAAGTCTAAGTGCTATTGCTATTGCTAGTTCTAGTTTGCCTCTCCCCTTGTTTCTTTTCCATCCATTGTTCCATCCACATGTTTTCACAGAAGTGTTCACCCAAAATAAGTATCATTTTAAGTAATGTCTCAACTACTAAAGTTGGCTAAATCAACAGCAATCTCTTATAAGGTATGCATTCACTGATGCAAATTGGCTTGTGTTGTTTTTTTTAATGAATGGAGATATGTTTCCATTCATATAAGTGGCCAAGCGCCCAACAGATGCTCCCAGTGAGAAGATAAGAGTAATTCCTTTTTTCCAGTTTTCTTTCTCTTTCCAATCAACCAATTTACAAATTCTTCTGCAGCTTTTCTGGTGACCCAATGGAATAAAGAGGAAGGAAAATTGTACCCCACAAACCTCCAGTTTTCTCCGCAAGATCATGTTATAAGCAAATGCATTGATGCATGGAAATTACGTATTGAACTGATAAATTCATCTGACTCCCTAAGGGAAAGAAAACAAAATTCTGAAGCTGGCCTTTGAACAACCTGAGCTAACTTTGATGCTCACCAAATGGTAGTTTGCCTTGTGATATGTGGGTTCAGATAGGACAGATTTCTTGCTTGTTTACTATAGTTACAAAAACCGCTTCCCCTGAACTGAAAACTAAGCAAATATTGTATGTTGCTGCTATACAGCTCAGTCACTTGAATTTGGAGGTCTTCGCCGCACTATTTAATATACTTGTTTCAAAACATCCTAGGAAGAAGCCAAAAATGTTTTTAAAAAATTGCTGTGGTGTCAAATTCTACTTTTTTTGAAACCCATGACTTGAAGGGGGCGGGAAACGGGGACAGGTGGTGGGGTTCTAGGAAGAAAGTATAGGTCAAAGCTAGGCTGAATGTTTTGATGCACAAGATCACAAGTTGAATGGTTGAAAAGAAGGTGCAGAGCTCAGAAAAGCATCCGCCAGAGGAACATTGCCATTCAGCGTACACAACACTGAGCAAATAGAAACAGTGGCCTGACATATATCAAGAAACCTTTGTGGCACTTTCTGAAGTCGAAGAATCTTAGAACGAAACTGTGGTGCACTAAGAATAATAGTCACGCAAAGCCAGCCAAGGGTAATTTTAGATTTCATTTGTTTTGGAAGCCACGGGCAAGCATTCGCTTAGTGCTTGCATTGAAATCAATGGGATGATAAGTATTTTGTTCCAGCTGGAAAGCTTGAACAGATAATGACAAAAGACCCAGGTTTGTTTTTTTTAAGGAATAACAATTCCTGAACAGAAAGGACCGTGTTGACTTCTGCCTTAATTCTATGTTCGTCTCTATTAATGTAACCGTGAGCGCTGATTTGGAACTTCAAGGACACAAATCAGTTGTGAAAATGAAAAAAAAGGAGTAATTCATCTTCACAAATATCATTAGGTTATTAAACTGGATTTTGATGAGGACAGATTTGCAAGGTTCACCAAAAACTATTCTCTCCACTGGCAGCAAAAGAGAATGCTTGCGTATCTGTTTTGTCCTCCCTTCAATTAGTTTGCACAATGAACTTTTTTCCCCCTGAAAAACAAGTATGAAAAAGGACACGTACTTCTGAAAAGCTGGGTACAAATGAGGGTATATAGAAGGTTATGTTTTTAAATAGCATACAATAATCTAGGGAACCTTCGAAAGTCTACGGACTTTCTGGGAAAGTAATTTAAAGGGGGACTAGAGAAATTGGCATTAGAAGGTGAAGATGCCCGTGGACTTTCTGGGAAAGTAATTTAAAGGGGAACTAGAGAAACTGGCATTAAAAGGTGAAGATGCCCGTGAATTAAAAAAAAGATATATATTGCAAACATTTCAAATATTATCAAAAATTTTGAACGTTGAAGGGTGAGTGTCTCTTTTAAAGGATCTTTTCTACAAAATCTGGAGAGGAAAAAGTAACAGAGAACAATCATCTTTTATAATACCATCATAGTATGCAGTGGTGGGTTCCGGCCGGTAACGGCCATACCAGTAGTAGTCGGGATCAGCAGCCACCGTACCGGTACGGTGGCTCATTTGGCCCATCTACCCGCCCATATTCCATACCTGTTTTTGAAGCAACCGGGCCAATTGCGTATGCGCGCAAAGCATGCAGTGCCTTGCATGACCTCCGGTGAGCAGCTGGGTGTTGCGGGGACCATGGAGTGTGCATGTGTGTGCAGCGCATGTCAGATGCGTGCACGAACAGACCACGAGCAGCGTACCAGTAGCAACAGTAAGAGCAGCCCAGCACTGATAGTATAGTATACCTTCCTAGAGTTTGTCTATGAAGATTCTCAATCATCCAGGTCATGGTTGTCCCAAAGGTGCTTTTCCAAAAGGCAACTGGACTTTCTTCATTCTTGTCCTTGAAAACTTCTGAATTTCTGAAAAGTTCTGATTCGGAGTAGAACTGGAAGGGACCTTGGAGGTCTTCTTGTCCAACCCTTTGCTCAAGCAGGAGACCCTATATTGTTTCAGACAAGTGACTGTCCAGTCTCTTCTTAAAAACCTCCAGTGATGAAGCACCCACAACTTGTGAAGGCATGCCGTTCCACTAGTTAATTGTTCTCACTGTCAGGAAATTTCTCTTTAGTTTTAGGTCGCTTGTCTCCTTGATTAGATTCCGTCCATTGGAATAAAACAATCCACCCATTGTTTCTTGCCTTGCCTTGGGAGAACAGGTTGACCTCCCTCTTCTTTGCGGCATCCCCTCAAATATTGGAACACTGCTATCATGTCACCCCTAGTCCTTCTTCTCTCTAGAAAAGAGAAGGTTGGTACACAACTTCTGGAGGCAACTTCTGTTCCACTGATTGTCCTCACTATTAGGAAGTTTTCTCCTTAGTTCTAGGTTGCTTCTCTCCTTGGTCAATTTCCATCCATTGTTCCTTGTCTGGCCTTCAGGTGCCTTGGAAAATAGCTTGACCCCCTCCTCTCTGTGGCAGCCCCTCAAATATTGGAAGACTGCTATCATGTCTCCCCTGGTTCTTCTCTTCACTAGAGTAGCCATGCCCAGTTCCTCTAACCACACATCTTAAAGTTGCCAAGGCTGGACACCCCTGGACTGCACCAAACCCTAAGTGAGTTTAAAAAGCTGGACAAGCATTTCTTCTAAATTTAAGCCCAGTTTACTATGCCATTAAGTCAGTTGATTAGTTTCCATCCTTTGTTTTTTGTCCTGCCTTCAGGTGCTTTGGTAAATAAGTTGACCCCCTTTTCTTTGTGGCAGCCCTCAAATAATAGGATACTGCGATCATGTCACCCCTAGCCCTCCTTTTCTCTAGACTAGCCAAACCCACTTCTTCGTTAGGTTTTAATCTTCAGGCCTTTGATCACGTTAGTTGCTCTTCATTACACTTTTTTCCCAAAGTCTCAACATCCTTTTTGTAATGTGGTGACCAAAACTGGATCCAGTATTCCAGGTGTGACCTGACTAAGGCTTGGATTATTTCTGAAATGAAGAATCTTCTTGGATGAGATGTGAAACATTTTTAAGGGAAAACACACAAGAAAGTGCAGAGGAGAGCAACCAGGATAATTAGGAGACTGGAGACTAAAACATAAGAACAACAGTTACAAGAACTGGGCATAGCTAGCCTAGTGAAGAGAGGGACCAGGGGAGACATGATATAATGTTCCAGTATTTGACGGGCTGCCACAGAGAGGAAGGGATCAAGCTATTTTCCAAAGCACCTGAAGGCCAGACAAGGAATAATGGATGGAAACTGAACAAGGAGAGATTTATCTAGGAGCGTAGGTGGCGCAGTGGTTAGGGTGCAGTACTGCAGGCCACTTCAGCTGACTGTTATCTGCAGTTCAGCGGTTCTAATCTCACCGGCTCAAGGTTGACTCAGCCTTCCATCCTTCCGAGGTGGGTGAAATGAGGACCCTGACTATGGGGGCAATATGCTGACTCTGTAAACCACTTAGAGAGGGCTGAAAGCCCTATGAAGCGGTATATAAATCTAATTGCTATTGCTATCCTGGAAATAAGGAGGAATTTTCTGACAGTGAGAGCAATCAACCAATGGAACATCTTATCTCCTGAAGTTGTGGGAGCTTCATCCCTGGACGCTTTCAAGAAGAGATCGAACTGCCATTTGTCAGAAATGGTGTAGGGTCTCCTGATTGAGCGGGAGGGTTGGACTAGATGACCTATAAGGTCCTTTCCAACTCTTGTCTGTTAAAGTCTAGTTGCCTTTTGGAAAAGCACCTTCAGGAATTCCTAGAACTGGTCAATCAGAAGATCTTTCATTGTGTAGGAAAACTGGGGGTCTCGAATTCTTTTGCTCGATGCTCCAATCTTGTGCAAACATCCCCAAAAGAAGCTAAACTCTAGCGACAGAAACAAGATATGGGGTAAGTCTTAGGACACCATCACTGAAGATACATGCATTACATCACATTGCTTAAGGGCTAGTTTCAGGCCAAAGGGACCTCTTAACTCTGAAGGGCTAAGAATGAGGCTCAAATCTTTTTTTTTTCCCTGATGAATAAATCGGATTTTAAAATGTTATTTTAAACGGCAGTATTCCCTTAGAGGAGTCAGGTCTGCAAATTGTTTTGGCACATAGTAAATTTACAAGGCTGTGCAGGTAGTCCTCAACTTACAACGCTTCATTTAGTGACCGGTCAAAGTTACAACAACTCCAAAAATGGAACTTATGACTATTTTGTTTTTACAAGTTATGAATGTTGCAGCATCCCTATGTTCCAAATTCAGATGCCTGGCCACTGGTTCATACTTATGACCATTGCTGTGTCCCAAGGTCACGCGAGCCCCCTTTTGCGACCACCTGACAAGCAAAGTCAATGGAGAAACCAGACTCACTTAACAACTGGGGTTACTAACGGATCGCCTGCAGTGATTCACTTAACAACTGAGGCAAGAAAGGCAGTAAAAAAGGGCAAAACTCATTTAAGCAATGTCTCACTGAATGACAGAAGTTTTGGGCTCAATTGTGAGCGTAAATCGAGGACTACCTGTACTTAGATACACCCACACCAGCACTCAGATCTCTGATCTTCTACCTATTCATATTCTTCAAGGTTTGCAAACGGGTTTTGGACAGCAAGCAGTCCTTGACTTACAACCATTCATTTTGCAGCCATTTGAAATTACAACAGCACTAAAAAAGTGACTTAGAACAAGTCCTCGCATTTATGACTGGCGCAGCATCCCCACAGTCATGATCAAAATTTGGGTACTTGGCAGTTGGCGTCAGGGGTGGGTTGCCACGAGCATTGCGGTTCTCTGTCTATGTGTTTTGCGTCCGCTGCATGTGTTTTTATCCACACTGGGTGGGACCCAACAGAGGGTATAAAACTCAGGCTCTCTCAGGAGCTCGACCCTTTTCTGCTCACGAACTCAATCCAAGTGATCCTGTTCCGGAACTCAAACCATGTGATCCTGTCCACCATTAAACCATCTTTCCAAGCAGCTTCCATGTTTCCAGTGTCTGTTTCCCCACTTGGAACTGAACCCAGAAGGACATTTCTTTCAACAAGTCGAAGGATTCCCTCAGCTTCTCAATTCGTTTGACAGTGGACCAAAAGCCTCTAACCCTTTTCCAAACTGGACCTTGAGAATTGCACCTTTTCAAGGAAAAAGAAAATGAGGATCCTGTTGTTTTGGCCAACTTTAAAAATGGCCTTTCTTTGGCCAAAGTAGCAATTCTAAGTCCAATCCCAACTACCCCAATTTGCTCACCAAGCTGTACATATCATTTAGGAGTTACTTACAGCTGCCAATCACGACTGGGGACATGACATAAAGCACAACATTGTACAAATGGAGAATACTTTATTCTTACCTGTGCTTCCCCAAAAATAAGACAGGGTCTTATTTTCTTTTGACCTGCCCCAAAATAAGCGAATTGCCTTATTTTCAGGGAGAGCTTATTAATTTTGAGGCGCAAGAGGCCCCTTAACCGCGGCCCACAGATCAGCTGATCCACAGAGGGCCGGAAGTTCTGTCTCTGTTTCTGGCACACTCTTGCCAGCCCTAGTGTAGCTGGGCCTGGCGCTCTTTTTGCGCCTGCCACTAAGAGAAGGGGCAGGGGGGTTGGGTTTGCGGGAGCGGCCTCCGTGAGGCCATTCTGCGTGAGTGGCAGGTGCCTGTGGGGCACGTAGGTCATGTTCCCCCCACCTTTCTGCCCCCAGGAAATGGCGGTGACCGGCCACACATGCGGTTAAATAGTTTAGGGGAGAGTTTATTTTCAGGGGAGGGCTTATTTTAGTGCATGCGCTCAAAAACCCGATTGGGCTTATTATCCGGGGGAGGTCTTATTTTCAGGGAAACAGGGTATTTCATTTGCATGTTTTCTCTTCTAAAAGGGGAAAGGTGTGCACGATTGTGGTTATTTTGAGAGTGTTGTTTCCTGATACATGTGATTCCTTCGTTTCCCAGTTTAGCAGGAGGACGAGGCTATTCCTGTCACTTGGAAAAGGGGAGGGGATCCAAACCCGCAAAAGAAAGAAAAGATCGGGGGGGGAGGGCTGTGTGCAAGTTTCAATAGAGCTGAAACCTTTTTTTTTTGTACCCATCAAAACAGACCAACTTTTTTGTATTGTTCTTTGTACCATTTTTGTACTGATACAAAATGAAAGAAAAACAGAGAGGTAAACAAAAACATCGTTTTAAGGGGAAGCGAGTTGTTGTTTTCAATGTGCGTGTGGGTTTTTTGATGCCGTTGAAGATCACAGTTCAGAAATGAATAACCGCTTTGCTGGTTTATACGTGTATCAAAGCTGGATTGGTGCATTTGCACCAAGCTTGTGTAATAAATAAAATCCTCCTTTTAAATAACCCTGTTTGGTCATTTCTCTCTCTTGTTTTTTCTTCTTTCTTCTTTTTTTCTTTCTTTTTTCCTTTTTTTCCTTCCCTCCTCCTCCTCCTCTTCCTCCTCCTTCTTCTTCTCCTCCTCTTCCTCCCCCCTACCTCCCCCCCTCCCTCTCTCCACATAATAACACTGCTTGGTCATTTCTCTTTCTTTCTTTTCCTTTCTTCTTCTTCTTCTTTTCTCCTTTCCTCCCTTCCTCTCTGCACACAATAACACTGCTTAGTCATTTCTCTTTCTTTCTTTTCCTTTCTTCTTCCTCTTCTTTTCTCCTTTCCTCCCTTCCTCTCTGCACACAATAACACTGCTTGGTCATTTCTATCTTTCTCTCTCTTTCTTTTCCTTTCTTCTTCTTCTTCTTCTTCTTCTTCTTCTTCTTCTTCTTCTTCTTCTTCTTCTTCTTCTTCTTCTTCTTCTTCTTCTTCTTCTTCTTCTTCCCTGCCTCCCCCGCTCCTTCTCCACACAATAACACTACTTGGTCATTTTTCTCTCTCCCTCTCTTTCTTTTCCTTTCTTCTTCTTCTCTCCCTTCCTATCCCCCTCCCTCCCTCCCTCCACACAGAGAGCCTTTATCAGATAACACTGGATCCCACCTTACTCATCCATCTCAGTATATGAAAACTAGACGCAATCTACATGTAGTTCTCAAATTATGATCAAAAGTGCGCCTGAAATTATGGATGTAAGTCATTGTGGTCACTAAGCACATCACTAGGTGACCACATCTGATTTCACAACTTTATTTACAATGGCTTTTAAGTGAATGCCAGAGCTGTTAAGCCAACATGGTGGCCATTGAGCAAATCCATTTTATTCAATGGGCTTTTTTTTGCCAGAACTGAAGGTAAGCAATAGAAACGGATCAAAATTGCCCCCAAAAATGGACATGTGATTGTCACTGCAAAAAGCTGTACATACAGAGAGAGAGACAAAGATGAGAGAGAGGGAAGAGAGAGAGAGATGAGAGAGGGAGAGAAGAAAGCTAAGAAAGAGAGATGAGAGAGAGAAGAAACGGGGAGATGAGAGAGGGAGAGAAGAAAGCTAAGAGAGATGAGAGAGAGAAGAAACGGGGAAATGAGAGAGAAAGAGAAGAAAGAGAGAAGAGAAAGAGAGGGAGAGACAGAGACAGAGACAGAGAAAGCAGAAACACTGGTGAAAGCCAGAATTACTTAATGAACCCTTGATTCATTTAACAACTGCAGTGATTCGCTTAGCATCTGTGACAAAAAGGTTGGTAAAATCAAATACAGCTCACTGAACAGCCTTCCTCTTGCTCAGCAACAGAAATTCTTGTTCCAATTCCTATATTGACTTACAGGTATACTAATTTTATTTTTATGTATTTATTTAGAAATTTTATATTGCCACCTACTCGCACATGGCGACTCAAGGTGGCTTACAGGACTTAAAAAGACAAGATAAAAGAAATAAAATAAATAAATAAAAAAAAATAACCCCCGCCCAACCTGGCAACAACACACATTCATACTAGCCATTGAATGGGCTCCGTCCCGCTCTGATTTCCCTAGGCCCACTGGAAGAACCACGTATTCAGGGTCTCCCAAAAGAGTTTCAGAGTGGGGGGGGGCAGTGTAATTTCCAGAGGATGATGTTCCAGAGAGAGGGAGCCACCACGGAGAAGGCCCTTCTGGGTCCCACCCGATGTATTTCCTTAGGGTAGGGGTCAGCAACCTGCAGCTCTGGAGCCACATGTGGCTTTTTCATCCTTCTGCTGCAGCTCCCTGTTGCTCAAAATATGTGGTCATAACCACTAATGTGCGACACCTGTGTGATTTCTTGTGCTTTTCAACCTCTGGCAGGCCAAATATGGTTAAATCCAAGAAAAGAAAAATTTCAGAAGAAACCAGAGTGTTTAATTCAAGTACATATGTTGGTTTTGTGGCCCCTCAGGAAATAGTCAGAAGGGTTTTGTGGCTCCCCGGTGGTTTTTTTTCTGTGGGAAATGAACCCAAATGGATCTTTGAGTGTTTAAGGTTGCCGACCCCTGCCTTAGGGGATGGGATTAGGGGTGGGTTCCTGCCAGTTCTAACCTCTTCTATAGAAGAGGTTCCACAAATCTACCGTGCCATTTAGAACTGGTTCCAGCTCCCTCCCCCCACCCCCATCCGCACATCATCTAGATGAAGAGCGAGAGGAGGAATTCTGGGAGTTGAAGTCCACAAGTCTTAAAGCTGTCAAGTTTGAACACCCCTGGGAGGTTTTTTTCTAAAGGGTTAGGGGTGCAAGGGTCTTGTAACTTGACAGCTTTAAGACTTGCATGCTTCAATGCCAGAGTTCCTGAGCCAACATAACTGGAAGAGGAATTCTGGGAGTTGAAGTCCACAAGTCTTAAAGCTGTCAAGTTTGAACGCCCCTGGGGGTTTTTTTCTAAAGGATTAGGGGTGCAAGGATCTCGTAACTTGACAGCTTTAAGACTTGCATGCTTCAATGCCAGAGTTCCTGAGCCAACATGACTGGAGGAGGAATTCTGGGAGTTGAAGTCCACAAGTCTTAAAGCTGTCAAGTTTGAACGCCCCTGGGGGGTTTTTTCTAAAGGGTTAGGGGTGCAAGGGTCTTGTAACTTGACAGCTTTAAGACTTGCGTGCTTCAAATGCCAGAGTTTCTGAGCCAACATTTTGGTTGCTAAGCAAGAGCGTTGTTAAGTGTGTTTCACCACATTTTACAATTTGGCCACGCCCACCCAGTCACATGACTGCCAAGCCACTCCCACTCAGTCACATGGCTGGCAAACCACTCCCACAAAGCAGGCCACACCTACAGAAGAAGTTCTAAAAAAATTTGAAACCCACCACTGGATGGGACCCACAACATTCCTTGCCTCCCCGCTCTAGGGTAGATGTAACCAGCAAAAGATGGTCCCTCAGATAATCTGATGACTATATAATTGTTCTGTATTTTGGAAATAATAACTAAGTAAACGGAACTGTGTGTAGCTTGCATTACAGATTGCGCTTCCACATAATAACTGCAGTCAAGAAAACATGCAACAGTATAACCAAAAGGCAGAGCCAACTAAAGGTATATCCAGCCTAATAAATTTTATGAAAATTAGCACTGACCTTTGTAGGAGGAGCTAATCATATCTATTTCCCTAAGCCCACATAATCTCTCACCATGGATTCATTACCGCGGAGCTTTATAATAATAAAAAAATCATATTAAAGAGTAACAAACTGTTCATTATGCGATCCATCTTCATTTTCCCTTTTATTATCATTATTTTGATATGCTGTCTTCAGAAATTGCATTATGTCTTTCACCTTCACAAAGTGAGGAGTGGAAGACTAGAAAGACAAAAGGGGGGGGGAAGTCTCTAGTTGTCAGCACCTCTTCATTGGATAATCAGGAAAGAAAACCACAAGACACCATTGATAGAAATCAAGTGTACTTTTACTAATTATAAATGAACAGAAGCGTAGCAAAGCGAAGTCTGATTATTTAGGCGCAAATGATATATTGTATAACCCATTCCCCACCCCTTGGCATGCCATGCACAGTCCAATCATAATTCTCCCAAGTGTCAGGTACGAGATAACTTCGAAAGGCATCACCAAGATGGAATGTCGGTGCCGTTGGCCTTGGCGGGAAACCTCCTCCGCATGCGCAGTAAGACGGGCAGTAGAAACTCCAGAATCTTCCTCCAGCACAACAATCAGTCCCCTCCCAAATACCATGCCCTCCCTCCCCATTTCAATGGCAGCCGAAGCAGCAGCAAAGCAGAGGCTGACACTAGTATTTAGTACAATCCTTTGGAGTCTGTCTAGCTAAGTATTTCTTAGAGCCGAGGTGGCACAGTGGTTAAATGCAGCACTGCAGGGTAATTCAGCTGACTGCAGTTCTGCAGTTCGGCTGTTCAAATCTCACCGGCTCAGGGTTGACTCAGCCTTCCATCCTTCCGAGGTGGATAAAATGAGAACCCAGATTGTTGTTGGGGGCAATATGCTGACTCTCTGTAAACCGCTTAGAGAGGGCTGAAAGCCCTATGAAGCGGTATATAAGTCTAACTCCTATTGCTATTGCTATTCTTTGTCAGGCATCTCTTAAAAGAATAGAAACAATGCCAGATCATAAATTGATATCTTTACATACAGGTAGTTCTCAACTTATAACATTTCATTCGGTGACTGTTCAAAATTACAAGGGCACTAAAAAAAGCACTGATGACCGTTTTTCATACCTGTGACCATTGCAGCATCCCCATCGTTGTGTGATCAAAGTTCAGATGCTTGGCAACTAACTCATATTTATGTCCTGGGGCCATGTGATCCCCTTTTGCGACCTTCTGACAAGCAAAAAAGAAAAAACGAAAGCCTGATTACTAACTTAACTGTTAGAAATTCTGTTTATATATAGTACCACACAAAGCAAACCAAGGGTACAGTCACCATGTGTTTTGCTGCTTAACTATACAACGGTAACAGGAAAAAGAAAAATCTATTCAGAATAAAAAGAGCATAGAGCAGCGATGGCAAACCTTTTTTGGCTCATGTGTCATAACCGGGGGGGAGTGCAGGGGGGTCGTGTGCGGGCGGGCTGCACCCATAATGTAATGTGCGACCACTCCAGCGTGCATGCATGCATGACAGGCCCTCCCCCCATTTTTTGCATGCTTTTTTCGCCCTCCCCAGGCTCCAGAGGCTTTATAGGAGCCTGGGGAGGGCAAAAAGAGCCTTCCCCCCCCCGAGGCCCTGCGGAGGGTGCAGGAGCTTTCCTGAAGCCTCAGGATTGCAAAAAACAGGCCATATGGGCAAACCGGAAGTTCGGGAACAGACTTCCAGTTTGCTCGTAGGGCCGGTTTAAGCTATCCGGAGGCTTCCCTGAAGAAAAATGGCCCTACGAGCAAACCGGAAGTCTGTTCCCGAACTTCTGGTTTGCCCATAGGACCGTTTTTTTCTGCTCTGGAGGCTTCAGGGAAACCCCTGAAGCCTCTGGAGGGCGTCCAGAAGGCCTCCAGGGGTGGCGGGGAAGGCTGTTTTCACCCTCCCCAGGCTCCTATAAAGCCTCTGGAGCCTGGAGAGGGGGAAAATGGCTTTTAAAAAGGCTGGACTCAGCTGGCCAGCATCCACATGTGCACTGGCGAGCTGACAAGGCAACGCTTCTCGTGCCCTGACAAATGGCTCTGCGTGCTACCTATGACACGCTTGCCATAGGTTCGCCATCCCCGGTACATACTGTACCCTAGATCCAAACTTGTAAATACTGCCATCTACTGGCTCAATACTACTGCAATTGTTGCATAGAAATGCATTCCAACATTAACAACTGCATTGATTCACTTAACAACTGTGGTAACAAAAGGCAAAATTCACTTAGCAAATGTCTTCTGCTTAGCAACAGAAATTTTGGGTTCGGTTATGGTTGTAAGTCGAGGACTCCCTGTACTTATAAAAAGCACATCGGGGACTAGAGAATAGGTTCTGTTTGAGACATTTAGGAAACCTTTAACCTTGAAGAATGACAACTGAGTGGAAAGTACACCAAAAACCTGTTGAAGATTATGATGTCCAAAATGCAAAATATAAAATAGATAAGTCAGAAAGTCAGATTCCATCTGGCGGGGAAAAAACCGTCCTAATAGTAAAACCGGTTCCCTTGATGGAGGATGTTTTGTCTTCACTGGATACGTTCAAGGAGAAATTAGGCAGCCATTTTATGCTTTCAGGGAGCCAGTTTGGTCTAGAGCAGTGGTCAGCAAACTGCGGCCCACGAGCCATATGCGGCTCTTTAGCCCCTTGAGTGTGGCTCTTCCGCCACTGCTGCACCACCTCACCTTCCTTGTCTTCCGGCCGCAGCCCCACTCCGTGGAAAACATAGGTGCGTGCACACCCCGCACAACTACAGCCCAGAGCAGGACCAAAGCCCCTCTCCAAACTAGCCCTTCCTCCCTCGGAGGGCTTCGGAGGGAAGCTTTTGCAGAAGCCCAGGCAAGTGAGAACAAGCTGTGCCTATGTTTTCCACAGCATCGAGCTGCAGCGAGGCTCTGCGCAGCTGGCAATGACTCCGGAGGCCATCCGAGAAGACGAGGAACGCGAGGGGGACCCCGCCCCCCGCGGATGGCCTCTGGAATCATCACCGGCTGCGCACAGCCTCACCACTGCTCCATGCGGTATTTTGTGGACAGAGACAGACAGACAGAGGCACAGAGAGAGACAGAGAGGGGGAGGGAGGGAGGGCGAGACAGACAGACCGAGACACAGAAAGAGAGACGCACACAGAGTGAGTGATTAAGTGAGTGAGTGAGCGATTGAGTGAGAGACAGACAGACACACACACACACACAAACACATACACAGACAGAGTGACAGAGAGAGAGAGAAAGGGAAGAGAGACAGACAGACACAGAGTGAGAAAGACAGAGAGAGAGAGAGACAGACAGACAAACACACACACACACACACAGAGTGACAGAGATGGGGGAGGGAGGGGAGAGAGACAGAGAGATACAGAGAGATAGATAGACAGACAGACAGACAGAGACAGAAAGAAAAAGAGAGAAAGAGAAAGAAACGAAGAAAGAAAGAAAGAAAGAAAGAAAGAAAGAAAGAAAGAAAGAAAGAAAGAAAGAAAGAAAGAAAGAAAGAAAGAAAAAGTAAGAGAACCTATGACCACAATTGAGCCCAAAATTTTGGTTGCTAAGCAAGAGCGTCGTTAAGTGAGTTTCACCACATTTTCGAAGTTGGCCATGCCTACCGGTCACATGGCCGCTGAGCCACTCCCACAAAACAGGCCACACCTTCTTTTGGCTCTCAAAAGAAATTTTAATCGTTGCACTGTTGATATTTGGCTCTGTTGATTAATGAGTTCGCCAACCACTGATCTAGAGGTTAAGGCACCAAGCTAGAAGCCAGGAGACTGTGATTTCTAAACCCCCACAGGCATGAAAGCTGATTGGCTGACTTGTTCCAACAACCAGGAGACTAAGAGTTCTAGTCCCACCTTAGGCATGAAAGCTGACTGGGTGACTTTGGGCCAATCACCAGGAGGCTGTGAGCTCTAGTCCCACCTTAGGCATGGAAGCTGACTGGGTGACTTTGGGCCAATCACCAGGAGACTGAGAGTTCTAGTCCCCGCCTTAGGCATGAAAGCTGACTGGCTGACTTGTTCCAACAACCAGGAGACTGAGGGTTCTAGTCCCACCTTAGGCATGAAAGCTGACTGGGTGACTTTGGGCCAATCACCAGGAGACTGAGAGTTCTAGTTCCGCCTTAGGCATGAAAGCTGACTGGGTGACTTTGGGCCAATCACCAGGAGACTAAGAGTTCTAGTCCCGCATTAGGCATGAAAGCTGTCTGGGTGACTTTGTGCCAATCACCAGGAGACTGAGAGTTCTAGTCCCACCTTAGGCATGAAAGCTGACTGGGTGACTTTGGGCCAATCACTATTTCACAGTCCATGACATCAGGCTCAGCCGACAAGCTGTCAGTCAATTCCTGCTGCAATAAATGGACCAATAGATCAACACTCAGTTGATCTGGAGAGAGAGAGAAAAAAAGCAGACCCTGCATTTGTCACAGAAAATGTTTGGGAGAAAATAAAATGTCATGGATGTTTTCATTTGGATCCCTGCAGAGGGTTGGATGCAAGAGCCTAGCTGGTTTTTTCCTGCTTTGTGTTATTGTGAGGCTATGAGTCTAAATACATGCTGGTTCCAAGCCATTGGGGTTATCTAGTTTACTCATTAAAGGGAAATAAAAGTAAGTTTAATTGATATGCACTAATTATCACCTCTGCATCACATCTATCAAATATCACAAAACTGCTGGTAGCTTTCAAATTATAGCGTTCAACTTCTGTTTAAAAAATAAGATCATAATCCCTTCCTTTTCTTTCTCTTTCTCCTTCTCCTCTGTTTCCATCTCCTCTCCTTCTCTTCCTTCTCCTTCTCTTTCTCCTCCTCCTCTTCCTACTCCTTCGCCTTCTCCTTCTCCTCCTTCTCCTCTTTCTCCTTCTCTTCCTCCTCCTCCTCTTCCTTCTCTCCTCCTCTTCCTTCTCCTCCTCCTCCTCCTTCTTCTTCTCCTTCTCTTCCTCCTCTTCCTTCTCCTCCTTCCTTTTCCTTCTCCTCCTATTCCTACTCTTTCTTCCCCCCTCCTTTCTTCTCCCCCTTCCCCCACTCCTCCTCCTCCTTTTTTTAAAGGCACTTTTCTATCCCTTTTCTTCTCTTATACAGAGCAATTCAATGTCACGGATGAGCCAAAAATTAAGGCAACTCCACAAAGCTGCTGTTTTAGAGTAATTAGCTGTGATCTGTATGTGCCCTTTAGGAAAGATAAATGTTCAAGTCCTCATTTCATCATCTCTGTAGCAACCAGGAATTCTCTTCTCCTCTGGGTTTCATCCCTTCCGAAGCAGACATATCTCCAAAATGGCAGTGCCTCTCTGGTTCCTGACAGTAGCAGCTGCCTCTTGTCAGCCTGGCTGGCAGATCGCTTGAAATGTATAGATTGTCTTTTTTAAAAAAAAAAAATCCCCTTCTCCAACTGGAAAAGTTACAGTGCAGATCAAGAACAAGCTGGCTTCAGAGTTAATAAAAAATAATAATAATAAAACCTTCGACTTTTCTTCTTTGCAATTCCAGAACGTCTTGCCTTGCCAGTTGCTTCTAATATAATGACTCCTGTTTGGCCATCCAAAAGGAGAAAGAAAGGATCTAGGGGACGGATTCCATTAATAAAGAGCTCTCAAAGGGCATTTTGTGCATTTTCTTCCATTTCTTTAGTGCAAGGCCAGCCAATTTCACACTTTTGAGGGGTCCTTTCCATTATTTGCACACAGGCTTTCCTTTGCTGCCCTACGGAATAACAAAATAATATCTTTTCCCATTTGCCACCAACTTGGGCACAACCATATCTTGGCTTTTTTTTTCCCTTATTGCTTTCATTTCATCTCTAGCCCACTGTGAAGAATCTTCCTCCACTGTCCCGGGGTTTATACTGTGTGCGTTCCCCTCCTTTTTTAAAATTGCCAAGGGTTGCTTCAAGCCAGGAAAAATCTGAAAATGCTTTCTCACCCATTATTTTGAAGAGATTGGAAATAGGTGCCGTTATTTGCTTGTTGATTTGTATTGTATCCCACCTTCATTATTTTCACAAATAGCTCAAGGTGATTGACCTATCCAATGCACCTTCTTCCTCTTACTTTCCCCACAATAACACCCTGTGAAGTGAGTTGGGCTGAGAGAGTGAGCTACTGGCCCAAGATCACTCAGCTGACTTTCATACCTAAGGCAGGGCTAGAAATCACAGTCTCCTGGTGATTGGCCGAGAGTCACCCAATCAGCTTTCATGCCTAAGGCAGGACTAGAATTCACGGTCTCCTGGTGATTGACCTAAAATCACAATCCCGGTGATTGTCCCAAAATCATTCAGTTGACTTTAATGTGTAAGGCATGGCTAGAACTCACTGACGTCTGATGTCATGGGCTGTGAAATAGTGATTGGCCCAAAGTCACCCAATCAGCTTTCATGCCTAAGGCGGGACTAGAACTCTCAGTCTCCTGGTGATTATCCCAAAGTCACTGGGTTGGCTTTCATGCCTAAGGCAGGACTAGAATTCACAGTCTCCTGGTAATTGACCTAAAATCACCCAGTGCTCTTTCATACCTAAGGCATTGCTAGAAGTTACAGTCTCCTGGTGATTGTCCCCAAGTCATTCAGTCGGCTTTCATGCTGAACTAGAACTCACAGTCTCCTTGTAATAGACCTAAAATCACCCAGCCACCTTTCATACCTAAGGCATGGTTAGAACTTACAGTCTCCTGGTGATTGTCCCAAAGTCACTCAGTCGGCTTTCATGCCTAAGGCAGGACTAGAACTCACAGTCTCCTGGTGATTGTCCCAAAGCCACCCAGCCAACTTTCATAGCAAAAGCAAGATGCACCATGATATCACATCATCATCTTCCTAACATTATTCCCTCGGGAGTAGGGTCTGCTTTTCAGATCGACGGACGTCATCTTGCCCAATCAAACACCGCATCCAGTTCATATCTGCATTTTGACAGAGTGGCTGTAGCTCCATTGATTATGTCAACAAAAAACCCCTGAATGACCATGAGTGAGCATCATTTTAAGGTCCATAAGTAAGGCTTAAGACACCATGTTGTTCCTTTTGGGAGAGGCAAGCAAGCCCTAAAGATGTTCTGCCCTTCTGGAGCAGTGTCTCTCAACCTTGGCAACTTGAAGGCCTGTGGACTTCAACTCCCAGAAGTTGAAGTCCACAGGCCTTCAAGTTGCCAAGATTGAGAGACACTTTCCTGGAGAGCCAGTTTGATTCTACTTTTTGCAAACAATTTCATGGCCCCAAAGCCTTTGAAGACTTGCTATGAGATATCCTCACCCTCCTCAGCAGTGGTGAAATTCAATTTTTTTTTACTACCGGTTCTGTGGGTGTGGCTTGGTGGGCATGGCTTGGTGGGAAGGATACTTCAAAATCTCCATTCCCACCCCAGTGAGGCCAACCAAAGGTGACATTTGCCGGTTCTCCGAACTACTCAAAATTTCCACCACGGGTTCTCTGAACTACTCAAAATTTCCACTACCAGTTCTCCGAACTGCTCAGAATTTCCACTACCGGTTCTCCAGAACCTGTCAGAACCTGCTGGATTTCACCCCTGCTCCTCAGGAATCAGGACCGTGTACAGGAACTGGTTTATTTTTAGAGAAAAAATGTTTGCTCCTCTTGTTTCATGCAACCAAAATTCCGATTCTGAAATACAGTAAAAAAAAAAAAAAAAGCAGCTCTATTAATACAACAACAAGACTAAATCTGTACATATCCATTCCCTGTGAACATGGAAGATAGGGAAGGAATTGAAGAAAACCCAAACTTGTAGAGAAAAATATACTTTAGTGGCAGTAATGGTTTCCTCTTATCTTTACTATCGGCTTGGAACCGGGAGTGCGCGCATGCACAGAGCGTCCTTGATGACGTCTGGGCTGTGGGCAGAGCCTCCTGCCACCACCACTACTAGTGAGCCCAAACCAGCAGAATACTACCTCTGTTTAGTGGGCAATATTTACTTTGTCTGCTGAAAGAATTAAATATACACAACCTTCATTTGGTCATATTTTTATTTTAAGGCCTAATTTTCATTTCACTGAAATTTATCTCATTCTTTTGTGGTTGATTGACGGTGATGAGTATAATCCAAACCAAATCAATGCCAGTTAATTGGCTGATTTGCCAATCTCACACTCTGAACGTCCGTAAGTGTATATCCAATTGAATCTGAACATCTGTAATTTCCTCTGTCTGAGAAAACATCTAGAATTGTGCTTGGTGGGAAATCTTGTTAGGTTCTGTAGAAAGTTAGCATCCCCACTTCTCCTAGAAGATTGAAATATTCCAGGAAATATTAAAAAGGCAGAATATTCTATTTCCCTGGAGGAGAAAAAGAGAAACATGTTTTTAAAGACAAAGAGTAGCTCCCTGTAGCTCTCTACTCACAGCAGATACTTGGTGCCCATTAAGACTGGGCCATCCTATCTACAAGACAATTAGAACTTCAGGTCCAGGGTGATGGGATTAAAACATGACCCTCAGGATAATAGGATTAGCCCCCTACTCATCTAGCAGCCGGGCTCACTGCATTGCAAAATCACCTGGGGATTTATATCATCCAGCAAGGTTCAACCAAACTTAATCCAGACAACCTAAAAAATTAGCTATGACCCCTGCATGGCCCCCTGGGAGTCTGACAACCAATAGAATACATTTCTTGCACAGGAACAGGAAGTTCAAGGGCAAGGCCCAAGAGAGGGCATGAATATATATATCTCTCTCAACTCCATGTGGTCGGCTGCCCATGACCTGAAAGCCATGTGGTTCTATTCACTAATAAACCAGCCTCCATGTTTCAATCAGCCTCCATGTTTCCAGTGTCTTTCTCCCCACCTGGAACGGAACCAGATGGATATTTCTTCCAATAGTTCTTTTTAACTTGCAGGCCAGATGGAGAGTCCACTGAATCAAAATAATTTACAAGGAGAGTCCACTGAATCAAAATAATTTACGACTGAGCAATTGTATTTAAACACAATGATGTGGATAACTATCTGTTGCTTCTAGGATCCTTATAGATAATAAATAGGGCTCTTCCTCCCTTCAAACTCAGCGTTCTCCAGCTGTTGGCCTCAAGCAAAATGCAGTCCACATCTGAACACATTATTTCAAAATCGGCAAACTGGCATTGACATCCCATCAAAATATTCAACACGTAAGAAGCCTGAGTACTTTAAAGATCTTGAAGGACCGTGGACATCAACAGCT
Organism: Thamnophis sirtalis; assembly: GCF_051295495.1. Lineage (NCBI taxonomy): Eukaryota > Metazoa > Chordata > Lepidosauria > Squamata > Natricidae > Thamnophis > Thamnophis sirtalis. Next base: position 87,276,174 of record NW_028261387.1, read on the forward strand.
GGATTCAAGAACTTGCTTAAATCTCTCTCAGTTGAAGCCAGGAGTTTGGAAAATGTTTCCGCATGAATTACCTGGCTAAATTGAGACAGATTCTATATTCATCCACCTCTTCTGAACCTTTCAGTCCAATTCTAGAATATCTCAAGCTGATTAAAATATTATGTTGCACAAAGCAAAAATTGTTTGCCATTGCTTGCACAAGTGGGGCCATGAGCACCTGTGACAACTCTTTCATGAGTGGTGCCTCAACACTCATGTGAGCGGGACCACAAGTGACCACACAAGTAGCACTGTGAGCGCCTGCAACACTCACAGCAACACTCAAGCTGGTGGGGCTGTGTGCCCACACATACATGCGTAAACCAGCCAACTACTCATACAACCTAGTTGCTGTGGCCTGCCAGTGGAGTTGGCAGTAGAGTTGGACAGTGAGGAGGTTGGGGAGGAACATGTGCCAGTCCTGGAGGCTGGGGAAGGCTCGGACAAGGGCTCTGTGTCGGTGGCAGAGACAGGGCCGAGGCCGTCTGGCAGTGATCAGGTGCCTATGGAGCTAAACAGCAGTGAGGCAGAGGAGCAGCTGGAGCCTGTTCCCAGTGTGCGCATGCGCAGAACAGCCAAAAGAAAAGAACAACTCAGAAATCAGGGTACACTTGGGAGTGGAGTCACAGGCGGAAGTGATTGGCCCCTCCCGTAGGAAATAAAAGAGAAGCAAAAGGGGAGTGGGCTTTTGCAGGAAACGATTCGTTCAGTCGGTCATTAGATTCCTTTCAGAAGTGTGAAGATCTGTCCGTGAATCTCAGAGACTCTGTGCCCAGTCTTTCCTTGCACAGCACCTCATTTGGAAACTATTTACGTGGCAGCTTTCCAAGATAGATAAGGTCTGTAGTCATAAACATTCCTTTGAAAGACTGTTTGCCAGGCCTTGCTGAAGGTGAATGAGAGGAATTCACATTCGTTTAATGAAAGGGGTTTTGTCGGGACCAGTACTCTGCCTCGTGCTTTTGGGGGGAGCCTAGGTCAGAAGAGTGGCCTAGTAGTGGACCATGGACCACAGGTGGGGGCCCTGATTTGGCCCAAGAGAACTCTCCACTCAGTGAGGCCCAGGCAAGCCAAAAGATTGGACACACCTGCTCTACGCCACTCTCACTGAGAGATGTGTTGAAGTGTAGGTGAAAAAGTGTCTCATTAATCCACCTTCAATTAACTGTCATTGCACAAAGGAATCTCACTCTCCATGGCTCAAAATTGGCACAGACAGTGGGAAGCTTCACAAGAATTGTGAAAAGCAGAAGTTTCAAAAGCTGAGGAAGAGAGTTCGAGACGAGAAAGTTAAAGAAGACAAGCCTGTTTTAAAAAAGGGTGAATGTTTCCTTTAGGGGATATAGACCAGAGGTCAACATGTGGCTGTTTCATCCCTCTACTGCAGCTCCTGTCACTAGTCAGCACCCCAATTTTGAGAGGAGCATCCGGTTTGGGGGGCGGGGAAGCAGGGCATGCCAGGAGGAGACTCTATGGCAAGGGGTAGGTTTTCTGGCTAGCTCCACAATTGATAGGGCTTTCGGTTAGGACAAGTAGAGGAAAAAGGATGCTGCGCTAGGAGGAGACTCTATGGTGGGGAAGTGGACTTCTGATCCGCTCCACAATTGATAGAGCTTTCGGTTAGGACAGGTAGAGGAAAAAGGATACTGCGCTAGGAGGAGACTCTATGGTGGGGAAGTGGACTTCTGATCCGCTCCACAATTGATAGAGCTTTCGGTTAGGACAGGTAGAGGAAAAAGGATGCCGCGCTAGGAGGAGACTCTATGGTGGGAGGACTGGACTTCTGATCGGCTCCACAATTGATAGGGCTTTCGGTTAGGACAGGTAGAGATAAAAGGATGCCACACTAGGAGGAGACTCTATGGTGGGAGGACTGGACTTCTGATCGGCTCCACAATTGATAGGGCTTTCGGTTAGGACAGGTAGAGATAAAAGGATGCCACACTAGGAGGAGACTCTATGGTGGGAGGACTGGACTTCTGATCGGCTCCACAATTGATAGGGCTTTCAGTTAGGACAGGTAGAGGAAAAAGGATGCTGCGCTAGGGGGAGACTCATTGGTGGGGAAATTGGACGTCCGGTCGACTCGAGAATTGAGCGGTGGTCTTCCAGTTAGCACCTTTGTGCTCTTTGAGTGTTTAAGGTTGTCGACCTCTGATATAGACAAGCAGATTAGAAAGAAAAGCTGGAAATGCATAACATTCTGGCTGTTTTTTTTCCAAATAAAAACTGAGCTGAATTAAGCACGTGGGTGCTGAAGAAACCAGGTGTTAGCTCTTGACAGAGAAAGTGATTTTATTCCGAAAGCAATAAGTGCCAAAGAGCTGCAGGAGGCATCTGCATGAGGGAAGCAGGAAAAAATGCCTGTCACTGACCAAATGGATGGGAGTTGACAGACCTGTTCATTAGATATCATGGCTTTTGAGGAATCACACAGCCGTTGGATAATCTATCTTCCAGGGCTCAAGGATAAGGTGGCGCTCCTACGACTCTTTCCTGGCCAGATCAATGCTGATTAATGGGCAATCAGATCAACCAGAAAGTCAAGTCACACTCCGTTTCCAAACTAGACAGTTATACTATTTTTCTTTCTTCTACTTTCCCTCTGTTTTCTACCCTTTTGTTAAAACCCACCCCTCTCTTAGGAAAATGAAACATCCTTGGAAATATTGAAAAGGCAGAATATTATATTTCCCTGGGTAAGAAATGGAGAAACATGTTTTTAGGCAGGAAACAGACTCATTCTTAATACACACCCTCACACCTTTGTTGATGCACCATTAAAAGGTCCGAGCCAGTCTATTCTACATAACAAGAAATCACCACCCCCCCCCCCGCCCTTCAGCTCCAGGGTGATGGGATTAAGGCATGATAGTATTAGCCCTTTCCCCATCTCACCACAGGGCACCTGGGAAGAAGCAAGGCTCAACCAAACCTGGACTCAGGACAGCCTACAGAGTTTCCCCTGCATGGCCCCATGGGAGTCTGACAACCAATCAGAATACAAGTTCAGGTTCAAAGCCCAGAGAAGGTATAAAACCAGGGACTTTCAGCATCTCTGTCTCTTTTCTTCTTCACCCAACATCTGGAAGCATGTGATTCCCACTTTTCTGCTCAGGAGCTCAAGCCATGTGATCTTGTCCACTGTTAAAACCATCTTTCCAAGCAGCCTCCATGTTTCCAGTGTCTTTTTCCCCACTTGGAACTGAACCCAGAAGGATGTTTCTTCCAACACTTTCCTTCTTCTCTATTGTCTTCCCTTCCCTGCCTGGCCATGCCTGGCTCTTCCTTTCTCTTCTCTTCCCTTCTCTTGCTTTCTCTTCCCTTTCCTTCCCTTACCCTATCTTTCCCTTCCATTCCCTTCTCTTTCTTTCCCTTCCCTTCTCTTTCCTTCTCTTTCTTTCCTCTCCCTTCCTTTCCCTTCCCTTCCCTTTCTTTCCCTTCCCTTCTTTCCTTCTCTTTCCTTCCTTTCCCTACTTTCCCTTCCTTTCTCTTCTCTTCCCTTCCTTTCTCTTTCTTCCCTTCCCTTCTCTCTTCTTCCTTTCCTTTCCTTTCCCTTCCTTTCCCTTCTCTTCCCTTCTCTTGCTTTCTCTTCCCTTTCCTTTCCTTCCCTTACCCTATCTTTCCCTTCCATTCCCTTCTCTTTCTTTCCCTTCCCTTCTCTTTCCTTCTCTTTCTTTCCCTTCCCTTATCTTTCCTTCTCTTTCTTTCCTCTCCCTTCTCTTTCTTTCCCTTCCCTTCTTTCCTTCTCTTTCCTTCCTTTCCCTTCCTTTCCCTTCCTTTCTCTTCCCTTCCTTTCTCTTTCTTTCCTTCCCTTCCCTTCTCTCTTCTTCCTTTCCTTTCCCTTCCTTTCTCTTCTCTTCCCTTCTCTTGCTTTCTCTTCCCTTTCCTTTCCTTCCCTTACCCTATCTTTCCCTTCCATTCCCTTCTCTTTCTCTCCCTTTCCTTCTCTTTCTTTCATCTCCCTTCCTTTCCCTTCCATTCCCTTTCTTCCCCTTCCCTTTCCTTCTCTTTCTTTCCCTTCCTTTCTCTTCTCTTCCCTTCCTTTCTCTTTCTTTCCTGCCCTTCCCTTCCCTTCTGTCTTCTTCCTTTCCTTTCCCTTTTCTCTATTGCCTTCCCTTCCTCTCATCATCTTCCTTCCTTTCTAATGTTGAGCCACCCAATATTGGCAATTCTCTGAGTAGCACAGAAGTATTTTTTTTCTTCAAAAAATAATAATAATAAAACTGTACAAAAATCAGATGTACCAAAAAAGCATAGTAAGACCAGGTCAACAGCAAAAATTATAATTGTGACAATACAGCAGAAATATAACAATGCTACCTTAAAGGCCAGTTATAAATACTGATGTTTTAGAAAAAGAGTTTATTAAAAGGTTAAGGAAATAAATGCATAAGGAACAGTAAAAGGCACTAAGATTGTTTAGCCTGCAGAAGGGAAGATTAGGGAAAGATACCATAATAGACATTTAAAGGATTATAATAAAAAAAATATAGGGTGAACTCTGTTACCCTGGAGAATAGGAGCACAAGTAGTGGGCTGGAACAGCAGGGAACAGATTTAGGATACTTATTAAAAGGGATTTTCGGGGGATGAGAACTGTCAACCAGTAGAATAGACTTCTACGTTAAGTGCTACTATATATTTCCCATTATTGAACATTTTCAAACAAGTGCTGAATAATCATCTATCCAAACTGTTTTAGCAGATCCTATACCAAGTAGAAACTTAAAACAGAATTCTTAAAAGTCCCTTCAAACTATGATTCATTTTTTCCTCAAAAAAATTAGATATGAAATGGAAGGATGGTTTCTGTTTAAATCAGGGGTGTCCAACCTTGGCAATTTTAAGACTTGGTAAATTAAGACATCCCTACTCAGCATCTCACCCTCTATCTCATGAAGCAAAGCGGTGGTTAAACTGGTAGGATCCTCCTCCTAATCATGACCTGTTCTTCTTAATCCCATCATCCTGGAGCTAAAGGTCTTTGTAGATAGGCTGGCCCAGTCATTTTTAATGGGCACAAAATATCTGCTGGAGGTATTAAGAAAGATTGAGTCTGCTTCCTGCCTCTAAAAAAACTTGTTTCTCCATTTCTCATTTAGGGGAATATAACATTCTACCTTTATTTTATATTCCTCAAAATATTTCATTCTTCTACCGTGTTTCCCTGAAAATAAGACAGGGTCTTATTGTCTTTTGATCCCCCCAGAATAAATGCTTGGCCTTATTTCGGGGGATGTCTTATTATTTTTAAGGTGTAAGAGGAAGCAAGCTTGGTCACCTCATGACTGCTGCTGTGTTGCAATATTTTCGGGGACGGCTTATTTTGTGATGAGGGCTTATTTTGAGTGCATGCGCTCAAAGCCCAATTGGGCTTATTATCTGGGGAGGTTTTGTTTTTGGGGAAACAGGGTAGGAGGAGGTGCTGGGGATATTACCCACCCTTCCTCCCTCCCTTCCTTCCTTCCTTCCTTCCTCCCTCCTTCCCTCCCTTCCTTCCTTCTGTGGTTATATTATCATCTCAATGTATCACAATACTACAGATTTCCCTACTTATTTTCAATAGCCCTAATTTCTCAACCTTGGCAGTCTTAAGATATGTGGAATCTTAAACGTCCAGAATTCCCCACCTAGCCACGGTAGTACAATAAACAAAACACATTAAAAGCATTAAAAACAACAAAAACCTGATGCCAAATCAAATTTCTGAGAATTTGCACGTAAAATCGCTTCAGCTCTCTTGTCTTATCTGGATTATGTTTCATTGTGAATTGGGATTTTTGCATTTGTTCTAGATTTTTGCCGGAAACATTTCTTGGCAAACATCAAGTATTGGCTTAGAGAATCTTTTTAAAAAGTTTGAGGAAGTATCCTTTGGCCATTATTTCCACCTGCATTCATCGTTGGATTCCGCCAGCTGTACTTACTAAAAGTGATCCACTTTTGAAAGTTGGAAGTAGATGCTCCAGGCTGCTTTCTCCAAAAGGAAGTGTTTCATTATTGCTTTGAAGGCCAAAAGAATCAAGCCTGACCTAAAACAGATGGACAAGTTAATTAAAGAAAGAATATATATTTTATTTGATTTTGATTTCATTTTATTTCATTTATATGCCGCCCTTTTCCCCAAGGGGACTCAGGGCGGCTCACAATTCAAATCAGGGAAGGGAGGTACAGACAGAAAATAAAAAGACGAAACATAACAATACATAATTTTAAAACACACAACAGTCATACCATTCGAGACGGGGGGCAACAGCTCTTTAGCCCCAGGCCTGTCGGAACAGCCAGGTTTTAAGGGCTTTGCGGAAGGCCTGGAGGGTGGTGAGGGTTCGAATCTCCACAGGGAGCTCGTTCCAGAGGGTCGGAGCAACCACAGAGAAGGCTCTCCTCCGGGTAGTCGCCAGTCGGCATTGGCCGGCGGATGGAATTCGGAGGAGGCCTAATCTGTGGGATCTAATCGGTCTAGTGGAGGTAATTGGCAGCAGGCGGTCTCTCAAGTACCCAGGTCCAATACCATGAAGGGCTTTATAAGTAACGACTAGCGCCTTGAAGGGTATCCAAAGACCAATAGGCAGCCAGTGCAGCTCGCGGAGGATATAGCCACAACTGCAAGCATTTCAGAATTAAGCTTTAGGTTTCTTTGATACAAGAAGGTGGAAATGAACTTGCAAAGAATAATTGACTGGAGCCTCCGATATTTTCATGGGTTACTAAAAAAAATGTCCTTGTCCATTCAAGTCATTTTCTTCACATGAACTGTCTAAAATTAGCACTCTTTAGTAGCCACATGGCTGCACCTTGACCTGCAACATCTACATTCTCATATAATGGTGCAGGTAATCCTTGATTTACAACCATTCATTTACTGTTTGAATTACAAGGGCATGAAAAAAGTGATTTATGATCATTTTTCCACACTTTTCACACAACCATTACAACATCCCTGTGCTGAGGTGATCAACATTCAGATGCTTGATAACTGGCCCACGTTTATGATGGTTGCAGTGTCCCAGGGTCACCTTTTGTGACCTTCTGACAAGCCAAGTCAATGGAGAAGCCAGATTCACTTAACAACCGTGTTACTAACTTGACAGCTGCAGTGGTTTCACTTAACAATTGTGTCCTATCCCTCTATTAAGGCAGCCTAGGACTGCATTGGCTTTTTTGGCAGCTGCAGCACACTGATGCCTCATATCTAATTCCAAGATTCCTCTCACAATTATAGGAGTGGTGTGGTGGCCTAGAGGTGGAACTCTCGCCTCACAATCGGGAGGCTGTGAGTTCGATCCTAGGTAGAGGCAGATATTTCTCTCTCATGACACAATGAGAATATATCTGCTGAATCAAACTCTACACTGGTGACAGGAAGGGAATCTGGCCACTCTGCTAGCTCCATTCATTTGCCCAGACTCCACCCCTCAAGGGATTTGGGGGTCATTAAAAGAGGATGATGATTCCTGTCACAATTATTACTATTGAGTCAGGTATCATTTACCGTATTTTTCAGAGTATAAGACACACCTTTTCCCCCCCCAAAAAAGAGAGTGGAAAACTGGGGGCGTCTTATATACTGAATACAGCATTTGTTTGCCTCCTGAAACCCCAAAAATGGACATGCAGACGGTTTGGGTGGCCTGCAACGTGGTCCTGGGGGGCTGGGGAGGGCATAAATGAGCAAACAACAGGCCCTTTTTTGCTCATTTTTGCCCAGCCCCCTGGAGCACTCTACAAGCCTCCAAAAAAAGAGCTATGCATGCCCTTTTTTTGGCAAAGAATTTGCCTGTTTTCACACAAAACAACCAAGGCATTTTTTGCTCATTTTGGGGGGGG